>NW_008751672.1:699213-723976 GCF_000715545.1 Opisthorchis viverrini
TGAAACGCTTGACGAACAGGCTCGTGTGAGCCAAGTGGAACAATTCGTCTCCTGGGTATTTGCATGCCACCTGTAGGCTTAGGACATTTAGGAATCGGTTGTTTGATTTCATTTTCATTCACAGAAGTTGGTAAGGTGATACTGGTTTGCAGTGAGTGCAGAACTTTGAGTCTGATAACCGACGGTCCCGACGTTGAAACCAAGAAATTACAATCGATAGAGGTACCTTGGGGTAACCTCACAGGGATTGTGCACCGACCAACTAGAGGCACAGAATGTCCAGTGATACCGCGAATGTAGGCACTATCACGGCACTGGGTAGGATGCAGCGATTGTTTACCAAGCTCTTCTGAAATGACCTCTAATCCAGATTTCGCAAGACTGCATGATCGCGTGTCGAAACTTATCCGAATAAGCTGGGTCATGCTCGTGCTGGTGACCACTTATGAGAAGCACTATTTGGATACGGGAGCTCTGTTTAGCCTGGACTCCTGTTACCTCCCCGACTTGACCATTTAGGTTGTTGAGTGAAGATGTGTCCAGTAGTCCTGAGGTGGAAGTATTACTCAGCAATGAAGTGCAACATAAATTCTAGTCGGTTCAAAGGGCATTCAAACCTGCTGGTTTGGGAGATTCTAATTACTACGCTGCTTTATGTCCTCGTTCCAAAACAGGTTATCTGCACAGCTTATACTCCTGGAAGTCAATGCTAGTAAAGCTGTTCTTTTAGACTTCGAAATGGGCAAATTACACGTTCCTATCCTTTACCTAACGCCCATCTGAGTTCAGAGGTAAATAGTTGAGGAAAGTGTGGTAGAATAAGTAGCATTGTTAGTCACGTTTCTGTCAGCATCTCTCCTTCCAAACGTTCTAACCCTACAGACCATGTCAATTCGTACCCCACAAATTCCCATCTCTTGTGTGTACCTCATTTGTTCCTGCAATATTGTTTATTTTAAGGTTCCATAATCACGCTAGATCAACCCACTGGTCCGTGGAAAGATAAGTTTCATTGGTAATTCTGAAGCGCTTTTTACCCTACAGATGTCGACGGCATAACTTCTGGTCTCCTCCACTTCCTTGTGACCACCAAAGGCTGTACAAATTCTTTTATTTTCACTCTATATCTCCATCTTTTATCAAATTTCGCTTTGATCTGCGGAGCTTACGCGTCCTTTGAACAATTTTACTGTCTTATTCTGTGAAATTTTGTACAAAATTTTCGGATTTATTTTGGTGACTGTGACCTGTTCTCCAGAACACTCCATGTTACTACTTTTCCCTCCTGCTTGTTAGGCTGCACAATCTTTCGCAATTGTAGTTCACCTGCGGGGCTTGCCTAATCTGGTATATTGCACCCAATATCATTGGAAAGTTTCACCTCTTGATGATGAAACTAACAAAAGGACATGTCTTTCTGGAGTTTTACAGGTCTTAGATCTGGCACAGTGTGCTTTGAAGGCCTTGGTGCTATCCCTTTTATGTCACCTACATGACTTGTCCGAATTTCCTAGCAAACATTTTGTGTGACTGTTGTGCTCTAAATGCTGATAGCGTTGATGGTGCACTGTCACAATCACTTGAGGACATCCGTT
The DNA here is from genome assembly GCF_000715545.1 of Opisthorchis viverrini. Taxonomy (NCBI): domain Eukaryota; kingdom Metazoa; phylum Platyhelminthes; class Trematoda; order Opisthorchiida; family Opisthorchiidae; genus Opisthorchis; species Opisthorchis viverrini. The sequence goes on from NW_008751672.1 coordinate 700,809, forward strand.
CCAGCTGCAACTCAAACTTGGAGCAGAAAATTGAGCAGAATGGAAACAAAGCTACCTGATTGTTAAAACCAGATTCTGCTTACAATGAGCAGCTTGTAAGCGTCGAGTTACTTTCGTCAATTAGTCCGCAAAAGTATTGCAGTCATCGCCAGCCTTTCCCCTTGCGAAAAGTGAATAACCGTGTGTCAAGCGTAATCCATAGGACTTTGTGTGACCTGCCTCGAAATTATTCCGGAACTAAGCGTATCCCACCAGATACACTAAGAAATGGCACTCATTAGCTGCACAATGCTTTTGGCTCCTAAACCTCTGCGATTGGAATAAACGTTTTTACGCCAAAATATTGCATTTAATTGCGTATTCTTTTAAACCGAAAGCCATCTTGATCTTCGCTCATACTTTGGCAGCCCACAAAATTCCATTGTCCACTGAAGCAATCATGCCTCTGGAGGAAAAGTCTTTTGGAATAATTTCCCAGCATCACTGAGACCCCTGGATGCCTTATAGGGGCTCAAATTTTGGACTCGTACGCTAAACTCAACTGCTTTTACCCTACAGATGTCGACGGCATAACTTCTGGTCTCCTCCACTTCCTTGTGACCACCAAAGGCTGTACAAATTCTTTTATTTTCACTCTATATCTCCATCTTTTATCAAATTTCGCTTTGATCTGCGGAGCTTACGCGTCCTTTGAACAATTTTACTGTCTTATTCTGTGAAATTTTGTACAAAATTTTCGGATTTATTTTGGTGACTGTGACCTGTTCTCCAGAACACTCCATGTTACTACTTTTCCCTCCTGCTTGTTAGGCTGCACAATCTTTCGCAATTGTAGTTCACCTGCGGGGCTTGCCTAATCTGGTATATTGCACCCAATATCATTGGAAAGTTTCACCTCTTGATGATGAAACTAACAAAAGGACATGTCTTTCTGGAGTTTTACAGGTCTTAGATCTGGCACAGTGTGCTTTGAAGGCCTTGGTGCTATCCCTTTTATGTCACCTACATGACTTGTCCGAATTTCCTAGCAAACATTTTGTGTGACTGTTGTGCTCTAAATGCTGATAGCGTTGATGGTGCACTGTCACAATCACTTGAGGACATCCGTTCCAGCTGCAACTCAAACTTGGAGCAGAAAATTGAGCAGAATGGAAACAAAGCTACCTGATTGTTAAAACCAGATTCTGCTTACAATGAGCAGCTTGTAAGCGTCGAGTTACTTTCGTCAATTAGTCCGCAAAAGTATTGCAGTCATCGCCAGCCTTTCCCCTTGCGAAAAGTGAATAACCGTGTGTCAAGCGTAATCCATAGGACTTTGTGTGACCTGCCTCGAAATTATTCCGGAACTAAGCGTATCCCACCAGATACACTAAGAAATGGCACTCATTAGCTGCACAATGCTTTTGGCTCCTAAACCTCTGCGATTGGAATAAACGTTTTTACGCCAAAATATTGCATTTAATTGCGTATTCTTTTAAACCGAAAGCCATCTTGATCTTCGCTCATACTTTGGCAGCCCACAAAATTCCATTGTCCACTGAAGCAATCATGCCTCTGGAGGAAAAGTCTTTTGGAATAATTTCCCAGCATCACTGAGACCCCTGGATGCCTTATAGGGGCTCAAATTTTGGACTCGTACGCTAAACTCAACTGCTATCAGGGACACGTCATTGCTTTCAAAAATTTAATTCCATTTTGTGAATACTCATCATCATCATCATCATCAATGACAGCAACATCAGTGTTGGCACTGATGCTTCACTGTCCTCGTACAACCATGACCTTGTGAATACTGAGGTCCCCTGGAGATTCGGAGGCGTCAGAGATTTCAACTGTGAGCCAGGTATGACCAATCAGAACCGACACTTAAACTACTATTGTGATTCATTATTCTTGGCCATCGTCACACAGCGGGAGGAAAAACCAAAGTACATTAAACAGCACTTTTTAGAAAGAATTTCACCATAGCTGCGCTGCAGGGGCAATCACTTAATTAGCCATTCTTGTGTATAAATGTAGGATTAAAATCTCAAGCCGCCACCGTTCAAAAACCCTTAACTTTTAGTTGGGCAAAGCAGAGGAAAGGTTGCCTTCGTTGAGCCACTGACGAAGCGCCGGAAAGAAATTCTTTGCCAGTATGAGTAACGTTTCTTTCAGAATCCTTGGATGGCTCCCTTGTGGATCCATCGAGCAAGAGTTGCAGAAGGCCTTTATCCGTGAAGACCAACTTGACTAGAGGCCGTTGGTAGTTATGTCCTGACAAGATTGAACTTTCGACTCTTCAGAACCGCGCCATCATGGCTGAGTTGATATCTTCACACAAACTTCGCAGCAAGCAATAAACCGCCGTGTCTGAACAAAGAAATCACTCTCATTTACACTGTCAGCCAAACCATTGCTTTCCCACACCATTTGTTGAGTAGTTTTATCGAAATCTTTCCAACACAAGATTTACTGATGTTTGGCTTGTGCCTCCTTGACCAACGGCAGCGAAGGGGTGTATTATGAGTTCTTCGGTTTCACTCAGTCTATAAAACCAACTTCTGGAAATCGATCGTTATCATTTACTTTTATATCTCAGCCGAATATTGCATGATTTGGTATAATAAATACATGTGTTCCCAGATGGTGGGAAGCATACCGTCAGGCATCATAATTGTAAAGTCCGAATATAAGTGTGACAGCTGGTATATGTGGGTAGTCAGGATTGCACGTAAACGGGGTGGTTACACAATAATAATAAAAACAATAATAATGCTTATTCCAAACTTGTTGCTGGCATGCCGTCAGGTATGATTATGATGTTACATTAAGAATAAAGTATGACCGGCGGGATTTTTACTGGGTATTGTACGGGCAGTGGACAGCGTCGTAAACAAAAGGGTAAGGAGCAATGAAGGGCAGCTCGAAATGGGGACAACTACCGTGTAGCGCGTTCCTTGGGCTGGATTCCGGCATCCCGTGAAAGTCCAAGTCACAAATTTGGAGGGCTTTGCCAAAAACAACATCAGAGTTATATTAATAATAACAGTAATGGTAATAATAATAATAGGTTTATTACCTAACTTGTAATGAACATGCCAAATAAGGCTTGGCCAAGTTATCACAACCTGAACGCCATGGCCAACAACAAATCGAGGAGGGAGGTACAAGTCACCGCACTTGTGGAATCCGAAAGAGAAAAAGCCAAGACAACGGGCATGACGTAAAACTAGTTCAATGATTATACCTGTTGATCTAATCTAACATTGAAAACCATTGCTGCATACGAGTGATCTTCGGCTGTTGGGTTAATGGCCACGGCCACAAAACTCGGAAACGGAGTTTGAAATGGAAGAATTCGAAGTTTCGTCTCAAAAACATGGCTTACAGTGAAACGAAGTGGACTCACCGGTGTGTGTTATAGGATAGTCAGATTTACATGAGAGCTTCGATGTTGAGGTGGAGCGAAATTAACACAGTAAATAAAAAAGGAATTTGCGGAAAGCGTAAACCAAAATTACAGTGGAAAATAAGGTGGTTTCTCGCAAACGAAAGGTTCACTTGATTATGACGAACTCGTCCCAGAGGCGGTTGAGGCTGGGTGAAAATTATTTTCATGGTTGCAATTACGGGCTAGGGTGGGCGTCAGGTAATGGTCGAGTATGGGAAGAAAACAGTTGCGGAAATGCCATCAGACTGGGTATGTCAGTACCATCCCAACATCGCACTGGCATAATTAAGTTTCTGGTCAGCCCCGCAACGGTCGTCAATGTCGTCGCAATCGTTAAGGGAATACGCGTTTCCGTGGCAGCTGGATCTGGGTAAGACGAGAAGATGAACGCAGGTAGAGTCAGGCCGACGTAGGATCGCAGATAACTTCGATTCATTTGGAGGTTTATGTGAGTGTAGACCGGGGACCGGTCAGATTGAGTGAATGACGGTTGTATGGGTCGATTAGAGCAACTACAGCCGAAGTTTGAAGCTTGGGCAGAGGGGGATGAGGGAGAAACTGAAAAAGTGCAGCGACGTCTGGCAAGCGCTAGGAGGCGTCAGGTAAAACGGTATCGAATGTAAAAAGTAAACGGGATGACAGTGGGTTAAATGAACCCAGGTAGGGATGACTTTTGTTGACTGGCCTGGAAAACAAGGAATAACTGTCGTTGTTAATGTCATATGAAGACAAAACTAATCATCATTAGTGGGCTGCTAGGCATGCACACAGTTCCCTCAGATTAGAATGCAAGAGATTATCACTGGTGATCAGATTTGTGCCCCGTTTTACACTGGGCGCGAGTCGCCTAGGAGACCAAAGCCATCCGAGGGGTATCCATAGTGGACATCGTCCAACGCAGACACGGTCAGGCTCGTGCTGCCAAGATCAGCATGCGGTGGAAATCATTGGCAAAGAAGTTGGACTTTCTCCAGTTTTTGGACCATACAAAGCTTGGACAAGAGTAGGGTGTTACAGTTCAAAGATGGCAGGCGATAACACAACGAGATGAGCCAAAACTAAGAGATTCTTCCTGTTATGCAATTGAGAAACTGTAAAAAACTGACAAGCCAGGAGAACCGACCTGGTAGACCAGTGGTACAGTAATCCATCCGGTCGATTTGAACGAAAAACTGAAACCACGGCTGAAGCTGTATGGCCTTGTACGGTTGGGTTTATGGCAAGGGTCACAAAAGCGTAGGTGGGGATGATGAAGTGACGAAAGTTGCAATATGGGTATATGGTATCTTAAATATTGGAATCACCGTATAGGCTCACTGGCGTCGCCTTTGGAGCCGAGTTGTTCAAAAATTCCCTGGGAGAGTTTCAGTGCTAACGCACGGGAGAGAACGCAAACTATAGAGAAAATAATTGATTTTGTGAGAACCATAGATTGAAAGTTCGCCGAGATGGTTAGATCACAGCAACAGTTCACCTGATTATGCTACAAACTCCAGTTTCCAAGGCGCTGAAGGCATCCCCTCCCTCACATGAGAGCTGATGATAAGGGTATCTTCTCTCATCCTCAATACTCATTTCGTCACTGGCACAGTTCAAAGTCAGTGGATGCACTCAAACATGTTCCCACATAATAAGTCAGACCCGGAAACTACTGCAGCTGCTTATCTCTGCATCTATCATACCTGTATAACTTTCGTATCCCAGAGCGCCCGCCAGAGTCCAGCACCAAAGCATTTAACACATGGCAAAATAGGTTTATGTCCCAGCAGTCAGTTAGTGCATGCCACTAGGGTTTCTCTAATCAGATAACGCCTACTTAAAATACCGAACTGTGTTACGTTTCTACCTATATGAATATTCACAATGCGCTGAACCAAGTCTCCTACGGGGCCCTGTTCAAAAAGTTACGGTCTGCATGAATCTGCAACCCACCTCTGCTCAGGTTTGCTTCTCAATTAACTGGGGGATCCAGATTAGTAAAACTGGGGATGTCTCCTCCCACCACCTTCTATCACCGGCGGAGTAATTCGGGAGTGGTGTGTTTGGCCTCCAGTGTTCTTAGCACACATTAACACTGTTGTTGAGAGGACGGCTTATGAATTTTTCCTGCTTCGTGATGACATTAACAGTACTTACGTATTCGGGGTCAGTGACTCTACTCTAGCTAGCGTTTAGTATGATCTGGATTCCTTATCCCTCTGGCCATGTAACTCATCTTTTCTGCCGTTCCAAAAAACCACATTCTCTCGTATTGATTCCAAATTTCTTCTGCAATGCTGATTTTCAAAGGATTGTCGGTTTTTGTCCCTCACAAAGTGAGCAAACTAGGTTTTAACTATTTTGCCTCTTAAGCTTTTCCAAAAATGCATTATACAAAGTGTCTGAAGCCCGCTAGCTCTTCGCTTTTATTTGCCGATAATTCAACAGTAAACATTTTTAATTTGCCATCTTCGAGCAGTCCATAATCCCCGCTCTGGAATCCGTCGCTCATTGTTTTCACGGAAGGGCAGAACTGTTGTGCAGATTGTGCAGCGCTTGCTCACTAGGTTTGGTTTCGACGTCAACGTCATCACTATATCGTCTCCACCGTTTTGCACGATGGCCTTAGTGGCTAAGGTTCATTATGTTAAACCTAAATCATCTGCATTGCCAGGTCTACCGACGGGCTTACATAACTTCAGCCATGAGTTTGCTTCATGACCCCCCTATAATGTCCGACCCGGGAAAGTCGAGCAAAAGCCTCAATCCTGTGTGTCCAACCTTGAATCCGTGGAAAATTCTGGAATTCTGCGTCCATTGTCGACTTGTTGAAATGTCTTTCGACAAGAATTTCCCTTTAATCCAAACTATAGAACAACCTTTCTCACATCCATTTTATATCCTATCGCGTATGTTCACGACCCTTGCTCCTCTATTGGGAGAGCCCAGCATCTTTTTGCGTACAACTTACACAAGACAATTTCCTAAAATGGGCCCTATGCACCTTCAAGTTGCGATTTCACACCATTGGTCTTGTTTCTCTGTCCTAGCACGTGTATGTTACAGCACTGACACCAATATTTACTGGCGCGTGATCAGATTCAGTCACACTCGTGCTCGTCTCTTTCACAGATATTTTACTTTTTGTGAAAATGCTTCTGCTCCTTAAAGTGCACATCTGTTGCCGGGTGCGTCTACCGCCTGATATCGTAATTGTTTGCATGGCCATCTCAAGTGACCCTCCTATTTTTCCTTACCTTTATGTCTAAGCTTAAGCGCCCAAACGACTTACTCCTCTTTAGTTCAGAGCAAATCATGACCTTGGATTACTATTTACGCTGTGTCTAGTGTCTGGTGCTATTCCCTGCCAAAGCCTGACTAATATAAATGAGAAGAAAACCATAGTTTTTCACGCTTCAGGACCACGTTACGTCATATAATCACGCGCCGTGTACGCACAGCAAATAGCAGGTTTGAATTTTCCCGACAAAACAAATTCTTGTCTGCTTCTCAAGCTCATTGATTCACACAAAACATTGTGGTGCGTCCCTGTCTGAAATAGCGATTCACGCCAGCGCATCGTCGTTGTTTAACCATAGTACACTGACTCTGAAAACCTCCATTCTACTCCCGTGAGTCAAAAGGCAGTTGCCGTCTTATTTGCCTTCTCAACTTGTCTCTTCTAGCATTCAAACTGACCGAACTGTTTTATCGGCCTGGATTTCCACCTGACCGGATAAAATTATCAATATGCGTGCTTTTTAATGAAGCGCAGGCCTCAATTATTACTGCTTGGTAGCTTGTCGCCCTGCAAACCTGGTAGCATGCACGAGGGATGAAAACTTAATGGGGTTGACGGGTATGAACTGAAGGTAGAGTCAGCTTGTTACGATGCACCCTGGTGCGTTCATATACTCGCCATCCCTTTAGTAGCATGGGTGCACCGCCCACCGCCGGTGGCCCTTAGCCTGGCTTTCAAATTTTGGAAATCCTAGGAGAGTACCTTTGTTGTTTGTCTGAGGCCGGTTTGGACATGTTCCGGTTGCAATTTACCTGGGAACACTACAAAATTCAAGCAAAGGATAATAGCCCTTTTGGCTAATTATTTGAATGCACGGGGTGGCCTGAAGATGGTCCATGACGCTCACAACCAACGTCGAGGTGCAAGACCACTTTGTAAGCCGCACAATACACACGCTTGTTTTCCTAGTTCCAAGAAGTAGTAACATACATAGAAAGTACAAAGTTTCATTAGCCTCTCAATATTATTACTCGCGGGCAGAACCTGTTGGCTGTTTCGTCTGCGCACTATTAGTTGTTTAAAGATGACAGTGACTGTTAAAACATACTTTTCCCTTTCTCATTAACTCACGGAGTGGCTTTCAGTTTAAAATCCAGTCCGCACTCATGATCTCAAAAGCGCTCGCTCAGCCAGTTACCAACTTTCTGCTGCACCCCTTCACAATAACACTCGTTTGCGTAGAGGATAACGACCGATGGGTTTCTGCGGGAGAGCCGAGAACTACCAACACGGCCTCACGCATTCAGAGACTGATACGAAGGATCGACGCTTTCGTCCGAGATGCCGGGTCGGTCTTCTTCTTGTTGTTGTTCAGCAGCTACCCTTCACTCAAAAGGCACAGTTAAAAAAGGGTGAAGCACTGCCGTTTGAGTTTTCAGTGCGGAGCAGCAAAACCGCAAGCGCGAGGATTCGCATAAAACGTGTATAACTGTGCTTTGAACTGGGTTCTAGATAGAGCGCAAACAATAGTTGGTCGAATGTTACTGCACGCAGTAACTACCCGAAATAAGGAAAAGTTTTGCCAAAGAGAGGCGTGCTCCTGAGCTTGAAAATCTTGTCACCATGTTCCTGCCCAGTGTTTTCTGGGTCAACGGTGAAATACTTGTCGGCCAAACAGTGTTCAAAAAAGCCATAAGAAAGTACTACCTCTCCTTGGAGCCGAAGACACTCCAGAGAAAATAGGTCTAGCACCGCAGGACACATTTTGTGGTCCGCGTATTTATGATCGGCAACCATTTTCGATGCAGCTCACTGGACGTGCTCAAATGAGGGTTACGTCCTTCGTGCGTCATGAGTGGACAACTTGGTTAGCATATTCAAGAAGCGGTCTGATTTGGGCAATATGGAGTATTTGGAGGTCCATGTGATTAATAGTAGAGAATGTGCGAGAAGTCATCCGCAGAACGGCGGCTGTCTTTGGGGCCAGTTTCTCATGGTGCAATGGGAAGAATACTTTCAAAGAGAGCCAGATACCCAAACCATTTTTGTCACCCGTCGTCGTGAGGTTTTCTGGTCTATTCTCACCATGCGCGAGAAAGGCATTCGCTGAGTCCCCTCCGAGTGACACATGGACGCAATTTTGGTCCAACGACCACTGACCCGCAGCGCCTGCATTCACTTGGAGGTTACCGGCATTAGAACTCCAGGATTTCAGGTCGTTCGAAAAAAGCAGACATGCACTTGCAAGAACATCTGGAAGGTAATAGGTGTACATCAGCTGTGTATCGGATCCTTGAGGAACGCCAATGCAGACTGGTGCCGGAGGCGAGTATGTCAAGCCTACTTCCACTCGAAATGATCTGTCTAATAAAATGGCTTGATACAGTGTGAGATTTTCCCTTGAATCCCGTGAGACTTGAGTCTGCGTGGCAGCGGGACGTGTGAGGCCCCATTAAATGCTTTCGAGAAATCGAAAAATATGTTAAGCTATCCATAAATATGAGCATGTACGTCACGCCAGAACAGTCTGGGAGAAATCTATGTTGAGCCGTGGATATCAAAATGTTGGGTACAATGTGATCTAAAATGGCTCGCTTCAGAATGTGTTCCATCGCCTTGCCCGGCGCGCTGGTCAGGCCCATAGGCCTGCAGATGCCGGGTGGTAGTCGGTCACCAGTTTTGTGGGGTAGCATGACAATCGCTTCTTTCCAAGCGGAATGAAGGTGGCCTTCGTCAAGCGACTAATGATACATTAAATATAAATACTTGTCCGGCGTGAACAAACACATCCGATGTGAAGGTCGTGGTAATCGGGCAGGAAATGGAAGCGTATTAACACTTAAATCTAGGCCGACATACATAAAGGTTTGTGTGGGTACGTACCCGGAAGCAGCCAAAATGAACAACGGTCACGCGGGGGCGTTTGGTTTAGTTACTGTTGAAATTGAAATCTTCGAAAATGGAAAGACTGGATGATATTACAACAGTCCGGTGCTTTTTGAAAGGCCTCAGATAAAACAGTGTAAGTAAGTGCAAGAGAAATATAGAATGGAACGACACCAAGCTATTTGAGCCTATTTGATGCTGGTTTTCCTTAGCTGACCCAGTGACCAATAACTAGCTAAGTTTGCCAATGTAGTACAAGGACACAACTCAGTGTTAGTGTGATTTCACTCAGCGAGTATTCGATACGCTCAGGTAACTATGCAAAAGACCAGGACTTGCGGTGAGAGTTGAGCCCCCTCTTTTCACTGAGCGTAGGTTACTCGATAGCCGTAGGATCAGGGCAAGAGCAGTTGGGTAATTTTGAAGTGGGAAATTGGACTATGAGGTGACGAGCAGGGAGGCTAGCTGCTTAGCTGGTAGATATGGGCGACTACGTGGGGGTAGGCTCTAAATTGCTTTCGTCTTTTTCTCATGCAAATTTATGAAAGAATTCTTTCACTGGTCAATTTATTCACACAGTTCTCATGTGTCGTTTGTGGACTTTTCTCTCTCCTACATAACACTTACGTGATAACTTATTTTGCACCCAGTCTCAATCATGACAATAACGAACACAGACTGCTGTCTATAGCCATCGATGGATTACAACAGATGTGGGTGAAATGGCTTCTCGGTAGAACGTAAGACGCGGCACGCAATGCAAGACCTGTAAGGCCTGGTGGCACATCAAGTACACGGGTTTACAGAACGACCAGTTTGCCTGCGCTAGGCGCCTCCACATTAGGGTTGCAGTGCATTCCGTATCTAAGAGGAGACATCAAAAACGAAACCAAATCCTACTACTGAATCAGGAAGACCAGTGAGAATGTTTCGCTTTATTCGGGATACCGACGCAAAACTGAAATAAATTTCAAAAGCCTCGGGGGGGTGCAAACATAAACAGCACAGTGACCTGGATGAAAGTGGATTAGGAACCTTCTTCGCTAACAAGTACTTTGCACTATCCGTTCCGGGTACGCTGGCGGCGAAGAAGATCATCCAAGTTTCTGATTCGGTAATGAGGACCGTTACGGCGTTTCTAGTCGATGTGAGCGTAAGGAAGAGCGGGCTGATCATCTGGGGATCATTCTCTAGAAAAGTTAGGCAAACGAAGTAGGCGCAGTCGCTCCTTGGTTGTGTACTCACGAAGTCTGACCGCGAATCGATTCACGCAGATTCGTTATGCCAGAGAGGAAGCAAGTGAACGCTTGTAATTCTAGTCACCCTTTCCTCCCTATCTGCCGTGCAGAAGCTCTTGAAGCGGGCTGTCGGCATTCAAACAATCTACCCGACGACCAGGCCAGCGGCTAGACGCACAATGCATTTCTCTGCAAAACCCCTGCGGGCGAAATAAATACTTTAACTTCAAAATTTTGCACTTCTTTGCATATATGCGTGGACCGAAAACCCCCTCATGTGCCGTCATTTTTGCGATTTGTTTTAATCAATTTCTTTTGAAAATTATTGGCGCACATTCGGCTTTGAACTTCGTCTTCTATGGTTTTGGAAGAGGCTTTCGTTGAGAAATTTGTGGGTGTATCGTTTTCATCCTTCACGGCATTTGAGAAGACCTTAAATGATACATGAAGGATAACTCTGTGATATTTGTGCGTTCATCCAGTAATCGAAGCACCAACGCTATTTTGCGTTACGAATGGGTGTACTACAAATGCGGCAGGCGCCCTCCAAGAAAAACGGAAAGCCGTGGAATCCGAAGAAGCTAGTAAGCCGAGCGTAATTTCTAATAAAAAAAGTACGCGGAGCACCAGCTGTCCAGTGCGGTTTTGTCTATGGAGGCAAAGGAATCAACTGGCAGTGACCTCTTACTTTCTGAAACACAACCACAAACTGTCAAAGTTTCTGTACGATCGGCTTCCAGTCAATCGACGCCTAACCGAAGACGAGCTGGGCACATGCCAGGCCCTGCTGAGATGTAGAACGCCGTCATCTGAGGTGCGGCAGTTTGTGGCGGATGAATTTGGAAAGATTCTTACAACTAAGGATATACACAACTATCGCCGGAAGTGTCGACCGGCTATGTTGAGTAGGTGCCGAATGGTTGGGTGTTAATGTAGCAGATGATATGCCTTCGATCCTAGCAAAACTTCAGGAGACCGGACGCGTTCTTGTGTGTCAGGGAGAGGAAGGTCACTATAGCCACATATGTTTCTCCCGATGGCAGCAGATAGCGTTATTCCGACGCTTTCCAGATGTAGTGAATGTGTACGGGACACATGCAACAGACCGCCCTGGGTAAGTTTTTTTAAAGTATATAATATTCGGCATTTAGATATGAACTATACACATTCTTGATGACGGACGGCATGCGAACCGGGCGTCCGGTTATGTATGCGTTCGTAGTGAGCGAGCAGTTTGCTCCCATGCGTAAACTGTTTGGCTTATTCAAAGAAATGATAAGCGAAGCGTATCCGGTCAGGACCTTTGTAATGGACACGTTGGCGGCGCAAATGCGTGCGGCAAGAGTCTTTCGACTGTGACATTATGCTTTGCTACTTTCATGTCCGCAAAGCCATCAGGAAGCACGTATGCATCATTTAATATCCATGTATTTTTGGTCATTTACACATTCTGCGAACAGCCGGAACATATTTCACCGCATGGCTTGCCTGAGTAATGCTGTACAGTAGGTTTTATGTTCATCATATTACAAGCACACAGATTACGACAAGATCCACAGCTTCCGCGCCGAACCGATCCCCGATTTCTCTCCTATCTTACGGCTCGCTGGTTTTACATCACCCGAAAATGGGCCATACACGCACAGTCCGGAATGGTTCATTTCGGTAATGTGACCAACAACCGACTGGAGAATGCGAACGGGCGCCTTAAAGATCAGGTGCACCACTCCGACACGTTGGAGCATGCCATTCAAAAGGTGTCCCGGCACGCCGAGTGGCTCATGCGGGAGTTTGAGATGCATACGTCGTACCACTGCGACAGGCGGCAAATCCTGGGGGTGACGCCTACGTTCTAAACGTAGTCTGTCGAATGACGACATATGCATGCTCTCTCGTTTTGAGACACTTGGGTCCGCGACCGCCGCGGCTGCCGTATGAAAGTGTCGAAACAAACAAGGTGAGGTCGAGCTCCGTAAACTAACTCATAGTTTGTGGTGCAAACACTTAGATGCTCCCAGACTGTCGACACCTGTGCTGGAGAATGCACGTGCCCTTTCTACCAGGCGATGTGGCTCCCCTGTGTGCACCTGTTCTCTGTATTTCGAGATCAGTCCGTTCCGAGCAGTAAGAACTATTCATCATTGACTTTTTCTTAGCTTGCTTTCCAATCCACCAACGATGGCTGTCAGATTACAACCTACCGGGAAAAGGTGTACCACTTACACTTGTTCCCAAACCACCCCCGACAGCTTTCGACGGTCTTCGTAAGCAACTGAATCGGGTGATGGATAAGCTTCAGAGGCTGGAACCCAGGAGGGCCACCGCCATATTTAAGCGGCTGATTGTTCAGGGCGAAATCCTGCTGCGTCAAGCCTCAAAGTCTGCAACCGACGATCTGCCGTTGGTGGTCGAGGATACTGCGCCTCAACCCAGATGGGGGTCTGGAAACGCTGACTTGGGGTTCTGTGTGCTCTGTGACCGGCCTACTACTACCAGTGACCGCTGGTGTACAACGGATCGCGTGTCATATCACGCCGACTGTTGTGACGGTGAACCCTGCCCACTGTGTGGTGGTGCGCTTCAGGCTTGTCCCATAGGTGAGTCCACATGAAAATAAATCACTTTGGGTTCTTAGCTCCGGGCCCATCCAGAAAACGCAGAGGTGTGCTTGCTATCCGGTCCGCAAAGAGGGCGTCTTATGATGTTGACCTGGACCGAGGCATAGATCCCCAGCGCAGTGTGTCCCGTAAGTTTGTGTGCGTCCGTGTTTTCGGGTCCACAGAGGAACTACTCGACAGCCGTGAGTCAATATCTGACAACTACGATAACTCTGTAGAGCGCCAGCTAGATGAAAGAGACGAAGGTGATTTCATGTGACACATCGGCTCCAAAAAGTTTGTCTGTTAATGAGGTCCTATGCATTACATGTAAGTCTCGTATTCCTTGAGAGGTGTGGTAAACAGGCATGCGAAATAACCGCTGAGGATGACATTGTGTGAACAGGCATCTACGACAGCATAGTCGCTTCAGTGAATTTTGGGGTAAGTATCTCTACCTGTTTATCAGCCGCCCGCCTTATGGTGATATTTCGATAACCTGAATTATACCTTCCTCCCATTTCAGGACTTCAGCGGCCAAGTGAACGCTCCTCACTAAGAAGAAAGTGCGCCTCACAGAAGGACATATGTAAACTTCAAAGCGACCAATATGTCTCAAACTTTCAAGACGTCCATTTTGAGCCTTTTCTTTTACCGATGGATGGATTGGTTAGGCATCGTGTACCCCTGGCCGTATGTTAGTGGTGTGCGTCGGTTAAGATCGTTCAGCTGTCTGGCATTATCGACGTAGGCTCCATGTGGCTAGTTAGTTAGGCATCGCGTACCCCTAGTCGTGTTCTCTCAATTCGAATTATCCCACCTCTACCTCTACTCTTGCTTGTTATGACTCCGGCCATTTACCCAACCGCCCAAGGTCACTCATGGCCAGCAATGGTTCTCCAGTTTTAGTTCATGTCAGCCAAATGAGTCACCGAATTACTCGAACCTCATGCCTATTGTTCCCCACAAGTTGCAAAAGAAACATATTATTATTTAATCGAGTACCTCCCACTGTTTGTGACATTGTCCCCTATTCGCGCAGTCACCACTACGCACAAATCCCTCAGTCATGCCCCATTCTGACTGTAAACGCATGATCATGCCAGACAGAATGCCACTCACAAGTTGGGAATAAACATTATCATTATCATTATTGGTTTGCGTTGGTTAAGATCGTTCAGCTGTCTGGTATTATCGACGTAGGCTCTATGTGGCTAGTTATTTAGGCATCGTGTACCCTGGCCGCATGGTAAAGGATTTTCAATAATACAGGAGCATATACATTACACATAGACATTCTACACTATAAATGCCGTAGATTTCGGGAAATCAATCTCATTGTGCGAATAGCCAGTGGCGACGATCAGAGATCTATCTTAAATTGTCCTCTAGGAGTGCGAAGGCCGGGCCATGGCAGCTATAGGGAGAGGTGCAAAACAGGATTTCGCTTGGAACCAGTTCAGCCAACTCCAAACTTGCAGCCCCCTGTGCTTCTGAAAGCACGCCCACGCAACCTCCCCCTGACTGGATAGCGGTTTCTACTCGACTACCGCAGACCCTCGACTGCAGGAGGCATCGATGATCTGGAGAAGGCAAGCTTCACGTGGACACAGCACTCGGCGCACGTGAAGCCATCTGCGCTTCTTTCCATAACAGACGACAATGCGCCAGCAGTTAAATCCACATCTAATTCCTAACTGCTGAGCTGCACTGACGAATCAACCACATGCACCGACCTCGACATCAATGAACGCTATGAAAACCGTACAACCACGGAGGAGGCGAAACTGCCAATCTCCAGCTCCACTTCGTCGAAAGTGGCCTATCCACTTGTATACACAATCATCGCCCATGACCTCGGCGGTAGAAGCCACAAACCTTATCACAGTAGACCGGAAAATCTCTCCTACATCCAGTCGGCCACGCTGGTCGCGGGCGGCTCGGGTGTCCACGCAAACACAAAAGAAAGGCGACTGCAGCCAAGCAATCCACATAAGATTCCCCCAATCAGAAAGCGGCGGGCTGGCTTCAAGTTGCAGTTCTCTGCATAAACGAGCCTCATGGAAGCACCGCTAAAAGAACCACTTCTCGGTTCACCCATTCAGAGCTCAGGGTCCCACAGAGACGCCTCTCCGACCGAACCACACTAAAGTGCCCAAGAAACCAAACGGACGCAAGTTTGCCCAAATCCTTGAACAACCGCATATCTGGCCATCCAAAACGCAGTACTGAAAGAGATATACGTGTCAGTGGTAAAATTTCCTCCACGCGGAAAAACTTCGTCCTCAAATGTAAAAGGCCCGCACAAATTTGGCTCTTACTTGGCGAAGAAACCCTGCAAATAAAAATCAGCCCTCTTTGGAGCCTTGGACTCAAACCCTATATATAACTATTAAGTCCGCTCACCCCTCTGGTTACAGAATTCAGGGCTCCTCACCTTCGAAGGCGGCAGAGACAGTAATGAAATGATCGTCCATAAACTGCCCCAGGTTTTTAACAAACCTTGCGATGTTATCCAGTCAGTTCTCCTTTAACAGCCTTCCATGATCGCACCCACAGAGACCTGGCTCATACCAGATGTCTCTGACGCGAACATATTGATAGGCATCTATTCTGTTTTCCGAGCTGACCTGAAACGAGGAAAGTGTTGGTTTTCACTTGAATGCGAACCCGCCCATTCTGATGGCCCTCTCTTATAGCACTCCCGCATTTTTGCGAGGCATTGGGGATTCTAGTCTCGCTGCGTTGGTTCAGTTCCCCCCTTCTCGTTGTGGTACGCCGTTGCACCTCGAATCCCTCAGAAACTGAAAAATTCCTCACATGAACCCTTGAGCAACCCTCCTCTAACTAACAGTTCACTCATCTCTTGCTGACAGTTGACTTCAACTCTCTAAAAGCCTCCTATATGGCGCTCCCGCGTGTCGGATCGAGTGAATTATTTGCAGCGGCGCTGATCAAAGTCGATCAATAGAGCGCTTGGACTCAACATGTCGCCGCACCCACCAGATACTGCACAGGTCATCTACGAACTCTCTTGCACCTGATCATCACCAGTTCGTCGATTAGGTGATAACCAACGCTCCACTGGGACATGGCGGCTACTGTGCGCTGACCTTTGACTTCATCTGCTCTGGGGCCAGAAATACCGAACCTCAAACTTGGTTTCAAACTTCCTCTTGTGCAGACCTCCATGGAATGGACAAGTTATGTTTGGACCAGCTTCATGACAAACCTATTAAGGATCATTGTCCAGAGAGTTTACAAGGCCGGTTTGTCTCAGAAAATGCCAGCACGTAGTCAGATGATCTGCGAGCTACATGAAAGAATTTGGCGTCTTCCGCAAAAGAGGTTTTAACTTTTTTTTCAAAAATGTGACTGCAGGAGACGCAGAAGATGAGCGGGCATTTCGTAAAATGTGGAGCCGCTGTAAATCAGAAATCCTGCACTGGAACAACCATTCTGGACCTCGCACGAAAAAACCGGAGCGTGCTGTTCAAACACGTGAGACATTGCCGCAGAAGCAAAACATCCGCGTTCTCTATAAAGGACATGAACGGAGAGCCCAAGAGTGACAAAACAATTGTATTTGAGGTTTACAGAAAACACTATGCCGGTCTATATTCAGCCTCAGAGCCCTCGCCGCATCCACTCTTGTCAAGGCGTAACTACGAGCAGCCTCTAACTGACTTCGTCTTAACGGCGGAGGACATTCATCAACTCTTGCACAAGATCAACACATCCTGCGCGTTGAGATACAACGAGGTCCATCCAAGGATCCTGAATGGAACGTCGTCTACACTGGCAAACAATTTATACCTGGTGTTTCGTCAGTCGGTTGACAAAGGCCGCCCCCCTTTGTTTGGAAGGAAGCAACTGTCACGCAAATCTAGAAAGCCGGTGACCGACTATCGCCCGCCAGCTACGGGCATATAAGCCTTGACAGCGTACCGTGCAAAGTGACGGAAGGCATTTTGCGGTTGACCATCCTAGATCACTCTAAATAAAAAAGTTCAACACGGGTTCCTCCCAATTGTTCTTGTCTGACGAACATGCTTGTAACTATGCCCAGTCTAACCCAAGCTAAAGAAGAGGGACTCGAGTTGGATGTCACATTTTTTGAATATCCCAAAATCATTCGATCCAGTCTCGCACGTCGCACTGCTCCACAAACTCGAGTATTACGGGATTCAAAAGAAGACCTTTCACTGGGTCAAGGCGTTCCTATCAAACAGAGCATTCCGACGGAAGGTAGGTGCTACCTACTACTCTCCAGCGATGGTTTCCATTGGAGCTCCTCATGACTCCGTCATTCGACCACTTCAATTTCTGATCTACGTAAACGACATTCCAGATGTTCTTGCAAGTTCATGTCTACCTTTTGCGGATTACATAAAATCCTGGAGTCCAATGGCAGTGTCCTATAAAGTGGATGTAGACGCTGCAAAGCAATTTTCGTTATACTGGAGCCTTTCTTCTAATGACGAAAAGTGCATTCATATGTCATTTGGAGGAGACTCGGCGATTGCCTTTGTTGTGCATGGTGGGAAAGGACCGGAAAACATCATGAGGATAGATGCCATAAACGACTTGAGCATCTAAGTCTCCTCAAACTTGTCCTTCTCGCTGCAACATGAGAAATCGGCCCAAAAGGCATTTGCCATTTTACGGATGATCCGACGCACCTTCTCCCGTACTACTCGCATGGACTTCCAAATACTCTATGGGGCCTACCTCAGACCGCTGCCAACCAATTTGCCTACTCAGGATGCACGAAAGACGTCACCCTCGTTGGGCGTGTCCAGCGGGCCGCTACGAGAATGGTTACCGGCCTCAAATCCGTGGACTACGAAACGCGCCTCGCGATGCTTGATCCTTTCCGCTGGACTACCGTCGCCTCCGAGGGGACCTAATTCTCACTTATGCCCTGTTTGAACAGGGCATGGCAAACAGGTTTTTCATCGTTGACCCAGCAAATACAAGGCGGGGACATAGTAAGAAAATTTTTCAGCTCAGAGTGCACACATTCATTAGGCAAAATTTTTTCTCATTTCGGGTAGTAGCTGCGTGGAATGGCCTTCATCCGACGGTTGTCCACGCTTCTTCTAGAACCCGGTTTAAGGCACTATCAGACATTTATTTATGCGAGTCAACGCGCTATGAAGCAAACCGTCACGCGCTGAGATCACAAAGAGCAGCGCTATGCCCTTTTCAATTGTGAATTTCACGTGAGCGACGGCCGCTGAACGACAAGCGCAAAACCGATCGGGGAAACTTGGATAAAGGCCGTGAACATGTATATCAATCAGTGAATCCATGCGTGCACACACTCTGAGCATCTGCATTCAAATCAACGGCCCAAATGGTAGTTACCGCCTATTTTCCTCCACGACCAGCTCTTGTTATTCGTTTGCGGTTTGCTTGTTCGAACTGATTAACAGTTTTCCTGGCTTGGCCTCTCCCTCAACCGGATAAAATATCTAGTGGCTGGATTCCTTTTCTAATGTACAAGCCGCAATTATCACCGTCTGCTAGACTGCCATTTTGAAGATCATGCAGGATGCATGGGGCTTGAAACTTCATCTGGTGGTCAGGCATTGTCTGCAGAGAAGTCGTTCTACCGGCTCGTATACCGGCTATCCCTTTAGTAGCACGGCTCTTTGCCCATTGCCGTTGGTTCTAAGGCTGGCCTCTTATTCGGGAAATACTTAAAAGATCACAATTTTTGTTTGCATGAAGCTGTTGGGTTGAACTTGTCTCGACTGTATCATTCATCTGGAAATGCCGTAAATTATAACTGAAGGAACTTCGTCCTTTCGTCTTTTAAGAAATGCATTCAGTGGACTGAAGGTACTTCGCGATAATATCGGCCTAGATCAACGTGTAGATTGTTTTCGCTCTCGCCCTTGTCGTTGTTGCACCTTAGCAAGTCAACTTTTTCAGCCAAGCACAACGCCTTATGCTTCACTCAACATTCATGCCCCATCCTGTACGTGGTCAGATACATATGAAAATATTGACCTTCTTTCCCCCAAAACACCAGCATTCACAGCTGGTGCCGATCGGCAATATATCTTTGAAATGAACCTTTGCTTAGAGCTGACAGCAGTGACTCAGTGGCTGTTGGCTTATGCTCTTACTTTTTTTCTTGAGTTCACGCAGTAGCATAGGGTTGAACTACAGTCCTTATCCATTATCCCAAACAATCCTTGTCTGCCTGCACGAAGGGGCCCCTCTGGTCGGACCCTGTGGCGAGGCTGGAAATCTCATCAGTACCTGTCCCACGGATTCTGCAACTTCCCCTGCTAACTAATCCAACGACCAGCCTTTCTGCTCTCCACAAAGTCGGCTGACTCTCCATTTTCACAAGTTCACCTTACCTTACACTCACTGGTCAACTGACGCTCAGTGTAGAGCACTGACGCAACACTGTTCTTTTGCATTTTCTCCTAATCTACTGGATCCTTCTTTGGAGCTAACCATCCCTGGTTTGCGCTACAGCTTCAGTTTGCCCCACTCAACTTTTCAACAATATTATCCAAAATGCTCAATCGGCTCCGTATATTGCAAACCTCTCCCTCTGGCGTTCCTTTTACTCCAACAGCAAAATTGGTGAACCTGTCCAGTTTCGAAGTATACCGTACGTTTGAGACGCGAATTACCATTTTCCTCCTTCTCGAACGTCACCAGTTTCTCACCTCCACTTGACCTTTCTCCGATTCTTAAAACTAAATCAACCGCCCAGGGTCACTCGGGGTCAGCAGCGGTTTCAAATTGTAGTTAAAATAACCAATTTCATCATTAAACCGGTCGAACGTCATGTCCTGACAATCCAGTTTTTTCCACAGCCTATAACTAGTTGTCACTTGATATGCATGCATCCTTCCCCTCCGTTTCAGCGTTCCCCACCAGGTTCAAAATGAATAGGCCCGAGGGCGCCTCAATTGTTATACTGTCCATAAGTTTGGAAATAAAGCTGTTATTATTATTGTAGAGTGACGGCTGACG
Organism: Opisthorchis viverrini; assembly: GCF_000715545.1. Classification (NCBI taxonomy): domain Eukaryota; kingdom Metazoa; phylum Platyhelminthes; class Trematoda; order Opisthorchiida; family Opisthorchiidae; genus Opisthorchis; species Opisthorchis viverrini. The sequence continues at coordinate 721,188 of NW_008751672.1, forward strand.
TCCATGGGTTTCAAGAAAGCGTACTTTAAACCTACTTTAAGCATACTTTGAATATTTTTGGAGTGTGCCAGTTAGATAGTTCATACTAGATATGGTCTTGACAACGGGTGCTGATCTTCGGTCAGTGGTAGGGAGATCTGCAGGTATTGCCTGATCTCCACTAGTTAAACCGCGGATATCTGCCTTTATAAGCACTCGCAACATGCAGCTTTCTAGAACATTGTTAAGCGGCACCAACCTTCTCCTGTTGTCACAACGACAACTTGTGGGAAGTCGAAAGAAAGTCGTTCCGTTCGGCAAAGCCATTACCAGTTGGGGATCTTGAGAGCGTGAAACAGCCTTCTCGCAGGCCAAATGCAACAGTTTAAAGATCATTTGATCCCTTATATCCTTGACATTTTTGGGCAGATTTTGTACATTCAACAGTGGGAAGCTGCGCTACATACAGCATCAATATTTGCCTTTCAAAGGAAGCGTGGCAAGCCTGAGAACTGGCAATCACTGCTCTTTTCGACCCAGGTGGCTTGAACAGTGGGTTTTCATCTGCCTACTGATAACCGAATCACTGGTTGTTCGCTATTATTATTATTATTGCTGTTACTGTCACGGATATATTTCATCACTAACCGCCTGCCAGCTCCGGTGAAAACCGGTACCTTTCCCTCTTCCTTCGATCGCTCCGACCCGGAATCTAGTACCTATATTAAAGTGAACCGGATGTACATGTTCATGGCTCCCTACACAAGGACGGAGCAAATCATCCTACTAAATTAAGGGATGTTTTATGCCGATGCATTATTCGCCTCCGTTCTGAAGCGCCATTAAACCGGTCGAACGTCATGTCCTGACAATCCAGTTTTTTCCACAGCCTATAACTAGTTGTCACTTGATATGCATGCATCCTTCCCCTCCGTTTCAGCGTTCCCCACCAGGTTCAAAATGAATAGGCCCGAGGGCGCCTCAATTGTTATACTGTCCATAAGTTTGGAAATAAAGCTGTTATTATTATTGTAGAGTGACGGCTGACGTCCATGGGTTTCAAGAAAGCGTACTTTAAACCTACTTTAAGCATACTTTGAATATTTTTGGAGTGTGCCAGTTAGATAGTTCATACTAGATATGGTCTTGACAACGGGTGCTGATCTTCGGTCAGTGGTAGGGAGATCTGCAGGTATTGCCTGATCTCCACTAGTTAAACCGCGGATATCTGCCTTTATAAGCACTCGCAACATGCAGCTTTCTAGAACATTGTTAAGCGGCACCAACCTTCTCCTGTTGTCACAACGACAACTTGTGGGAAGTCGAAAGAAAGTCGTTCCGTTCGGCAAAGCCATTACCAGTTGGGGATCTTGAGAGCGTGAAACAGCCTTCTCGCAGGCCAAATGCAACAGTTTAAAGATCATTTGATCCCTTATATCCTTGACATTTTTGGGCAGATTTTGTACATTCAACAGTGGGAAGCTGCGCTACATACAGCATCAATATTTGCCTTTCAAAGGAAGCGTGGCAAGCCTGAGAACTGGCAATCACTGCTCTTTTCGACCCAGGTGGCTTGAACAGTGGGTTTTCATCTGCCTACTGATAACCGAATCACTGGTTGTTCGCTATTATTATTATTATTGCTGTTACTGTCACGGATATATTTCATCACTAACCGCCTGCCAGCTCCGGTGAAAACCGGTACCTTTCCCTCTTCCTTCGATCGCTCCGACCCGGAATCTAGTACCTATATTAAAGTGAACCGGATGTACATGTTCATGGCTCCCTACACAAGGACGGAGCAAATCATCCTACTAAATTAAGGGATGTTTTATGCCGATGCATTATTCGCCTCCGTTCTGAAGCGCTCGGTTAGAGGCTGTACGTAGTTCCGCCTTGGCAAGAGTAAATGTGACGAGGACGCTGGGGCCGAGTATACACGCGCATAGTGTTCTCTGAAAACCTCAGATACCACTGTTGGGTCATTTGTCGGTTCTCCGTTTCTGTCCCTCAAGGAGAACGCGGATGGCTTGTTTCTGCGGCCATATCCCATGCACTTGAACAATAAGATTTTGATTTTTCCAGGGAGGTCCAAGATGGTGCCTTGTTTTCGTATGTTCCATTGGCGGATTTCCGATTTACAGCGGTCCGCATTTTACGAAATGCCAGCTCATCTTGTGTATCCCCTGAAGTAAACTATTTGAAAAAGAGTTGGGACCTTTATTCCAGAAGCCGCCGAAGCCTTTTTGGCAGCCTGCGGTTCATCCGTACGCGTGCTGTTTTTTTGGGACGAACGTCGCGTCAGCCCCGTGACCTTTATGGACAATGGTCCTATATACTTCTCCTTGAGGTACAGAAACGGAGTACCCACAAATGACCCAACAGTGGTATCTGAGTTTACAGAAGAACACCATGCGTGTCTATACTCAGCCCTAGCGTCCTCGTCACATCCACTCTTGTCAAGGCAGAACTACGAACAGCCTCTAACCGACTCGCTCTTCACGGTGGAGGACATTCGTCAACTCTTGCATAAGAACAACCCATTCTGCGCGTTGGGGCCCGAAGAGGTCCATCCATGGATCCTGAAAAAACCGTCCTCCGCACTGACAAATCATCTACACCTGGCGTTTCGTCAGTCGCTTGACGAAGGCCGCCTGCCCTCTGCGATGGTCACGCCAATCTACAAAACAGGTGACCGACTATCGCCTGGCAGCTATAGGCCTATAAGCCTCACTAGCGTGCCGTGCAAGGTGATGGAATGCATTCTGAAGCGAGCTATCCTAGATCACCTTACTTCCAGCAATCTGATA
>NW_008751672.1:724050-729408 GCF_000715545.1 Opisthorchis viverrini
GCCAAGGATGAAGGACTCATATCGGATGCCATATTTTTCGACTTCTCAAAAGCATTTGATAGGGTCCCACACGTCCCGCTGCTCCACAAACTCAAGTATTAAGGGATTCAAAGAAAAATCCTTCGCTTGATTAAGGCATTCCGATTGACAATAGGCTTGACCTACTCTTCTCCAGCACCGGCCTCCATTGGAGCTCCGCAAGTCTCCGCCCTGGGACCAGTGCTGGTCCTGGTCTACGTCAACGACCTCCCAGATGTTTTTGCAAGACCCCTTCTACTTTTTGCGGATGATTTGAAATGCTGAAATTCCAATGCCAGTGTTCCCCAAATGGATGTAGACGCTGCAAGGCAATTTTCGTTATACTGGAGCCTTTCTTCTAATGACGAAAAGTGCATTCATATGTCATTTGGAGGAGACTCGGCGATTGCCTTTGTTGTGCATGGTGGGAAAGGACCGGAAAACATCATCTCCAGCTCAACACGGATTTCTCCCAAACCGTTCTTGCGTAACAAACACGCTCGTGTTTATGGACAGCTTAATCCAAGCCAAGGATGAAGGACTCATATCGGATGCCATATTTTTCGACTTCTCAAAAGCATTTGATAGGGTCCCACACGTCCCGCTGCTCCACAAACTCAAGTATTAAGGGATTCAAAGAAAAATCCTTCGCTTGATTAAGGCATTCCGATTGACAATAGGCTTGACCTACTCTTCTCCAGCACCGGCCTCCATTGGAGCTCCGCAAGTCTCCGCCCTGGGACCAGTGCTGGTCCTGGTCTACGTCAACGACCTCCCAGATGTTTTTGCAAGACCCCTTCTACTTTTTGCGGATGATTTGAAATGCTGAAATTCCAATGCCAGAGTTCCCCAAATGAATGTAGACGCTGAAAGGCAATTTTCGTTATACTGGAGCCTTTCTTCTAATGACGAAAAGTGCATTCATATGTCATTTGGAGGAGACTCGGCGATTGCCTTTGTTGTGCATGGTGGGAAAGGACCGGAAAACATCATGAGGATAGATGCCATAAACGACTTGAGCATCTAAGTCTCCTCAAACTTGTCCTTCTCGCTGCAACATGAGAAATCGGCCCAAAAGGCATTTGCCATTTTACGGATGATCCGACGCACCTTCTCCCGTATTACTCGCATGGACTTCCAAATACTCTATGGGGCCTACCTCAGACCGCTGCCAACCAATTTGCCTACTCTGGATGCACGAAAGACGTCACCCTCATTGAGCGTATCTAGGGGGCCGCATCAGTCTTCAGCCGTTCCCGCCCTTCACTGGTTGACCGATCAGCAGAGCGGTTGACCAAACTGAATCTGGAGGCCCACGGCTAGACTCAAAATTTCTCTGAAACCGTGGTTCGAAGGAGGGCAACTTTAACATAAAGTTATAACATTTGATGGTAATTTTTCGGGCGTATGAGATCTTACAAAAAGCCGCAGTTTTGTTAAAAGTTGTCTAAACGTACTCAATCCCCACGATATTCAAGGCCCGCGATTTTCGTATTTCAATGGTGTGACGCATTTGAAACCCGACTGTACCTGATTGTACGTCTATCATATGACATTATGTGTGCCTCTCCTTCCCTCTCTTCTCTTATTGCAGGTACCGCAGGCGAGTCACCACGGGCCCTGGACAGGGAAGTGTATCCCACTTGTACACCCCCTAACTGACCTTGACCCAACTTTGTACACCCCCGACTTCCGGTTGCGGTTGCGTTCGAATACACTCTAGTCGTTACCACGCTCCGGTGTTCTCTTCTGTCTGACCCGACCTGTGCGCATGTGTGCTGTGTACACCGTGTGGACTCATTAATACCAGTCCGTATCCCCGCACATTTCAGAACTGACGTGTGTCGTCGCTACATCCTCTCGAACATCGAATACCGCTGACTTCCTGGTGTTCCACGCCACAATGGCTGCTAATTCTGAGCACGTAAATGCGCAGGATGATTTTGTGGAGAATTTAGCTTGTCGAAGTTTTTTCACATCCAATGCATTTCATGTCGCTTTGAAAGACTACCTGGCGAAACATTTCGTTGTTTTCGTCCGCATTGACTTTAAAAAGAACACCAATTCGCCACTTTTGTATGAAAAAGCCTTCTAACGTTGCAGCAGACATCCCTGCAGACGAAGCAGAAGCCGTGGAATTCGTCGCACCTAGTAAGTTAATGGTTGATTGTGTGTACGTGGTAGCACACGTCGTACTGATTGTCCGGCAAGGTTCCATGTTCGCCGGTACCATGACTGCTTGAGGGTTACTTGCTACTACCTGGAGCACAACCATCCACGCAGTAAGTTTATTTTTGACAGGCTCACCATCAACCGGCGACTGACAAATGGTGAATTAAAGGAGTGTTGTACCCTTTGAAATATGGTGCTTCGTCATCGGAAATTCGGCAGTACGTCACCGACCACCTTGGAAAGGTACTCACTATCAAGAACATGCGTAACTATGGCGTCAAATGTCGACCCTCATTGTTATGTAGGTCGTTGGTTACCTTTTAGTCGGTTTCTTAAATGACATGTCATCCGTCATAGCCAAGTTTCGAGAGTGCGATCATGTGCTGCTGGTGGAATCGGATGGTGGCATGTATAGTCACCTGTGTTTTTATCGAACGCAGCAGATAGCACTATTAATACGTTTCTCGGACGTTGTAAACGTTGATGCTGCACACGGTACTAACAGTCTTGGGTAAATAAATTTAGAGCCCCGTCAAGGTACAGGCTTTATACATTCCTCGTGACGGATGGCATGGGTGTCAGTTGACCCGTAATATATGCCTTTGTCAAAAGCGAGCATTTTGCGCCATTGCGCAAGCTGTCAGCTTATTCAAGGATATGATGGGTGGACACTATGAAGTCAAAACGTTCGTCATGGACAAGATGACTTCGCAGATGCGGGCTGCCAAAGCTGTATTCGGTTGCGACATAATGCTGCGCTGTTTTCACACATGGCAAGCCATCCGAAAGCACGCACTTTCATTGTCCTGGTGTAACTTTTGCAGACAATATCCAACCGCAGTCGGCACATGTTCCACCGCATGGCTCGCTTTGATAATGCAGCTGAGTAAGTAACTGTGCACTAAACACTATTCGCGTAGATTTCGCGACGATTCGCAAATCCTGAGGAGAACAGATCCCAGTTTTGTCTCTTATTTGACTGCCCAATGCCTCCACATCACTCGAAAGTGGGCCATTCATGCACAGTTTGGGTTGGTACATCTTGAGAAGGCCGCCTTGAGAACGCCAACGGGCGTTTGAAGAGGCGCGTGCATCACTCAGATAGCCTGGAGCATGCCGTACAGAAGGTCGTTCATCGCAGCGAATGGTTAATGCGTGAATATAAAATGCACACCACTTATTATTGTGGCCGCCGAGAAATTCGGGAGGGAGATATCTACGTTCTAAGTGCGGTTTCCCAGATGACGACGTACGCCGCTAATCAGGTAATTTGAGGCCTACGGCAGTGAAGCATCGGTGTTGAACACTTGTGTCATGCTGACGGTGATGATGATGATGATGAAGTTGAGGCCTAATTTCTTAGCATACGCTTTGTAGACCTTGCTTTCGAATCCCGTGATGACGAGGAATTCGTGTGATTGTAACTCGAAAGCCTCAAATGCCGAATCAATGAATCCATGGCAATCCCTAACGGCTATATATTTATCCCTCATCCCGGTAATGGGAATTAAGAACCACTAGGTAAGCAAACAAATAAAATTCTATTACATCCAGACGCTCGCTTGCCCATTTTTTGATTCAGAATCCTTGTCCCGTGAAGCGGATCTTAAGAAAATGAAAAATGGAGTGACTACAAATGAAGCTTGTATCAGTGATGCCAATGAATAAAATGCAATTTGCCAATGGTGTTTTCGTAAGTTCATGGCGGGCGCATTATCAATGCGTGGAGTTATGAGTATGGAGTGCCGTTGTTGGCCACTGTATTACGTTGGCGTGCATAGGTGAGGCCTCATAATCTGCGTCGCGAATAGCGGTTACGCTAAGTAGTCGAGGTTGAGCGGCAGCTCATTGTTTCGGGTAATGGAAGGGGTACAATCAAGATTAAGATTTGGGAGTGCGCTATCAAATTGGGTGGTGATTACAGTTTGACAGGTGATGACAACCGTTGATCGTTGGGTTAGTCTAATATGTGGTGCCGGGGCATTATAGTTAGTTACGAACATGTCTATGTGCATGGCAGTTACTATAGATAGCCACCGTAGATTACGTCGACTACAGTTGTGATGTTTACTGAAGGTAGCAAACATAAACGGCATCGAGTAAGTATGAGTATGACGTTAAATAGTCATGTTAGGTGACTTCGAGTACAGCTGTGAGTATAACAGACCGTCAGATTAGGCTATCACCCATAGTTGAGTCCTTGTTTTTACCGGTCAGCATATATATTGGGTTGATGTTTACTGTAGCTAGCGGAGACAAGCGGTATCGCGTATAGTTAAGGGTATAAGAGACCGTCATTGACCGTCGGATTATGTTACTGTGCACAGGTGTAGTCTCATTATCAGCGTTGCACATAAACGCGGGCCTAGCAGTTACAACAAGTATTCGAGATGAGGGAAAACTAGTAGAGATACGAGTGCAAGGGGCCGTCGTTGCTCATTGGATTGGGCTGCCGCGCATATGTGGGGAACCGTAATTAGCGTCGCACATAGACACGGATCCAGCAACTACAATAGGTAGTCAAGGTGAGAAACGACGGCTACCGTCATCGTGGTGACCGCTTCATGGTTGGTGGTCACCACCTATAAAACGTCATAGTTGTAATAGGAAAGATGCCCACAGCTATCACGTAACACTGTATTATCTACAAGCTAGTTATGCATATGTGGGAAAGGGGATCATCCACGGATGGCCCTCGCACTACCACTGCAGGCTTGTGCTGTTGTCTAACTTTATTGCACTTAATGGAACATGAGATCCATGAGGAAAATGTGTTGTGAGCAGGTTCGACGAACAAAAATATCCCATTTGTTAAATCTGAGGTATCTAAAGCAAACAAACGCCTGCGACTGATCTTATAGGGTGGATTTGCATTAAATACTCTCAAGATTTTATTTTATTCTTCAGGAACACCGAAGAAAGCCAAAATATGTTAAAGTGCGATTTCGTGTTTTATGTCGCGTAAACCGGCAAAAAATGCAAATCGGCGATGGTCAATGACTTTGACATGTCTCTCACTTAAACAAAATGTTACGTGCAACATGTCACGGAAAGGTGCAAATTAACTAGACCAACTCCCCATTAAAATAACAACTTCGAAAACCCTATGGTTTCGGCGAACTCAATTTGGGTGTGCCAATAGCACCCTCGGAGGAAGAAGTCCTCTCG
>NW_008751672.1:731117-783206 GCF_000715545.1 Opisthorchis viverrini
ACGAAACGCGTCTCGCGATGCTTGATCTCTTTCCCCTGGAGTACCGTCGTCTCCGATGGGACCTAATTCTTACCTACGCCCTGTTTGAACAAAGCTTGGCAAACAGGTTTTTTACCGTTGACCCAGCAAACACCCGGCGGGGACATAGTAAGAAAATCTTCAAGCTCAGGGCACACACATCCGTTAGACAAAACTTTTTTTCATTTCGGGTAGTAGCTGCGTGGAATGACCTTCCTCCGACGGTTGTACACGCTCCTTCTCGAACCCAATTTAAAGCACTATTAGACATTTATTTATGCGAATCCTCGCGCTGGCGAGCATACTGCCCCGCGCTGAAAACATGAAGAGCAGTGCTACACCCTTTTTCCACTTGTGCCTTTCAGGTGAACGACAGCCACTGACCGACAAGAACAAAACCGACCAGGAAAACTTGGGCAAAAGCCTCGATCCTGTGTATCAATCCGTGAATCCGTGAATAGCCTGATCTGGAGTGGAGCTGGACTATAGTTGAAGGTCGCCAGCGTTCTCACGTGCTGGGCCCGGTAGAGCGGTGTTTTGAATCCTTATTTGTCAGATCCTAGTATCAATCCGTGAATCCGTGAATAGCCTGCCGCAATCTGGAGCTGGACTATAGTTGAAGGTCGCCAGCGTTCTCACGTGCTGGGCCCGGTAGAGCGGTGTTTTGAATCCTTATTTGTTTTGTCAGATCCTAGCTCCAGCGCATTCATTGTTCCTATTAATTACTTTCCTACTTCAGTTGTCCTCACAGAAGAACGTATATGGCCTGACTAGGCGAAAATGTTAATTAATGTTTTCCGTGTTTCAAAGTGCAGTTGGACAAGGTAACCAAAAAAGAACCTGAAGAACAATTGCAAGCGCGAATTCACCCACCTGGATACCTGATTGGGTGGCGAGTGTCACCGACAGTTCATGGAATGAGCTTAAACGGTGTACCCTTCTTCAATACCAGCTTGTGCTTGACGGAATATTGTGAGTGATTTTATGCAGTATGTACTGCACAAACGTGTATTTGTGGCTGATTTTACGGATTGCTTAGGCAAGGAAAATATGAAAATTACTCACCACAGCGTTTATCATAGAAATGGATGTAACAAGGCGATAAGGCGCCTTATCGCTTCAATTTTTCCAGCCACACGAAGGGATCAATCGCTTAGAATAAAGAATGTTTCTCAAACTCATGGCTGGAGTCGGAAAAACGGGTTCGGACGTCATCCATAAACTGAGGGAACAGTTATACGAACGGTATTATGGCAGACAGTCCGCCTTCCACCCACCGGTCTCCGTCATTTTGTACGGAGTCTCTTGCCAAAAAATGCCGCTACAATCCTCCGAACCGCGAACCAACGCTCACGGACCACTTAAACCGCTGAAGGTGCGCTGTCGTCAAAAGCCCAACCTCACTGACCTTATTTCTCTGACAGAGGTATGGCTGTCCGGTCGCTTCACTGACTAAAAACTACAGCTACTCGAGATATGAATCACATCAAAAGATGGGTTAACTGGAGACAATCGAGTAATGCTCCGCTGTTGATACGATGTATTTTGTGAAGCGGTAATCTGTATTTTTCTTCAACGAAACCTTGTTCTATTCCATCGTCCACAGCTCATGAAAGGTGACTTTTATGCACTTATCCTACGCTGAAGGCTGCTTGGGTCCCTATCAAACAGCTTCCAGCTGAACTTCTTTCATCACCCAATCTTGTTCAGGCTGAATGACTTCCGGTTCACTTTTACTCAGTTGTACTACGTAAAAACGTAGATTAAACTCGTACGGGCGAGCAGCCTTCTTCTCTAGAACAATAATGATGAATGTGAAACTTGTGGTCGAAGAAGTACGCTGAGACACCACGCTCGTCTTTACTGACCATTTGGTGTTTCAATTCCAACGCGTTTACTGTGCTGAAGCCGTCATCAAGATAGCTCAGTGGTTAAGGTGTCAGCCTACCGACCCGAATGTCCGTGCTTCGAAACTGACCTCAGCATCTTGGCTGTTCCTGGGCACTGACAGTATCTCAGCCCTCGGGTCTCTTCCATGTGGTATGACAGCTAGGTACCGAAAGGGCGCAACAGCTGGACAATTTTTGTATCAATAGTAATAAATCCTTGCTAATAATCACAAACATAATAGCGAAATGTTTGGTGTTAGTAAGTCAGTCAATGAACCCCCGTCGTCTGAGTGCGAGAGCGATTATGAAACAAACTGATACTGATATGGGTTTCCACCCAATATAGCAACAGAACTTCATCCATGTGAAGCCTTGCGAAAAATGGCTAACTTTTCGCACCCGGCCATCAATTCCAGACGGACTACACGCTGTTGAGAAATCAGTGCAGCGAACTTGTTCCCCAGGATAATTTTACGTATCAATTTCAGCTTGTCTTACACTTCGGTAAGGACTCGAAATATATAAACTCATTTTCCACTAAACTCCCAGAAGTAAGCCAAGAAATCGTGAACTTCACATACCATGTCCATAGCGAGGAAGGCAGTAATCGTTGTATGTGGGAACCATTAAGCAATTGCTTTTGAGTTCAACACCTTACCCCTCTGAGTTGCCGCACACACTCACTGACTGTAGCAACACAATGAACGATTTATACTTCGCCACTGAGCATGTAGCTCCGATCGCTGCATGAACGTAGCTGTATCATATATATTTACTCTGAGGCAAGGTCAAGCTTGCACCTGAACTCCACATCTCTGGCTCAGCTACACCAGTATTCAATTAAAAAGGTCTTTTTGATCACTGTTAGTGTTCTTGGCCCAACACCGCCGCTGACTTTCAAGGTCACGGTGGCTCTGTTTGGAGAACCGTCTTTGAGTTGATGAACTGCATGGATTTTGGCCACAGAGATCGTATTTAACAAATAGATTGTTCGATCATGATTCATTAAGCTTAGCTGTTAATTGTGGGTAACCCATAATCTCTATCTACCTGGATTTCGGGCAGATAGATTCATCAGAACCTGAGTAACCAATCTGTGTTATGATATCCGCTCAGTTCATTCCAGCTTATCAGCCACAAACCACGTACCAGCTGCCACATTTCCAATCACCGAAAAGTGGGAGAACGGGAAAAGTAAAGATGAGCATCGGAGATAATGGCATAATGAGACAGTTGACGATGAACGGTGCTGAGCCGAGCGGCTACGCACTGAAGACTATAACTTTGATACATAAGTGCCGCTGACTGGTTGACTGAGCTATGACTACCGGTTTCAACAGCCATTGATGAATAGGGTCCTGGGACCCCTTCCAGAGGCAGCAGTTGATAAGCTGGCTAAGGTTGTTGATGTAGACTGTCCGCCTCTACCCAGCACAGCTAGGCACAACGGACTCGGTGAGGTAGATTGTTCTCTGAAATGCAAAGTACATGTCCCAACTAGCGCAACCTGAGGTGCGAGTAGCTCATCCATCTAGAAAGAGCTCTTTCTAAAGCCATCTAACCTCCCTCAGTGCCACTAGTCGAACTCGGCCAAGGCTTCGGAGACACCACTGGTCAAACTCCGGGAGTTTTCACACTTCTCCGTGCTCTCACGTCACGTTTTCGATCCGTAAGTCGGTATGGATCGCACCGCCGCAGTGCATACTCTGCACTTGACCGACAAATTCACGACAGTCCGGCACTATCAAGGTAAAAAGTTAGCGAAACCTGTCCGATTCAAGAAGTCATCTCGCCCCCAACCAGTCCACCGGGTAAATAGTCCTAGGTAAATAGATTCGTCTGTGACGCCGAACTCGGTCTCTGCATCTTGACTTCCCCTGTTTAGGCTTGGCAACCTGGCACACGACAGTCCGGCACTATCAAGGTAAAAAGTTAGCGAAACCTGTCCGATTCAAGAAGTCATCTCGCCCCCAACCAGTCCACCGGGTAAATAGTCCTAGGTAAATAGATTCGTCTGTGACGCCGAACTCGGTCTCTGCATCTTGACTTCCCCTGTTTAGGCTTGGGCAACCTGGCAGTACCCCAGCCGTCGTACTTCCTTCGGGTAGCATGGCAGCCAGGCACCAAAAGAGTGTTATAGCTAGACGGTTATCATTATTTTATCATTATCAGTCCTACCCTCGTCCTGCTCGAGAATACGTCGACTATATTTTTACCCTAACTGCGTCACTCTTTCGAACTTCCAACGATGGTCATTTTTCTTGAGCTGAACGATGATTTTGACCCTGTCGATCGTGAGACTATGGCAGTGTCTGTCATTCACAACTGAGTTTCAATCTCTCACAAGGGCACTCTACGCCGACTCCAATGAACTCATGCTGTCGCCTTGGTTTACCGCGTCTAGTTGCGTAAAACGGGACCGTCGCTCTTCCTCCTAAGCTTTGTTACTGATATTCTGCTTGAAACTTATCTGCCTCTCTCTCTGAAACTCCTGGTGTCAGTGTTCCCGGGGCGTTAACACTGCCTACGCGAACGATATAGCTCTCCTCGGTTCAGATTCTTCAAACGTGCAAGTCGTTTTAAATTTAAAGTCAATTTAAATTTTGGATCAAAAGTAAAAGCTAGTAAGTCCCCTTATTTGGTGTGCTTCACAGGGGCTTTTGGTTGACCTGGTACCACTGTACCTTCAGGATTCGCAACACCCATGCTGTGATATGCTTTTGCATTCCCGTACAACACTTCTCGGATTTTATTCGCCGAAGCAATTCCACCACCCCCGAGGTTGGATTACTGCAACTTCTGCTCTGCCATTTGGCTGCTGGAATTCACCGCCTGACGGAGTGGTCTGTACCTCCTCGGCGGAATCTTCTAGGTACTCTTTAGACGAATACCTAATTTAACCGCAGTACATCATCAACGACAGCATGACATCAGTGCTCAACACCAATGCTTCACTGCCGTACAGCCATGACTTATTTGAAAGCCTTATTGTAAAGAATAAAGGTGGACGGGGAAGGGACTTAGTGCTAGCTTAACACAATCATTCCGAGGTGCCTACACCTCCAGACATTCACTCAGGCAATCTGGATAGAAACTGACAACAAGAACGCCGCCGACATCGGTTGGCAGCCATATCTTGTAGTGTCTCCAACCAGGCACAGTGTGGATCACGCTGTCCCCTCCCTGGAAGGCGAGTAGCACCGACAGCACCCAAGCGTTTCGTGATCTCCATATTCCTCTGCCAAGTCAAAAGTTGGCCACCTCTCTGTTTACGCCACTCTGAATTGGGCATGGAAAACAGCACCCTCTTCGGCAAACGATGGTTCGGCATACGTAACACATGTCCCAACCAACGCAGCTTCTGGTGCTGGACACATTCTTCAATGGAAGTACCCGTTACACAACCGAAAACGCGCTTTCTAACTGCCTCATTACGGATTCGCCGACACCAGTTCACACGAGCTATGGTTCTGAGACAACGCAGTACACGTTATCGCAAGAGAACCCCTTTATTCCATTTTTTATCACAAGGAAGACTGTTCCAGACATTGATAGTGGGGCGACCTAAGTTACTAACCTGAAAGTAGACGAAAGACAATTTCTCCTAGACGTTGACAGTTTCCAAAGGCGCTCTCAATTTGGTCCGTCCCAGCTGCACTTGAAGGCCGTGTGGAGTTCCTCATGATTCAAAATCCGCCGGTCATAAATTAAGTCGCCTTGGTGGCTTAAAGGTGAGAAAACCCATTTCAGTTTTCGAAGGCCCATCCATCGAAGGAATAAGACAGACTTGGATCCACGGCCTTGTGCTTCCTCCAGTCGGTCAGTTTCGCTCTCATGGATGAAAATGCTGCAGATTAAAGTATTTCACGACAGATCGAATGTAGAAGCAGAGGAGCACTTGAAAATTTCCGGTGCCGCGCCGGATGAAACGTGAGCAGTCTGGCTTTTCGAGTGATCCATAGGCCAACGACTACGTTGAACAATTGCTTCCATGATAAAAATCAACCTCGTATCCACCATGATCGGGTTGGGCTGTGATAGCGGTCACATTTGCAACCGCTTTTATGCAGATACTTTAGAGCCGATATACTGGTGCTTGGTAATAAAAGTCGATCCGTAGGTGCAACTGGCTACTTGGAATGTGAAATCGAAGGACAAACCTACTGATAATCGTTCTGTTCCCGGTATGATTCAAAACTTTAGTCACCGGCAGACTCAGCTTGACCACATCTAGCGATCTGTGTTCCAAGTGCATCTGACAAATAGTTATGAAGAGTGTTATACTCTTAAAAGCACCACATTGGCTTCATCACAGTTCTTTTCGGTGACTACTTGCTATGCGGTCCATCGTGACGCGACAGTGCCAACAATGATGTGATTGCTGTTTTACGTGAGCTGTCTGGACTCTGATGGTGGTGTCATCTGGGTATAATGCATTATTGTCTGTCGAAGTGCCACATGAGGCAATGATGACACTACCACACGGCATTACCCCGCCCTAAAAAGGCTTCACATGCCACAAGGAAAAGATGGACTCCTGGGTTACCGAATTAGTATACGAACCATGCAATGGCTAGCCGCAGCCACGGAGCCCTGCTGCTCGCATTCGGAGGTGTACGTGAGCGGGGAAGTGGGCTCTAACAAACGCCATACCCGACATTATCGGTGAATGAGATTTCCCCAAGAGCCAGCGGCCTCTCTGAAGGTTCTGCTGTCTACACTGCTAATTTAGTTTGCAATCTGTTGTGCACTCTCGAACAAAAGCTGTGGCGCTGTTGACGTCGCACGTATACAAATCTCAGTGCTACTCCGTGATTATTTTTCAAATGCAATAATCCATCCGTGGCGAGGGATCCGCGTGTGCTATCATAGTCGCTAGTTGCTGGTATGGCATTTCTGGTAGCAATAAGATCTTCTGATCTCAAAAATACTTAGTGTTCATTGAGTCGAGTCAGATGGGTTGGACAAACAGTTCTGAAGGCTGATAGCGTTGCCTCTTTAACTTGCCCCTATTCATCCTCCAAGCACTCTTCGTCGTCTACATGACTGCGTTTCTCGTAGCTTTCTAGCCAGATCAGCTGGTTACTCTTCAGCTACTGAAACTTGTCGAAGTTGATGAACGGAGCTGCTCTCTCTCGGCACGCGTATTTCTGGGGGAAAGCGAAGTTCTAAACAGGCCCACACGATATCGTGATCAGAGTCAAGTTGCGCATCCCAGAAGGAACGACAATCTTTAACTGAGGCTCTCCATCGGTAACTGATAGCCATATGATCCAGTTGAGTCCACCACTGTCTTGTGGTAGGTGGCCTCCAAGTAACTCGATGTGAGCGTTTGTGTTGGAAGTTCGTACCGGCCGGGAACAGACCATGATCTGTACGCAGCTGAAAAGGCCGCTCTTCGTTATCCGTACACTCAGCATTGACTCTAAATCGACCAATTAACTGTGCTTCTTCCGGACTTAGTCGTCCAAATTGGATATACCTATCACGCGCCAGGATTACTATATCCGTCCTTCTTGCCGACCGAAGCAGTCGGGGCAGATCTTGATGAAACTCGTCCTCAGTCTCAGAACTGCTATCTGTTGGGGCGTATGCTGATACTACAGACACATACTGTTTACCGCATCGACCTGCGTTAATCTTAATTGAGACACGGAACAGTGGTTAGGGGATTGGCAGGTGGGTTGGTTGCATTGCATTGTATGACTGGCTGGGAGGGAATGTGGGGGAAGGCCGGTGAGCGAAAAGCTGTAAGGGCAACTAATACTTCCCGGTCGCCCAGGCCGAAGAAGGGGGTTTAGTTGAGATACCCCATCTTGAGCTTTGGACTCAAAAGTCTGACCCACAAGACACTAGGAGGACGCAGGGTTTGGGTCGGCAACCCTGCCTCTAGTCTACGGCTCAAGAGTCTGGACTTTAAGACAGCGGTTTCTAGGGTTTTCTTGAAGGGCCCTCGGAGCCAATGACTCAATAGTCTGATCTACTTGGCTGTAGGGGGTCGGCCTGGCCCGAGGGCGCAGAGAGTAGGGCATCACTATCACTCCCAATTCGGCTGCGCACAGCAGTTGCCTTCAGATCAGCATCGGGCTCTTTGGTTTTAAAAGTATTTCGACCGTATTGAATAATGCGCCAGCGGTCACGGTCAATCGTTGGGCGATCGCAGTGTGCGGTTTTTATGGCTGACCTTTTTTAACCCGTCCTTCCACGGGGGAAGGCAGCATCGCTGTTTCCATAAATGTGAACATGCTGGTCGCCTGAGGGGGGGCACCTTACTACCTTCACACTCCTATCGCCGAGGACAGTGCGACTTTACCTCCAGGCCGCTTCGCAATATGATTACTCCAGTACGGGCCCCCTGTTCTTCTTCGGGCTGGTCCCCGTTGGCCTTCCTGGCGTGGTTGAACCTTTAGGAACGGAGTTCCAGCCAGTATAGTTCGCAGGACATTGCAGCATTCGGGCTGGTCCCCGTTGGCCTTCCTGGCGTGGTTGAACCTTTAGGAACGGAGTTCCAGCCAGTATAGTTCGCAGGACCATTGCAGCACAAAGGCCCGATCACCACTACAAGGTGACAGCTTTGGGTCGGGGCGATGGCATTTCATTCATCAGGACTCAATTACTTTATCGCCTTTAGATAGTTTTTTAGGACTGCCGTTGATTTCATGTATCTGCAAAATCATGAGAATTCAGTCCTATGTAAAAACACTTACTCCATTATCTAAATGATCAACAGAGAAGCAGTCGTGCATTGTAGGAGAACACAAAGGGCCGATGACCTGTCAGCTAGGTTTTATCCATCCTGTGGTCCGAAGTGGACGATTAGTAAATGTGGGGCGTGTGGGACCATAAAAACTAAGTGCAGATAACTTGTTTGCTACTAACTGTCAATCACATACTGAGTTACTGGTGTCAGATTTTGAGGGTACGCTATGAATTCACCATCAGAGGTTTTTGGACTTTCTCTGTTTATATGGGGTAATTTAGTATGAGATGGTAATTCCGTACCCAAAAGTGAAGATTCTTTCCTTACTCAAACCTATATAGGTTCTTCTTAAAGTCGTTATATTCAGAGAGGGCACCATCATAGGTAACACTGGTGCTTCACGGCGGTACGGCTATGGTTTGATTGAAGTACATTTTAGTCAGAAAGACAGAAAGATGGACACAGAATATTTCTGAGTTGCCTACACCCCCAAATATTCAATGGAACAATCTAAAAGAAAGCTGACAGCACGACTGTCACTCACATCGATTGGTTGTCATCTCTCGCACGTCTGTAGCCAAGCACATCCTAGTAGGTTGGCTGCACCAATATCACCCAACTTCTTTGTAATACCTTTCACATCCTTCTAACTGGTTACACATCCCCTTTTCAGTTTGCACTATTCCCATGGAGTTGCGGAGAACAGTAGTCCTCTGGACACACAGTAGTTTGACATGTGTGGCACATGCCGATCCACCGCGGCTGATGGTGCTGGATGCCTCTTGTGACAGATTACAAATTCGCCTCCGCCTTTCAGTCATCTGTGGTGAAAACTGAAATGTCGTCCGCAGATTCCGTCTCGCAACCACACAACACGCCCGATACTGTATTCTGCTGCGTGCGGCTCTTGAGACTCAGTGGTATGTCTTTGTAGCGCCACATGATGCGAATTGGCAAGCGTGATTCGTCTATTGACCCTAATGGATACTTTTCTGTCAGAAGTAGTAAACTACGGAGGGACGTAGAACTCCGCCACCTCCAGTGCTCCTTGAAATGTGAAGAGCATGTTTAGGATGTGCACGTTCTGGAGAATGACCTTACACTTTGTAGGTGAAAGGCACATGCCGGAAGATGATAGTGTTTGTGCTTCGTGTTCACCTACAAAGATAAAGGTGGCGTCGCATGCAAACCCCTCATCAACAAGGTTATCACTCTGCAAACTTATTTGGTTCTTTCGAGCGACTCACCTGGAACCCAGCTGAATCTCTCGTTTATGATGTTCTCAGGCAACTGAATGTACTGCACCAGGCCGCCTCATTTTTCAGTCGCTACGATATTTGAAATATCGCGATGCATGTATATTTGTAATGCACTACTCACAAGGTTGTTGGGTGATGGATTTTCAGCGACCTTATGAGCAGTACATTACAGAGGTTATCACTCCTTTCCCACTCCTCCCACCTGAGTCTACTGACATTGATGCATTTACGCGCCAATTTATCAGCTCCCGCCTCCGATGCGCATATATATACCGGACCTCGTCGAATCATCGGTGAACGAAACTGTGGCAGCTACAACCACTGTACGACAAGTACGCGGTTCTTACAACGGACAATGATGATGATGACAAAGTTTTCACCAGGATCAGTTTGAGCACTAGGGTTTCGATGGCTTTCCGTCGTATTCGTGCTGTGTAGCCTGCAAAGAAAGTGCTTGCAGAATGGGTACGTTGACAGTCATCCTTGTGTTCAAAATGGACACACGGATACCATGTGAAAACCACCGTGACATTAGCTTTGTAGCCTTGCTATCGAAGGTACTCTCTGGCCTCAACCCCCCCCCCCGAAGTTTGACCGAACACAGAGACACAGATGCGTGAAAAACTAGATTGGGTTCAGTCCTGAAAGAGGATGCACCGACCACATCCACTCTCCCGTAGAGTCTGGAACAGTGATACTCCCTCCAGCAACAAACACTTGTGGTCCTCCTTGACTCTCTCTCTCTTTACCGTTTTGATTTTCAACCACTCTTGCAGTATCTATGGTGCAAAGATGTCCACCAGAACTTATTGGATCTTGGTGGTCGTTGGCTTGTTCGCTGAGCTGGGCAATTTGATTGCAAACGTTTCATCATCAATCGAGGTGACATCATCAGTGCGTTATTGTGGAGCGTAGTAGTGCGTAGCGGTGGATTGGTGGTTGTGCGTTGGGTAGTGCTGTGCGTGTGTTATTATACGTGCTGCTAGCAGGGGATGACCTTTGGTCGCGATTAGTTGTTCGGTCGGACGATTCCATTGGTTGGTCCGTTGTCCTGTGTCCCCATTCGCCGATGCCCACGTGACCTTTGAGCTTGGCATCCCCTGCCGTCGTAATCTGGTCGATGCCAGAAGGACCTTTGTCCTTTCGAGTCCTGGGTTGTGACCTTAATTGATTTGCCTCCAAGGAATTCCTTGTTTCGTTGTTTGTGAGTCCAATATTCTATCCTCCTTGGGTTTTCCGGTTGAGATGTTGGTCTTTTGCACGTAGGGGTGCGTAAATTGGGTCCAGTTGGATGCATCGGTTGATCTAATTTGCCGTGGAGTACCATGCTTCCAGAAATTCTCTTCCGTGCCTCCTGCCTCCGTATGCCGAAATTTCTGTTTTCCAAGTTGAATTTGTGACCTTCTTGGTCTTCGTGTATGGATATCTAGGACAGGGGGTCGTGCCTTCTGACGGCCTCGTTGTGTTCCTTTATTCGTGTGCATAGTCTCCTCCCAGTTTGTCCGACGTAGAATTTGTTGCAGTTGTTGCAATTGAGTTGGTATATCACATTGTTCTTGGTTTTGTCGGGGTTGTCCTTCGGTCTAGAGATTATTGTATCTTCGTAACGCACCACACACCAACTCCCGCTAACGGGTAAAAGTTTACGGGAAGCTCTTATATGAGTTCACCACATCAAGTTGTGCCTGGCAGAGCTGTTTCCCTTCACCATTGATATGATTGTGGAAGACTCACTCCAAGCCTCCAATGCCTGTAGGATCGTAATGATCCCAGGCAATGCAACATATCCCAACCAACTCCGTTTATTGAAACACGTGCTATCAATACCAAATCACTGACTCTCTTGCCGGAAACAAGGAAAAGCCGCATAAAACAGACGAGATCAACAAATGACGCGGCGCAAACTCTTGGAGACAGTAACTACCATCTTAACTTCCGCCTATTCATCCTGAATATTTAGTTGAAACTTCCAGAGGCAGCGTTTTCCCCGGTCGATAGCCCTGTTTGCCAAGATACAGGGTCGGAGTCATCTCGTTTAGATCTGATTTCTCCACATAAGTCATTATTGATTACCTATAACATTTCTCACAATTTACCTTGTTGTTGAACACGCGTCCGGGATTCTTCCTTCTCATCTCTGGATGCGTATGACTCTCACAGACCGTCGTTGCCAGTCGAGCAATTTTCGCCGGAATTCGTCCAACCTCCCTTATGGTATATGAAGTGGAGGTTCCCAGTTGCTCCTGTGAATAATTATTTTCCTTTACTTCCGCTATCTGCTCTCCGAGGATGATATCGCTTCCCGGATGAAAACCCATCAATTGAGATTCCCACTCTCCAAATTATTCATTGCTCCATTCGTGAGTATCTCCTCGTGTGTTCACTTCCATTCAACTTTCTCGTCCAAAAACGAATACAGACCGTGCATCGACGTGCAATCGATACAATGCAACAGGACAACGCTTAAAAGCCCCGCGTGTAACCCCTCTCTTCTGGATAGTCAACTTATGTAATCTATTCTCTCAGTAGTGTTCGAGTGTGTTGCTCATGAATCCTGTGTAGTGAATATTCCGGTCCATTCGAGGACTATTGATGAGTGCGTCCACTTGTAGCGTGAGTGGTTTGTTCGCTGTGTATTTACCACAATGACTTCTCGATATCGTACTGTATTAAGGCCAGTATTTCACTGGGCTCATTCATTTTATTTCGAACCTACCGTCTTTATGTTTGACATGTTTCAGGCGCCAGGAGACGAGGAAATTTCCCGGGTTGACTCTGTTTGCTTTCATGTCGGCGTGGATTCCTTATTGCACTTGAAAACAGTTCACTTTTCTGGAAGGTTCGTAGTTGTCTCGACTTCACCTTATCCGTCTCCTTGAAGTCTACTACAACCGATTGTTTTATCTGGACACAAACACAATCCAAGATTTCTCGGTAAGCATTGAGAGTGGTTGATCTAGGTTTTTAAACTGTTCAGCTACAGACCTCATCCGGCCATCTCTGAAGAATCAGCCTCTTCAGAGGATTGTCATCCAGCAGAACTATCGAAATTACCGGTGCAGCATGTCGGTGTATCCAGCTTACCCGTTAACACCGACGCGGACGATATCATTCCAGAAAAGGAAAGGTGTTATCATCGATGGTCTTCAATGCCACAAGCTGGCGAACTCGTCTGGATTCGATATGCTGGCAATGTTAGCTACGGACGCCTTGTGCATTGCATGCCCGAACTCAATATGTTCACTGTTCGTCCGGAAGATGGTGGTCTAACTCGGCTGGTTACTCGAGGCCTGGAGGATATACTTCCCGTGCGCAGTGAGCAGTCCATTATGTCCCCTCCAGCAGACGATGAATGGGAAACCACGACGGTTTGTGAACACTCACTTACTCGAACAAGCGAGTATTGTGAATCCATATCTGCTTATCCGCGTTCTGCCGAGTCGCTGGCCCCATTTCATTCTCCACTATTTATTGATGCTTGCGAAGGATTTTCGCCTCGGTAAGCTTGTGGACTGTATTGTGGTCCATTCTTTTTTCAACGACGGAACAGGTTTATTTGTACCATTAGTGACACGAACATAGAAAACACGTTTGCCAGTGTGGTTATGGTATTTACCAATCGCAAATGGTAGTTACTTTACAGTGTCGTTCACCGCCCCTGTTGCCTTTTTGTTTCTTCTCATAGTAGGGATGTTGCAAACAGGATTACTTTGGTTGTACATTAGTGGAACTCCGGCATTCATCCCTCTGACTTAATGTGCATGATGGTGCTTCAGCGTCAATCAAGAATACATGCCCCCTGCGTTAGGATGACTCGGTGCCTCAGGGGTTTTGGAGCGTGGTCAGTAATCAATTTAGTTGTCAGCACGGGTCATACGTAACCTGTCGAAATTGGTTGTGCTAGTTTACTGTATGTTTGGTGTCATCACATGCTGCTCTCGATCCAATCGATTACCGGAACCTGTGGTAATGTCTGGCATCACACTTAAGGTTTTGTGAAGGCACTGTACGCCCTCTGTTGTGGACCTTTACGGGCCGCAGTTCACCATGAGTTCGCCACGCCCACTGGTTCCAGACGGAACCGCCTTTTCTCCTAATTATTTTCGTTACTTACATGGCGTTTGTCTCTGACACCTCGATGGTCGAAGTATTTCCGGAGTGTTCACTCACATTGAGTTCGCCGACGATGTTACTCTTGAGTTAGATCTTACGAAAATTCACACCATTGTTATAGCCTTGATAATTCTACCACAGTTTATTATGCACTCCCCATGTCCAAAGTGTAACGCACCACTGCGTGATATCGAGCCCAAGCCTGATGCTTGCAGACCTTGGTTGTTGGTCTGTTCGCCGAGCTTGGCAATTGTATTGCAAACGTTTCACCACCCGTCGAGGTGACGTCGTCAGTGCAGGGTTGACGACGATGTCACTGATGTGAGTGACGATGTCACCTCGATTGGTGATGAAACGTTTGCAATCCAACTGGCAAGCGCGGCGAACAGACCAACAACCAAGCAGCGCACCCGAGCTACCTGCATTCCACAACATTGCTTGCAGACCTGTTGATCGAAGTTGTAATCAAAATCATCTACCCGGGCTGTAGGCGACTGGTGGAATAAAAAACTTGTTCTAGTGGACAGGGCTATCGTAATTTTTCCCATGATCGAAGGGGACGAAAGATATTATGGAAAGTTTGTAGTACTGTTTGGCCTCCAGGTTGGGGTCCACGTGACCCTCCCTGTGCTTGGCTTGAAGCGCTTAAATGTACGGCTGCCAACCGATGCCAGTGGCTTTCATACTGTTAGTCTCCCCCAGGGTGGCCCGATTGAGGGTTTGAGATGTGAACACATTGGATGTTCGTACGGCTTTATTCAAGAAAATTGCCACTGATGATTTGGGGAGGTGGGATAGCTAGCCTACTGATTATTCACATATGGAAGGTTATGAAAACAAGCCCTAACCGGGAGACTTTCAGTCGATGAGTTGGTCATCTGTGTTATACCGAATCATTTGTGAGCCTGTGGGTTACCGCTTGAAAATATTGAAACACTTACCTACACACGGGTAAGCGTCAGGATTTTCGGCTCAGAAAGCATATTAGCAACGTTAGGTATGTAACGGAGATCAATCCACTTTACGTGTGTTCCAGTCGCTTTTGATGGCAATTGATTTCGAGACCAACTAGACTGTCGCGTAGATTCTAATGGCTGTATATATTCGTTTAGAGCCCCCCGCTGTATTCTTTCAGGTTTTGTTGCCACCCCATAACGGTAATCTCAACTGATATGACGGTACCAAATTAGCTGCGAGCACATGTGTTGTCATGTGTTTTTGCTGTGCCGGTGTTAGCTATTCCCGGTTGATTTCACATACAACAGCCAATGTGATCCGATCGCCCGGCGCGCACACACAAAATTCCGAATGTCCAAAAGCCAGTTCACGGAATCGATCGATCAACATGGGGCATGATTTTATGCCTGCTGCTCTACCTGCATGTTTGCCTTCCTCCGTTAGTTGACCGTTTTCGCTTACGTAATCTGGTAGCGTGTACTCGTGAGTGTGTATGTGTACCCCTCATAAAAAACAGGGCATCAAAGTTACCGTGCACAGTGCTAGATAATGCACCCTCTCCTATGAGTTATCTCGAGTACCTATCAATTACCGTTGGTCGATTCTGGTCACTTTAGAAAATCTTAGTCCTGTACTGTGATCAGCAAACTTGTTAATAACGCGATTAACTTATTTTACTGCGGTTTTTCGGGGGGGGGGGCACCATCGTCCCCCCCAAGGGTCACCCTTAGATATTCGACAATAGGTGTTGGACCAATGTGCACGCTTGTTACCTTGCTGAACGGGATTTCTGCCATTAAATTTTTTCCCCTCAAAATACCCACGAAATTTCGACTCAGGTTCATCAGAATTTGATGTGTTCTCTTAGTTTTCGTAACTCATTGTAAAAGTATGCAATAATTTTCTGCATGTAGCTTTATCTACTACAGCGACCATCTCTAGAGAACACTAAAATCGGTCACTCAGGAAGGTGATCACCGTCTAGGGATCCGGTAATCCTAACAATGTTTCACCTTCGTATAAGAGACAACTTCTCAGCCTTGATCACATAGACCTTGGTATTTTGTGGCCCAGCCTTGATCGGCTTTTTAAGTACTGTCAAACGCCAGTGAGTGTGGCGGACATTCAACGACGGATTGATGTTACAATGAGAATGGGTGTGTGCCGTCACTTTATGTCAGTTGTTTTATTGTCAAACAATATCATTCAAGTTTTAGAGCAGTCTGCTGTGTTTTTACTCTCCAAGCGGATAATGGCATATTGATCCGTGTGTGGTGGAGGCATTCAAAGTGTCCGATCAATCTAGTTACCGTGATCGCGTCGAATTGGATGTGCTACTCTCTTAAGGTTCATTTTGTCAACTTCTCCTTAGCTCCTTCTATGCGGGCGTCAAGACCGTCGACCATGGTTTAGTCATTTTTCCAGCCCCTCTACATAACACTTCTGTCACTGTTGGTTAGGTACTGCTGGTTCGGTGACGAACAACTTGAAGCCTTCATGTATAACATGACTCGTATGGTCTTTATGTAACCATAATTACAGTCAGTCAACAGCCCGCGGTCATGAAAGTTTTCCGATAAATCAAACTGATAGGTTATCATGTGCATCTAACTAAACCCATAGACCCATACAGGTTCTGATATTTCAGTGAAGGAGTTCATGAAAGTGAATTGGGAACCATAAATGGTACACAGCCTTCTGATCAGCGTTTTCGGGTACGCATGAGCACTAGATATCCTATGTCATCTGTTTGTTCATTCTTGTGTCAAGTTGCGAGTCACGAAATCATCTGGCGGATGTAACAAATTTGGAAAATTTGTACCAGAATCAGGCGGGTACGTGAGATTTCTTATCATTGTGGAGTGGTTGTACATTGTGTAAAGGGTCGGTCTTCCAACGCAGTGGGAACTTTCAAGATTCGACCAAATACTTTATTATGAGAGTGGCTAATTTATCTTGCCATTTATGGACAGTAAGACGCACTACAAAGTGCCCCAAGTCATGACAAGAAAGTTAGTATTTGGTCTCGACTGGGTTTGTACACTCGATTGTGTCTGTTGTGGACTGCGTGGAATGGCCACTCTTCTGGAAACTTCACAGTGAACCGTAGCTGAGGCGGTTTTAGACTTGTCAAAGGAACGCTTTCCTCTCGGAATAATCGCCCACTAGATCTTGGTTGCCTGTAGCTGCCGCTTTGGGCTATTCAGGGAAGTGATTTTTCTTCATAGATAGAGGAAACTTCGCATTCTGACTTGTGACTACAGAATAAGTGCTGAGATTTTGTTCTTACTTTACTCACAGCTCGATAGGTCTTGTCTGTGACCTAGATCAAGCAGTCATAAGAGTAAGCTTTAGCTCAGGTCGACTATCGTTATGGCATTACCGTGCCGCTGATTTTGACAAATGATTCAACCTTTTTTTCACAGTCGAATGTCAACGGATGAAGGCACACCTATGGGTCCTTCTACTTCTTTCACCGGTATACATTCTACTTCGCCGGCCTCGTTCACTTTGTCTCCGACTTTGGGACACTCGGAATCCGGAGACTGTGGTTCACAGCCCCGGTTTGATGACCTCCCCTCCCAAACTCAACAAATGATCTCATCGAGCTTATTCACGACTTCAGAGTCGGGTGCACTTAGACAGCCCAGTGAATCCAGCCGTTCTTATTGGCGGATCCCATCCTCAACCGGCGTTATTGACGATTCCACTGTTGGTGCAGACAAAAGCCCTGCCGTCCGAAGGTTCAGTCAGACAGAGCAACCACTGATTGATGAAGATTCTGAACAATTAAGCAGTTCCGCAGATCAGTCCTATTCACTTCAGCTCCCTCACGACACGCCCACACTCACTACATCCTCCACGATTGTCGCCTCCGCGATCGAAGTCTTGCGTCAGTGCATTGACACTTTTGCTGCTTCAAATCGTGAGTTTACTTCTAGCTTCTGATCTACTCCTTCTGATGTTCACACTGGCCTTCTTGTTCATGCTGCTACCCTTGTTTTAAATTCTTCAGAGGCTTTGGGTGGCAATTGTTTTGTTGCTTGCCGTTTGAAAACAGTCACTTCAGTATCCTATATCCCGCTTTCTGTTTCATCTTCTTCTTAAAGTTAACAATCTATGCTCCTGGGATTTACTGTCTACAGAAACTCGAGCATCATGCGGGTGAAATGCTTTCCGGTTTTCCGTAACCAACAAGTAGCTTCTCTTGAAGAATTCCAATTCAGGGGCTCTTATCAAGTACCTAAGGTGTTAATTGGTGGAATGTGGCAGGCCCCGTCGTCTACTGTAGATTGATCTCTGATAAACCACCTATTGGGCCCAAAATGATTTACCATTAGTCCAAATGCCATCAGTCGTTGTACGGTTCTCTGCCTTAATGAATTCGTCTAACAGATGTGATGGGTGGATCACATTCCGGGAGGTTAGTCAGGGTCAGACTGTACTTTACCTCACAGCGGCCTCATAAATATAGAAAAATAATCGTCCAGCTGTAACATACTCAGTGCTAAGGTGCTATGCCACCTGAAGAAAGCATGAAGGCTGAGACACTGCCAGGATGGCCAAGCTCATTCAGGAACACTCGAGATGTGGCGTTGAGTTTGAACCATGAAACGTTTGGTCAGTAAATTCGCGTCTTAACCACTGAGTCATCTCGAGCTCAGCGACGACCTTCTGCTGGAGGATTTCGGCCTCAAAAATATCCTGAATCGTTCATGAATCACGACAAACAGCAAGGTCCTAGCAGAGCGTCATCCAGTTTCTGTTGGCCTTCTTGTACACTGCGTTATATTCGCTCATCTTGAATCCTGTTAGTTCATTAACTCAGTTCCTTGAGCGACTGGGGGGGCAACGGAGTTGAAGTCTAAGTGTATTTGTTAAAGACTGGTCAATTTTTGCCCTAAAACGCCAATGTTATTTTTCGCCAGGATTTCAGATTTCACAGACCTGCGTTTTTCTCCAACAGTGTATTTGTGAATATGATTAAAAAGTGCCCCTTCGATGCCGCATTAAGTTTCATCCACTTCTGGAGAACTAGCGAGATGTAATAGGTTGTTGGTCTGTTCGCCGAGCTTGGCAGTTGGATTGCAAACGTTTCATCACCAATCGAGGTGACATCGTCAGTGCAGGGTTGAGTGGACTAAATTCGAAAGATCACCAAGACCCTACATATTATACCCAACTTGAAGGTAGGTATGGGGAAATCGGTACCGGCAGTAACACTCTGGTCAGTTGTCCACAGCACAAAAATAACCCAAAATCTGTGGACGACTAAGTAGTTCGCCACTGATGTATGTCGAACTCCAATACAGAGAAGTCTCGGGAAAGGCACATTGTAAATCGTTCTTCTTGGATAGTGGTTTAACGGTCATTTGCAAACTAATTAGGTCCTCACAGAGTGACTGGGCTGGGTATCGTTTATGGTAGCCTTCAACCGAATATGCTGTTGCCTCGAACTACTTCCCTTGATATATCACTGTGTATAAGATTGCTGAAAGCTTTTAGACAGCCTACCGCCGGTTTCGCTCTTTTAGGAGTTCATCTGGTAGATTTAGTGTACACAGGGCATGCTGTGCTTTCCCTGCGCCGTATTTGCAATTATAGCAAGTAAAGTGCTTTCAGTTTTGAGGTAGACCGACACGGCATTTTGAATAGCCTGATGACTCTCCATCGTAAAAATCATACATTAACTTAAATTTTCGCGGTGAACGATGACATATCCAACTTTTTCATCTGTATTTCGGAGTTATTTATGGGAGTGGCTGGGGAAAAGATCTCAGAGTAATCCTAAACTGTTCAGACAGTTTGTCCACCGCGTCCATTAGAAACGCATGGCGACAGCTGCGTTTCGGTATATTCTGAACTCTGTCGATCCCAAACTGTGTGATAATGTGGGTCTCTGGACTAAAATTACACGAAAAGTATCGTTTTGGAGTGAAACTTTTAATGCCAGCGTCCGATTTTTGTCCTCTATGTTTTACAAGTTCCCTCCCGATCTGAGTAACAGAACGAGCTGGGAAGGTCACAGGATCACCATCCCAAGGTCGGCACCATGTCCTGTTTCGAAAACCCCATCTCTCTCTATCATTTAGATGTGGGCTAATTGCTGTAAAGCGTCTCACAAAGGCCTTGATGACTGTTAGATTTCGGTTGATTTAACGAACACTTTTTTATCGACCACTTGGCTGATAAGTGGGTGAATGTTGCCATTCCTCGTGGTCTCTGCAGAAGTTAACAAGTAAGCACAACAGCGTTCCGTACGAGAATTCGAACTGACCGCTCTGAGTATTTCCCACTTGTTTTCTTGTCGTTAAGTAAACTTTCTTGAGTTTTTGGCATTACTGGAAGCTAATTGGTCAGCGTCCAGATGTTATATCTCAAGGTCTGTTTACAAACTGGGAAGGGTGTGTCATTTCATTTTTGTTTCGGAGTGAGTGAGGTGAGGCCACTTGATCGCATCATAGAATTCTGCGCTAGAAAAGAACATGTTTGTAAACAGAAGCGCAAATGGATACAAGTGTGAATAATTTTCCCATCTGGGTTCAAGATTGGTCCCACGAAAAGTTTTTTTCTGCAGGCACTTCTGACCAACCAAGCTGCTCGATTTTTGTTTCGCAAGATAACGTGGAGTCATAAAACGTCCACTCACTTACATCATATCAACTTCCAAAACGGGTCCAAGATAAACATTACCGAGGGGTTAAAAAGGGGTAGTGCTAACGGTTTCTGACGCCCAGACATCTAAGGGTGACGCAGTTGCCTGCATTCCTCTGTGTAGAATAAGGGGATATGAATATTTGAGCGGCTGACAGACAGTTCCTCATCAAACGGACAATCATGCTTGTGCGTCATGATTAGCGAAGCAGCGTACGAAATTTCGCTTAAATTCGATATCCACAAAACTGTTCAAACTCGTGTACTTACTTTTGTTTTGAAGCAACGTCACCTGAGATGATAGGTTGTCTTCATGTACTGAGCAAATTTTGTGAATGGGGCACACCACATGGTGTATGTGGTTGCACCATGAGCGTCGCCTGGTCGTGAGCGCCTACAACGCGCACGGGCGTAGCTCTAAGACTGCACAGCTAAACCTCGGTCCTCGGGCTGAGGAGTGTGAACAATCTGGTTGATCCTGCCAGTAGTCATATGCTTGTCTCAGAGATTAAGCCATGCATGTCTAAGTACAAACCTTCAAACGGTGAAACCGCGAATGGCTCATTAAATCAGCTATGGTTCCTTGGGTCGTACATACTACATGGATAACTGTAGTAATTCTAGAGCTAATACATGCCACTATGCCCTGACCCGCAAGGGAACGGGTGGATTTTATTAGAACAGAACCAACCGGCGGTGACTTCGGTTGCCGTCGTTGCATTCTGTGATGACTCTGGATAACTTTACTGATCGCAGTCGGCCTTGTGTCGGCGACGGATCTTTCAAATGTCTGCCCTATCAATTTTCGATGGTAGGTGACCTGCCTACCATGGTGATAACGGGTAACGGGGAATCAGGGTTCGATTCCGGAGAGGGAGCCTGAGGAACGGCTACCACTTCCAAGGAAGACATCAGGCGCGCAAATTACCCTGCAATGGTGCGTGTGGTTCACATGTTACGGACGCATGTGGTTGGACCATGAGCGTCGCCCGGTCGTGAGTGCCTACAACGCGCACGGGCGTAGCTCTAAGACTGTACAACTAAGCCTCAGTCATCTGGCTGAGGAGTGTAAACAGGGGGGAGGCGAGATAGCCCAACGGGTTAGAGCGCGAATTTACTGACCGGAAGGTCCGCGGTTCGAACCCGACTTCTGCCTCTCAACGTCCCTTGTCTAGGGCAACCTGACAGTATCCCAGCCTTCGTGCAACCTTCGGGTGGCATGGCAGCTGGCGCCGAAAGGGTGCTACAGCTGAACGTTTTTTTTCGGTTTTTTATACAGTCGCTGAAATCCACCACGGTTAATGTATGACAGCTGATAACTAGGTAGGTTCTGTCAAACACCCTAGACGTCCAGGTATTCAACAGAAAAAGTCCGCTGAGACGGAACAACCAGTCGAACGCCCACAGAATGCCTGGACTCAATGTAACAACTCACTCCTCTGCTTTTCTCGCGTTACAGGTGATGGGACAAGACAGAAATTAGCCCACTTGCTGTTTGATCTCTTCAACATTGTGACGAACCTCCAGTGGCGTTGTTGCCGGCTTTTGGGATTTCTAAAAGTCCATCTCCCCTTGCCTACTCTTTTTTTCGTGGTGGTAATCTTAAGAACATAATTGAATAAATAGACGTACTATAGTGGGAGTGCCTCGTGTAACTGAACTATGAGGACGACACCTTATTGGTTGGTTCTATTTGCACGCACAATGAGATGTCGAGAGCTGCTCCTTTTTTGACATGCGCTTGTACAGTAGGTTTACCAGAAAGTCGTTTCACTCTTCCATCTTACGGAAGCAACCTGAGATAGGTGTCCACCTATTCTGAACTGTTCTTATCCTGCTATCCGACCTGATTTGGAAATATTTGACGTATAGATCCATTTAATCCCGGGAAACCTCGTTTAGGCTCGAACCCCTCACTACCGTTGTTCGAGTGGGGTGTCATGATACTCGAATGTTAAATGTTGTGAACAGTTATCCGAAAACTAACTGAACATTTTTGCGTTCATTCTCGGAGATTTTCATTCTCAGAGGTTCTCAAAAACGGTCGGTCATAGGTATTCAACTACTTACGAGGTCTAGTCAGGCCGTAAAATACTTCCCTGGTGTGGTCAGTCAGACCAATTCTCGCGTTTTTTCATACCATCTCCCCAGGTAAAAAGAGCTATCTTTTTCAGTCTACAAAAATACCCCCACAGTGTTGTCTTGTCAAGTGGTTCCACACTTGACGTTCTCCTGGCTTTGTTCTTGCGGCCAAGATCAGCGACAACGTCTAGTCCATTGTGTAAACCTCTGATGCCTACTATGAAAGCAGACTGATACATTCACGGTGGAGTTGTGTGGTGTTGTCACCTTCCGCCTCATAGGTTGAAACTGCAACCGGTACAACTCAGGGGAGAATAAGCTCAATACATCATACTGACTAAGCCACTGAACTGATTCCGATGAACTCCGAGGATCGAAGGCAACGCCGTGGTCGAACAAGCCGATGTCGTGTATGTGGTAGACGCGTTCAAAATAGCAGTGTAAAAATTCCCGTCCAGATCAGTACTATTTGGCCACTGAACTCAGCTCTCTGGCACGTCCGCGGACCGCAGTCAATCTGGCTATCCCGTCCCGTACTTTGCTCTGTACCCCTGCTCCATTATCACGTTATTGTCTTTCGACAGAGGTTTCGGTGTTGTTCTCCTACATCCTCAGAACGAACCTATTTTGTATATTTGCTCGTTTTTTGTCCGACAACTGCTATACCACAAAACCGACTGCAGGTATCCTGGCGAGTCTCCAACTTGGCATTGCCTGGCTTAACAATCTGATTTTCATTTCTGATGTTGAACTGGATCATACTACTCTTCACTCTACTTACTCCTCAACAGAACGCTTATCACCAACGAAAGCCACACAGGAAGCCGCTTTAAGTGCTTTGAACGAGGCTGTGAGGCTCCTACTCATAATCACTGATTACGGTAGTCAGGTTCGTTATCCGACGTACACACAGTCAATGAGCAGCTCCCCAGCATCCCCACCGCCACCATCGTTGGATACCATGAATGTATCATCGCTATCCACATCTTCGCCTTGTGACGCATACCACATATCTAACCCGAGCCCCATGTGTAAGCGCTGTGGCGTGAATCCCGCTTCCAGACCGTTTTTCTTCTCTGGTCCATTCGCCGATGCTCAGGGAGAACCGGGATGTGATATCCTTTCAGATCTACCACATGGGGAGCTGCGTTTCTATCCTGCCACTACTAGTTCCACTCAACTGACACCTGAACATGAACCATCTAACAATCAGCGACGATCATCTGCACCGCTGGCTTCCGCAACTGGATTCACTACGCACACTATGCCGACCGGCCGGGGACATAGCGAGGTTGGTGAACGGGTCTTCTCTTGTTTCTTGCTTTTCACTTTCATCTGGGGCTTCACATGTGCTAGCACTGTGTCATACTTTAGTGGTCTACCCGCCGTCCATACGATAATTTGGACGTTCGTTGACGAAATAGAATGCACTAATAGGACTCTGTTCATGAAAACATGCACCAGTGTTTGTCGTACTTTTATTTCATCGTCCATGCTAGCTGGGAACAAAGCTCCACCGAAGATCAGGAAAGTAGATGCGACTCTTCATAGCTGTAGTCAGTGTCCCATGGAATCAACTCGAGGGTGTGGTTTCAGCCCCGTGGTCTGTGGTGAGCATCTCAAGACTCCTTGCTATCAGATCCACTCTTTAGCCTCAGCATTTATCGGTTCGTTCGGCTACAGCGTTGGCACTTAGTGACCAAGTTTTGTTGATGAGCTGTGCACATCTTTTAACGGACTCTGATTGAGGATTTTGTAGATATACCCAGACATTTCCGCTATAGACGTAAATAATTTCACAACCGCCTGTGTTCACGTGTGTTTGACGGCTAATGGGTAAATATCTATGCAAAGCCCTAATGCTTCATTTCACTAAAAGTAGTTGAAGCGCTTGAAAGCGCAATTTCATAATTTTTGTAGCTTTTCCGATCGACCCAACTCGCATGCGCGCATCAATGTGCTTTCTGCCATTTATAAACGTTGAGTGCCGTTCAGTCACATATCTGAGTGGAATGTATGTCATGTGAAGCAGAGCGCATAGCCACAGGTTCAATTCTTGAAATGTTAATCGAACAGGAGGATGGAAGTATTGCCAAGGAATTCTAGTTGGGGAATTTCCGATCGGGATGATGAAGTCAACTCCACTTAACAGACGTACTGATGGCAAACTCGGTGTCTAAGATGTGGGGTCCCAGAGGGTATGGCAGTGCTGCTTGTCTACAAAGTAGGTGTGTAATCCAGTCGAAATATATTTTATGCTACGTTCACTTCTATAAACTGAGTCGGTGATGGATTGAGCGGACGAAATAGATTCAGAGGTTGGGCCAAAGTGGTGATCTATCCTACCGGATTGGAAGACCACTCCATCTAGATTAAATTGCCGTCAGAACTCCTTACTTAATCTAGATACACAGTAATGCCTAGCTTCTCTTCTAGAAGTCAATGTGTGGACGGAATAAAACCAGACAGAATTGACACATTGCTCATATCAATTGATTTATTTGAGTTCAGATGTTCATTGCACCTAAAGCACAATTCTGCAAAGAGATAAAACGAAAAGCTGTGACCGTCCAGGAGTTACTTCTTTCAGGAAAAGTGATCACACTGAACAGTCCGTGATGTGGATAAAGTGGCCTCTTCCCTTGTTACTTGAGTCGCTTTCTGTGCACTGTTATTCACTTCATTTCTGACCAGAAAACGTCATATTTCTAGAAACTTGTTTATTCCAGCGGGATGTCCGCTACTGAGAGGAATGAAACTCATCTGTCGGCCTCTCGTCAATTCAGAACGATCCAAAACTAATTTCACCCCAAAAAATTGTATTCAGCTATCATTAGACCTTTAACGCGCAACTTAGTCTTGAAAAAGCCTCAAGGCAAAATCCACCTCTATAGGTACACCTAATTCCTGGAGACGATAGCCGTTATTCCGTCCAGATTAGTCCACGGGCTCAACGAAGCCAGTGAATTGAAAATGATGCATTTTTCAAAAAAAAAAAAACAATTAAAAGTTGCGTTACTCCTCTGAAACAACTAATGAGCTGACCGATCGACTGTACACGTTGTTTAGGTACGCGAACAACTGATACACATATATGCCACCTCTTGGTCCATTTTTAAGGTACATAACCGTCCACAACAAGCATCCTCTTCGATTTCATCCCTGTTTTCTATTTTCCCAACTTCAACGGGTAGTTTTTCTCGAACTGGTATTAAGGTAACGTATTCATGTGTGCGTGGTACGGTGCTTCTTGTCCACAAGCCTGTTTCCGTCCTGATTCAGAATAATTTTTGTTACTCTTACCAACCATTACAAGTACTTTTTGGGTTTTTCCCACCCATGAGTCACCGCTTATTTCAGCTTCACCGAATCTCATCACAGCATGTGACACCTCCAAGTGCATGATCAGATGTAACGTTTTTTTTTCATGCTACAAGCTTCTCCACTTCAACCGATAGTTAATAAGTCGCAGCGTAATTTTGCGCAACCAAATATCTATTCTCCAACTACCTTGGGGGAGATACGATAACTTGCCAATAATACTTGTCCGCTGGGTCTTGCCAGCGCCGTCCTAGCATACTGCGATTCATGCATATACCGTTGGATCACATGACTTTGTTGTTCACGTCCGTAAGACTCAAGATAGCTCAGTAGTTAGGACGCGAACTTACCGCCCGGAAGATCCGTGGTCCGAACCCAACCTCAGCATCTTGACTACTCCTGTCTCGGTTGGTATCGCAGCTATTCGGCAAAACGGTGTTACGGCTGGATTGCCATAAGACTCGTCGAGTAGATGGACACCAAGTAGCCTCGTTCGTCATTATTCCGGTTCCCCTTGTGGCTGTGTGACACTCACGGGCGTCATACAATTTCGCAACTCAATTCGCTTCTTTGTATCGTCATTGTCATTCATTTGGCTCTGGGTAGTCCTATGTTGTCGGATCGCCGTTGGATTGGCCCGCTTATATGTCGTGGGCTTATACTGTGAAATGACAATCCTGCTTTTAGCATGACCAGAAACCTTTCACTTTTTGTTCGATTCTGATGTTGAACCGCGTACTGCCCGTGTTACTTTCTACCCTCTGGTGTTGCATTTTCTACCGACTGACGCTAGCTTTAGATTTCGGATCGTCAATTCATATTTACTATTTCCTAAATACGTCAAAGGATCGTGTCTTGAGCCTTGATATTTCGCTCAGCCTTAGTTGATAATGTGGCGAAGAAAAACAACAACCCGGGGAACAGAACGAGCATTTTTTCACCTGATTTGTTTCGGCTATTGCGCAAATTCCGGGCCGGCAATCCGCGTGATGCGGCATTCGAACGGTTTTTATAGGTGGTTAATAGTTCCGCTCCCGCAAGCACACTTTGGTTGGACGTGGTCACGTACCCGATTGTGAACTAATTATGGACATACTACAACCAGCTGACTCGTTGTGCGGCCTTGCTTTGTCCTATTTATTTTTTTCGACGAACATGCAATGTTAGATGTTGGGAAAATCGTTTTCTCACGTTTGAGGCTATCTAAATGTGGTGTATAATCCATCGCATCTCCTGCTCCATGGACCGCCGTCATTCTGGTGTACACTTTGCAATCTTGTGTCCAGCAGGCGATTCTCTCCGTATCTACAGTGTTGATGATCTCGTTTTTAATTACATTGGACAAATTTATTTGTTTCTGGCGCACCCTTTTGAGTGACTGATCCTCCAGCTACTAGTGGACGAAATGCGCGTCTCCAGGGCGGATAAAAAAGTAATAATAAAATAAGATGATCGTTAGCTGTAAAANTTCGGTGCCTAGGTGCCATGCCACCCGAAGGAAGCACGAGGGCTGGGATACTGTTAGGTTGCCCAGTAGGACTCGACAGGCGCTGAGCGAGTTCGAACCACGGACCTTCCGGTCAGTAAATTCGCGCTCTAACCGCTGAGCTATCTCGTCCTTCTACAATGAGGAAGGTGCACTCTATTCGTACCCACCTGAAACACGAATGGACAACACTTTTAACGTCTTTGTCGCCTTCTGCTTGTGAAAAGGTGGTTTATAATTTTCATGAGCTTCACTGTTTACACTCAACTGTCTGTGGTAATGGGCAGTGCAAATTGGATTTTTTTCCATTCCACTCTTTTTCTTTTGGATGATCTCCAATCCATGTAATCCCATCTATTTTCAGACGACTCTCAGTAGATACTTCAAAGATTGGATCACTGAAAGATATCCCACTGACATTACTCATCCAACCCAATCTTTGGACACTCGTGCTGATAGTCCATTGGATCCTCAGGTGCCTATAGCTTTGAGAGCTCTCAAAAGGGTGTGCTTGAGTGCAGATGATCCCATGTGTTTAGATCTCACCGACCTCCTGCGCAAGTTGACCTCCGTCCTCTTGGCCCTTGCGGAGGAGCCCGTACACTCAGACGCCACAATGCCGGTCACGACATCGGTCGGCGAACCAGTGGTTCGCAGGTATACCTCAGTTGGGACACAGTCCGGCCTTGGAGATGGTCGGGAGACGCCACAGCTGTTGTCCAAAATCGGAGTGGCACGTGCGACCGAAAAGTACGCCGACGATGAACACGAAGGAGCAGCACGGACGCAAATTAGCAGTGCGAGATCCTCCGGTGCTCCTAGCAATCCCCTCACTCACAGTGCATCCGAGATCAACAAGTCTGGATTCAATCCGCCTGTGGATCATGTGAGCGGCTCTTATCACACCACTTCCTTGTGTCAATTTCAAGCATATTGTTTGCTAGTTCTTTACTGGTCATTTGGGTTTCATTACTAACGAAACACCATGATTTTTTTATTCGGTTCAAGGGTTTTATGTGTCCGGTAGGTTTCCAGTCACGTGTGTCGCTACCAATAATCGGAATTGACTTTTAAACACATTTTTTTAGGATAGGGCTTTGATCTGTGGTTTCAGGGATCCAGCAACAAGTATGTAGTCCATCTAAATCCAGTGCTCCAAAGTACTGCTCCTGGAAAGTTATCCTAAAGAGCCGGATTGTCGTAACGTGAAGATCGATTTTTGATAGCCGATTTCGTCAACCGCACCATTTGTTTTCTACGAAGAACAGCGAATTGAAGTGGATAATAAACAGCTGGGTCCAGCAGAATCGAGGCCACCTCCGCAACGGATAGCAGGGGTCCCTCTTGATCATTTTGCATCCTTAAAGCAGCCTCACGAACCATTAAAAAGTGTCGTTTTAAGTCTTTTGCTGTTGAAACAACGTGTGCATACAATTTTCAAGATGGACGTAACAGCGTCCTTGCAGGGATTTGAACGCGAGTCGGCGAAATCGAAGTTCGCGATGTTAACCACTCGCTATGCAAGGCCACACTAATCCACGAATTTAGCTTTTTCCGTTTCTTCCCTGTTTTCTTGACCAACTAGATTTCGAAAACACTCCCGACAATGGTCCACACCGCGGGGTCTGTGACCCAAAGCGAGATACAACGTTCAACCGTACCTACTTTATCTGTTTTCGGTGGCCAGTCCTATTCCAGTGATGCTCTGCCTAGTCACTCATTTGTGAGTCGTGTTGACCCGAGTACCGCGTCACGTAGCATGCAACCAACGCTGTCTCACACTCGTATTCACCCAAACCATAGGAAACAACGCACCATGTCTGAAACAGCACACTCAACTTCCGGTTTATCGTTCGTGTCGACAGCGGGCACGGTTCTGGGTAGGTCAGATGTGAAAAAATGCCGTAAGGTTTACGGGATCGAACATCGTGACCAGTGGTGTAATCAGTGTCGTTGGAAAAAGGCCTGCCGTCGCTTCCCTGATGCTTCGCCGATTGCAGTGACCTCCTCACCTTCATCCTTCACATCCACGCCACCTTTGGGGCCGACTGTCAGCACACACACACACTTGGTCCCATCCGAGGCCACACACACCACTGAAGGTTCAACAGATACGTCTACTTCACTCCAATCGGTGGAAGACAAAGCTCCCACTGTCATCGAGCCGGTTCCAGTTTCCTGTGAAACCGACGTATCACTAGGGTCGCCATTTCAGCCGTAGCTGTTTTATCGGACAGTTACGCATCCGAGTGATTTGAGTTTCCCATGCGAAACTTATTCCACCTACCGGTGCCGGACCACCCTGATGTTTCCTCGAACACCTCACTCCGTGCATCATTTACTCGCCCCCCCCCGTTTTGCCCATCGTTCCAAGCGCTTTCATTGACAGTGAATTCATGGCATTTTTACCACCAGGTATAACTGTCCACATTACTTTCTCATTTTTTTTATCACGCCATTAAGTCATTCGGATTGTTTTTGTTATTTTGTGCACCATGCAGATTGCTCTTTGTTTTTTGGGCTTATCATGATGATTTCCGACTCATCACGCAATGTCCGAATTCTCTCAAGGTCATCTCCCATTGGACATTCCATTGTTGCCCGAAACCTCATCGTTTTTCTACAGTTTGACATCCTTTCTAACCGTCTATTTTCTACACGCCATCCTTTTCAATTTCTCTATCAATGCCCCTCACCCACCCAACCAACCATTTTTCGGTGCGTCGCGTGCCTGTGCTTGAAATCTCTTGTCATTTATTAATCCCGTGTTTTTGTTGGCTCATCCATATTTAAAATCCCATGAGATCCGAGTGTTTTCCACTTCATACCGATGAGCAATGTGATGTGCCTTTTGTTCGACTGATAATGTTCATGAACCGGGACTTACCTTTCCCACACACGTG
Organism: Opisthorchis viverrini; assembly: GCF_000715545.1. Taxonomy (NCBI): domain Eukaryota; kingdom Metazoa; phylum Platyhelminthes; class Trematoda; order Opisthorchiida; family Opisthorchiidae; genus Opisthorchis; species Opisthorchis viverrini. The sequence goes on from NW_008751672.1 coordinate 761,501, forward strand.
TCCAACATGCAGATGATACACGTTACTATACCATAGTCTTTCATTCACCTTTTTCGTCCGTTTCCTACCGGTTTTTGTTTGACTGTTTTGTCTAAGGAGTCCTCGATCGATTTTCAAATACACAAACACACACATCCATGGTATATTTTCCCGCAGATTTCTAACAGACGTTTTAATTTTGTGGTTTCATGTGCACGCTTCCCAGTCATGCTGTTTGACTGCGTGATCAACTCCTTCTATTGGCTATGCATTTCACTCATTCCCGTCTTGCCTCTTTCTTTGACTAGTTCATGGGCCACAATCCATGCTAGTATGCTTTCCTATCCTCTTCGCACCAAGGAGTCTGTCGCTCTCAATGTTACTGGATCCCACGCAACTTCTACCGTCATCCAACCTCCCGGTTTCTCCGCCAGATCGTCATCCTTATCATGTCATTTTCTACGCAACTTGTTTTTTCTTTGACCGCCAAGCGCGGTTTGCAATCCTGCTCATCCCGTATCATCTTGGTTGATTTTTTGAGGGTGATTTTTTACAGGCTTTTCTATGTCCTCGCCAGACTTATCTCCTGAGCAACTGTGATAGCTCAACAAGTCTTCCCTCCTTTGTGTTTTTTTTTCTCTACTGCATTCATGCAAACTCCCAGATCGTTTGAATTGACAGCACTACATACACGCGCGCGCGCCAGTTCATCTTGTAGTGTTTTTAGAGCAAAAGATTTCATACAGAGTGTCGAACGCATTGGTTTTCTCGATGAACTTGTTGGTTTCTGGCGCACTGTTCCGACACGTCTTTTTTGGAGACCGTAATATTGTCAAATCCTGTTTTGACACAAGTTTGGTCGGTTTCGGGATTGAGTCATACGAAGCTTTTGGTAATTAATCAGGTGGCTGTTGATCTACCAGTATTTATACACATTACCATCACCTTTTGTGGGACTTACCCGATGTGTGTAGGTGGCATCAGTCTAATCCGTGTTCCTCTCCAGGTTCACCTAACGAGTTCCAACTGGATGAGGCTTTTTCAGGAAAATCTTCACTAGAACACGTGTGTATGTTAACGTATTGTGGGTTAACATAGCTGGGATGCAGTCATTAACGCACTACCCGCATTTGCGGGACGCTAGCGCTCATATTGTACCAATTGTGAATCCCCAACGGGTGACTTGGGGAAAGCTTGCTTTGGTTTATAGCGGTGGTTGCAGTCGAAGTGGTTCTTTTTGGACAGCTCCTGGCATGTGTGCGCGCGGAACGTGCACTACCATACTGGAAAATTAATCGATTAGCGGTTGACATCATCATCAACATTGTTTCACGTGGTCATTCATAAGCTGCTCGATGGTTCTCATTGACCTACTGATCACACTCCTTTTGGTTTACGTCCGAGTTACGACAACATATCCGGATCCGAGCAAATTGTTCGTGCTGTCTCACGTACGTGCGGGTATCCTGTGGTTCAGCCACCGGTGACATGCAAGCCCGTGTCGAACGCCAGCCAACCAACGAAGCTTGACTTCAACATTCACTTATCTAGATGACTGATAATACAGCTTCCTCGGAAACAAACACTGAATGATCCTATTTACTGGCAGTTACCGGACGCAGAATGAATGCATCTGATGATGGAGATGACTGAATTGAGTAGCCGAAAGTGTCGAGGCGTGCACCAACCAAACATGTAGGGTAACCGGATATCATAGTGAAAGTGCTCGCGACTGTATGATCTGTCAAATGAGACTGCCTGAGGGTAGCCTTTATCGTGGAACATTAAAGTGTCGATGTGGCTATCGAAAGACGGGTCGACGTACCCTCAGATATGACATCTAGTAAGCCCTTACCGAGGCATAACGGAGTAGAAATTCATGGGCTTTAAGTTCACTTTTACTACCATCAGCTTCACGTTCGGCCTGCTGTAAACTTTGTTCCTCACACAACAGTGGAGCGGCTTATTGGTGGGATCTATGAAACAGCAGGATGGATTGTGTCTTTGCATGCGCTTTGAGAAATTGGAAAGTTCGTTTATTAAAACAACCAATCAGCTACTGATTTATTTGGTCATCAAACAATGTTTCCTCCAACAACAGGTTGGAAGCCAACAGCTTAGGATCAGTTTGATTTCCGGCCGAGTGGGACTTACGAACCACGCTTAGTTTTCCAGCTAGCCTTCCACAGCATCTAACCATCTTATATAGAACTGTAACGCGGGGCGAGGTGGACCAAGTGGTTAGAGCGCGAATTTACTGACCGGAAGGTCCGTGGTTCGAACCCGACCTCTGTCACTCGACTTCCCCTGTCTAGGCCTGGGCAACTTGGCAGTATTCCAGCCCTCGTGCCTCCTTCGTGTGGCATGGCAGCTAGGCACCGAAAGGGTGCTACAGCTGGGCGATTATTATTATTAACGCGGAATATAATTTGATCAAGCAGGGGGATCCGTTATTAGTGACATTACTCATTTGAAGGAGCGAGGACTCTGCCACAGCAACTGAAGTCCGTTTCATGACCATTCAGTGCTTACAGAACAGGTGTGGTCTGTCTTCCGACTAATTCGAAAAATACTGGAACCGACCGGTAATTAAGTCGTCGGCAAACAATCAGTGGATAAATCGATAGTTTTTTCTGCGCAACCCAACCACGAAACTTCTAATCGGTTGGAGATACTTATAACCGGTCAGAAACTCGCCTAGCTAACCACATTTTTCTTGGATTACTTAAGAAGTGTAGTAACTGGAGAGGCACAAATGTGAGTGTGGGTTTCTATCGTGTACCCTCAGCTGGCTACATTCGGCCTGGTCGTTCTGTTGATGAGGACCTGTTAAAACAATCTATGTATCTGACGTTACATCCGGTGGGCAGACCATTTATTTCTTTGTCTAGTTTGGTTAGCCCTGTATTTCAAGGCGACTGGTGTAACCACGAGTTGGTAATATTTGTCACAGTAACATCTAGTCTACCCGCTTCGAACCCATCGGTGACCTGAGAATCCTGCTTTAACCGCTGCAATCCGAAGAGCGTATGAGCCCCGGAAAAACTCACCAGTTTCCAGAGGGTTCTGAGCTATGAGCTTCGCCCTGCTTTTCACTAGCTCGGATCTTTGAAGTGCTCCATGGCTGTCCGCTAAAAATATGTCCGTCGGTACCACAGAATCTACTTTAGAGCGAAAGTTCCAATTTTTTACTCACGCGCGTCTACCGTCCCAAAAGGCATGCCGTTATTAAACTAAATTAATCTAATCACTTGATTCTATCCAATTACACTTCTGTTCAAATGAACGGGGGATATTATCGTGATGAAACGCCTGTTGAAGCAAATGGTCATAACAACTCCATCCCACGAATTCTAGCGGACAGCGAGTGTGTTTTGCCGCTGAGCACTAGAACTGTCTTTCTCCTCCGCTACACTGTTCTCAAATTTGTCTAGAGCCTCCACTTCCGAATTCTACTGTCTGGGTTACTATAACCACATTGTTGTACGCGGTCCAGTCACTGGTCGGCGAGTATATTGTGTGCGGAGCGGCACGAGACGGGCGAGTCCAACACTGAACGGCATTCCTTTCTGGCCGTCATTTTCTACTGTGACCCATATCGCTAATTTTGACATTTTCGGTGCTACGGCAGTTAGGTTATGCTAACCGCACGATTTATCACACCACCGGTTCATCCACGGAAAAAATCTTAGTGCCAAGTTCAGAGTAATGCCACATCAACAGGTTGCACGACAATATAAAATCGATACCAACACAACTCTTTGATAAAAAAAACCTCCCCTGAACAGGCCGTTTCCCCTTTCCTCCAGGTGAATTTCAATCGCGAATTTGTTTTATTGCAGCAGTGAATTGCGTAAGGGTTTTTCTTTTCACTTAGTTATCTAAAGTTAAGCAAGAATGGCTTTCAGCATTGGACAAATCCTCTGGTCCATATGGTACTGATTCTGTTCTGATCCATCTAATTTCCATAAGTACATCTGACTTTGCTTCATGGTGGATTGCATTGAGCCTTTTAGCATCACTTCAGTACTTAACTTTGTTCCGTCGTTCCAAATTACTCTCAGCTCGAACGATTTCATCATGTAGAATGTCTCACGATTAACCAAAGAAATCCAGCAAATCAGGCGTGATTACACGCCAATACCAGCTTTTACGAACAGAAGCTGCACCTTGACATGGCGGTCGGACTTGAGTGTTGCAATGATTCTGTGAGCCATACTGGCTGGAACTCCATTCCACAATGTGCAACCATGCCAAGAAGGCGAAGTGGGAGCACCAAGACGAATGGCCACTAGCTTCCGTAATACGAGGCAGTCAGTAGATGAAGTCATGCCGACCAGCGTTTCCACATTTACGGAAGCGACGATGATTCGACACGGCCGGTGTACATGTGGAATTTTTGAAAAGCCCAATTAGGGGTCAGAATGCACCTGCTACAGACATTAGCATCAGGAGTGAGACATCGGTGCCCAATTCTCTCGGGCTAGGCCAGTCCCGTGCAGTCAGGCTACTCAGTCATCGGCTTCTAGCCGGATTCCCCAAGAATATTATACTACCTACTGCTTTGTGGGTCCGAATTTTTAGTCAAGAGTTCAAGGCCAAATATCCCAAACAAAACTTCCTCGGCATGATAACCTGGAGCTACAATTCGCCCGTACAGCTCCTCATCCACCTATACCCTCTCACCAGTCTTCATAGGGTCCGCTGTGCTCAATCCAAATGCTAGTCTCCTAATCACTGTTCAGTGTGTGAACTTTAGTCCAGTATACTTAAACCAAAATACTCCCTTATTGAACTCAGAAGAACTTATCCACATTGCAAACTTCAGTGCCCGTACTGTCTGTCAAATTTGGCAACAGGAATCTTTTGTTGAAACTTTGCACTCCCCTCCTGTCGCTCTGTGTTGTTTGTCTCCGAAACACGCACAGAAGACCCTACGTCACCTCGAGCTGCCCAGGATAAACTCATGTGTCACATTTTACTCTTTCAGTACCTGGCTACCATCAGGATGCAATGGTTGCGGCATCTTCGGCATGGGAGTTGCACTCAGCCACAGGTACAAAACACTTGACCGGATCCCAATAAACATTTGTCTCCACAAAGTACGATGATCGTGTTCATGTGATACCAGGTCGATGCGGCAAACGTTGTATACTTGTCGCTTAAGCATGCAGCCCGACAGATTACACCTCCGAAGCTGAGGAATATGTTTTTAATTGGATCTGTCAGGGATTCTTCAGCTTTCAGGAACATATTTATAATAATCCTATCGGGTGATATGAACGCTCAAGTTGGGCGACCAAACCCTGAAAACTCACGGTTGGGTAGGAGATACGTATTCGATGCTCAGCTTACGGATTATGGAGAGCGACCGTTTCAGCGAGTCGTTTGCTGAACATCGTCTGTTCCTGGCTGGTGGGGACTTTCGTCACCAGCCCACATCGGATTCGCTGGAGACCACTAACGGGAAACCAGCCATGAACTCAGTTAGGAATTGGGGTAGTCCTTCCCTCTGGAAATACGCAACCTGACTCCGATAGCGCCATTGTGTAGGCTCTGTTACCAGTTCTGTTTCCCGAAACAGAGCAAACTAGTCCATCAACTTCAGTGAGTTTCAGCTACTCAACTATAACAAGTCGACAGGGCTAGTATGCTAATGCAAGCACGCAACCACACCGATGACGAAGCTCAATTGAAAGATGAGTGAGAATGGAAGAAGTTAGGCTCTCAGCTTTTAGGACTGTTTGTACAAGCCATCCAACTCGACCAAATGAACACTGGGGAATCCTTCGTGAGCATTCTAACCACCTTACCGCAGAAGATTTGAGACGAAAGCGCTTCGAATGTACTTCCAACCTTCAAAAAAGGCGCGAGAGCGTCGGTCGGGAAACATCTTTACCTTAGTCTGGTAGTTGTCGCTCTCTGGTATTATTTTGCGTAGGCTGATCGGTTATGGACAGAGACATTCGTGATAGCCAAACCGGTTTCCACCCTGACCATACCTTTACTTTGAGAGGTTCTCGAAAAACGCCACTCTTTTAAAACTTGAAGGACGATGAGAACACCTATATAAATGTCCCCTCGTACGGGACCTATTCTCTAAAAGGGATTCGGTCCAGTTTGTGATGGCTGTGTATGCGACAATCACTCGGTCACATCTGTACTTTATCAAATTCGCCCCAACTCTCCACATGTACTACTCGCCAAAACGTAATAATTTCGAATGATACCGAGTTCCGCTGCAATCTCAAAGTTCCGGTAGGGATGGTCCAACTATTGATTTCTTCGTAATCTATACCCATGCCCTACATGCTCATCTGGTGAATGGCTGCCTTATCTTCAGCTTTCGTAACACTGGACACTGAGTTACGCGCTGTTGTAGTCCTATCTTCTGTTTATAACTCACTATCAGCCTGTGCGACTGAACAGAATACGCCAAACGCTCCGAAGATGCAATTGGGCACTTCGTACTGTCACTTGGATGACGTAAAATTGTAGTTTAATATGGTTCCGTTTTTTCAATTTTTTTTATTGATTTGGCATACGGAAATCACAAGACAAGTGCACGTGCATCGCTTGGCGGGTTTTTTGGTGCATGCCAAGGTGGAGAATAACTCGGCCATAGTGCCGTGGCCTTGGAGGCATTGCAAGTCAGACAAATGCAACTGGTCGTGTGTAGGTCGATACGGTGAGAGATGGACACATTTATGGGTCTAACGACAACAGAGGGGTCTGGATATTGAATACGTAACGCACATCGGACACCAAAGAACGGGGTGCGGTACAACGTAACCCCTCTTCCCGCAGTGGAGGGGGACAACAGATCGGTGGGAACTGTTTGGTCGCATCCCGTCCACCACTTCATGTGATTCCGTCTGCCGCAAGTCGTCTTCTTACCACTTTTCCGCCCTAAAAAGACCCAACCCTCTCTATCCAATACAGTACAATCGACCAATAGTGTAGGAGTATCTGTGACCCAATCGGCTACGTAAGTTTCCGTACCTACCAATCGCCGGCCGATCCCTCCCTATGGTGTAATTGCTAGTTATTGTGGGCATCCTTTTAAGTTTTTACAATTGATTGAATACAAATCGAGTGCAGCGTTATTTGGGTCCACCATTGTGTCTCTTGATTTGTGCGTTTCTGAGACCAGTTGATAGTCAGATGCGACCACCGCGTATGCGTGTGTGTTAGCTGTGTGTGCATGTATGTGTGATTGTGTGCGTACTCTGACTAGGCTTATCTTCGCTTGATGTTTGTTGGCTTTGATGCGTCGTTGTTGAGATTATCGTTTGAGCTTGGGACACTACGCCCACCAAAGTGTGCAGCAAGCCCAAGACAGATAGACGGGACTGTGGCTCCATCACCACGGTTGGTGCAATTCGGTTGTGCTGATTTCTGGTGCTTCAGGGCACGCCCGTTCCACGTCTGACTTAACTCCTGACCGAAACGTACGAACACCATCGAAGTTGATTTGATGACTTGATTCAAGTGCGTGGAATGCAATGGCTAGATCGCGTTCAATTTTTCCATACATGATTGGATTTGTTGAAGGGAAGCGCTCATGTCTTTTGTGCTCTGTGATTCGCACGTGAAGTTGCCGGAGTGTCAGGTATATGTATTTGGCCGAACATTATGCACAGGGAATTAGGTAGACGCAATTTGTGCAGTGTTTCGGTTCGGTATGGTCCTTAGTCTTAACGCGATGTTACCAATTCGAAAGAATCTTTCAATATCATGATACCGAAGTATCCTTCGAATGGCGCCTGAAGTTCCATTTCTATGAGGTATTCCCACGGTGATCACCGGGTTTCCGTCCCCCTGTCTCACCGTTCGGGTTAGCGATCACCCTATTTGTTGGGGCAATGAGCCCTGTAGGATATTTAGTTTGTTGTACTACCCTACTGAGCCCGAGAAGGAAAGAGAGCACGTGTATATAGGCATCTAAAATGGGCATCCTTCGTGGTGTTCCCGACAAGACCCATTCGGTCAGACGGGATCCCACTCATCGTTCAACGTCAATCGTTTGAGCAGTTCTTGCCGCATAACAAGCGGAATACTTGTGCAAAGAGTGGGAAGGAGCCTTGTCTTCGGCGGCTTGAACCCTACGATTTAGTCGCGACTGAACCGTGGTTCATGAGTGGCGCTTCTCCATTTCAAATGTGTAAATGCACTCGCGACCACATTCACAAGTTTACGACTACTGCCCATTTTGTTAACATTTGTGCTCTATGCACTGATGGTGAAATGCAACGAAAGAATTATCTTGACCTAGTAAACAGCTCATGTCAATGACCGATGTGGTGGAAATTGCCAAGGGTCCTAGTAATTAGCGCTAGTAATTATCAGCGCTACGACTGGTGGCTCTATGGATAGCTGTTTTAGATTAATTCGAGTTGACATGTCCGTAACTTTTACCTTCGAGCTGTTGTTCTAAGGTATCAATGATTCTTGATAGAAGAAGGCGTTGAAACAACACATGGTTGCCGAATGCTAAAGAGGACAACGTAAAGGTAGACCCCAATGTGATACGTGTAACCGAAAATCGAGGTAGTGTCGATCATGTTAGACACACGTCTAGGCGACGCCAGTCACGGGTTTACTTGGGCAGCTAAAACCGATAACCAAGCAGCAAACCTTCTATTGGAATTCAGTCATCATGAGTACTTGTACCAGTTACGAGCACAGTTTTCCCACTCGATGGACTCCCAAAACAAGGCGATAGTGAATGCGAATATATAAATATTCATGGTTGGAAAAGCTCTAAAAATAATCTATGGAATCGTGGCTACCTGAAGTCAAGTGTCCCAATTTGATCGTGCGATGTCCTTTAATCACTACGAAATATCGAGTCTAACCATGGCCAAACGTCTCTTGAAGAGGCTGGTGGGTCAACCACCCGGTCGTGTTATGGGGGCTGGGAGTTATTAGATAGTGGAACTAGTGTACATACTTGTGCGACGTCTTGGTTCCAACTCTCTATAGTATACGCCTTTGTTCTTGACCGTGTAATAGATATTTACGGGTAAAGTATCACAAAGGCGTGCAAGCCATTAACACTAATTGCATCCGACAATTTGACAATTTTTTCCTTCTTTAACCCGCTGTGACTTCGGCACATCCCAAGTGTTTCGTCCAGTTATCCTACCTCCAACTCCCACGTCACCTCTTCGCGTGAGTGCGCGTGCACGCACAGTTGCGTGGGACACGATAACTGTCGCTCTGCCTCCGGATTTCTCGGTCCGTAGCATGCAAGCGCAAATAACACAAGCTTAGTCCTACTATCCCATGGTACGAAGGCATACCGGTGCAGCTGAGTCAGGAGCGCACGGCACATCTCATCTCCTCAGGGATGTGGTATAGACGGACCGGCTAAATCTCAACGAGGGGAACGCCAGTTTAGGGCCGACTGCACACGGGCAGCCCTAGTTGACGAAGCTGATACAAGCGCACCAATCGGATGAATGATTATTGGTTGTGCTCTCCATGTGCGGTAAGGTTGGTATATCGAACTGAGAGCTCCCTCTATGGCACCGACAGAAAGTTAGGTTCCCCTTGAAGTCGTAAACATTGCCATCTAGCATGGGTCAAATAATCTTGTCGACTGAAGTTTCAGGGACGAAATAGTGGTTGAACCGCAGCAATAAGTTTGTGTGTATCGTCTTAAGTCCCCTCAAAAAAATTAAGGTGCATTTTGCTACCTTTGGAGAACAAACAGCAGCCGTTGGGGGGAGCGGCCAACCAAACAGAGATCAAAACTCAACCAAGTACTAATTCATTACGCACGGAATTACAGGAGGGCCATCACAATATAACTTGATGGATGAAAAGAACATGGGAAGAATCTGTGTTCAGCCTCTGTGCAGGTTCCTTGTGGTGCCATCAAACCCGGAAGATGGCCCAAAAGGAGGATGAAATAGCTCGGTGGTTAAAGTACGAATCTAGCGACCGGAAGGTCCGGGGTTCGAACCCGACCTGTGCCTCTCGACTTCTCCTATCTGTAGGCTTGGGCGACCTGGCAGTATCTCAGTCCTAGTTCTTCCTTCGGGTGGCATGGCAGTTAGGCACCGAAAGAATGGTATAGCTGAACAATTTACTTAGTTTATAAACCTAGAACCACGTCACAATTTCATTCAAATCGGCTTTATGTGAGCTTTCGAAATGCAGTAGGCAAGTTATGCACAGCTACGGAGAGAAAACAGCTCCTCTTAAAACGTCTGGTTGGACTGATGGTGATGAGGACTTTGCTTAGCCGCACAAATGATTTGGGTCAGCAAAATAGTCGTGCACGAGCTCACCAAATCTTGTTCTTTGTGTTCGTCGGCCATAATCCTCTTTTATTCAGGAAAAAAAAGCAGCAATTCTCTAAATTTGCGTCTCCAACTTTGAGTACTGAAAACGATTGCTATTTTTTTCGAAGTTGGTAAACAGCATTTGAAGATTCCTGGGGGGGGGGCAGGCATGATGCATCTAGTGAATTCTAGTGCAGCCGTCGTGTCCTGGCTGCACTGAGGATCAACGTTGGCAACTGATCGGTTGGCTGGCTAGCTTGCGTCTGTTTCGCCAATACTCACCGCCACGTCCGCATTCGGTTCGTAGGAGATCCACTGGTCCGTCTATACCACATCCTTGAGGCGATGGGGTTCGTCATGTACTTCTTACCACCTGACTCCTAAGGTTGCTGAAATCTCTTCGAAAGCTAATGACCGGGTTTGCCCTTTTTAGGGTATCATCAAGTAGGCGCAGCCTCATAAGGTTGCTGAAATCTCTTCGAAAGCTAATGACCGGGGTTGCCCTTTTTAGGGTATCATCAAGTAGGCGCAGCCTCAGAATTTTCGTCAACCTTATGTTCTACTTGAGCTCAAATTGAAATTCGCCAACTATTCTGATGGGATACCCAACTGAATCCCAAATCAGGCTCTCGTTTATAATATGGTGTTAAAGTGGACTATACGGTTGACAGCTATTCGGGGAATGCGCATAACTGATGAACCCCAACATGGGGAAAACTGGTCGAGGGCTGACCAAGAGGTCCCGGCAAGCGTACGACTAGTGTGTTGAGTCTCCAATACCATGCCTACTGAAACGTTATACGGCCTTCATGCACTTTCACTGGAAAATGGTCATAATAAGCTAAAGACCCAACTAGATTCAGTTAAGCATCCCATCAAAATCAAATTCGTAGGCAAATGGGAGTATTTGGCAGCTGTAGTCGCGCTTTTTTTCGTCGCGTGGCAGTTTTATTGACACAGCATGGTGTGAAATACCGCATCCCGTGCTTCTTTGATTGGTTGAGAACCTCAGGTGGGCGTCTTTAGACCACGCCACGGATCGGATAATGGGGTGTGATCGGTGGTATGGTGGTGAAACCGCGATGGCTGTTGGTTGGTAGTGATAGGGTTTTAGACACTGCATCAGATTTTGATAACCAGCATGCTATTACAGCAGGTCTATGGTTTACGCTCTGTGCATAAACATGGCGACTCCCTGTAATGAATCTATTCATACGAACTATAGTCCTGGCATAAACCCATAAGGAATACCCGGGTGACGTTATGAGAAAGTAAGGCTGGTGACACCCGTAGAAGTTTTTATTGGTAGTGGTGACGCGTTGAGTGTGGAGGCTGTTCATTGCTGCATGGAAGCGCGTTGGGAAAAATTTGGTTATCTGACGCTTGCATACGTGCCCATGATAGGTAGACAGAACGTCGTGGACTGGTGTTTTATCATGCTTATCCGATACCGAGTTCTTTGGATAGATCGACCGCATTTTGAGTGGTGTCCTACCTTTCTACATGTATGGTTCGCAACCTTCCGAGCTGGATAATTTGCGCTACACGACAGAAGAGTGCACCAGAAGCAAATGGAAGTTTGTTGTCGCGTGTTTATTCGCAGTTTGTCTGATTCCTGCAGGTGTTTTATCTCTGGACATTTTATCTTTCAGTCTTGTCACTTGCTACGTCACAAGTGAGGTTGCTGAAAACCTCCAGGATGAATACGGTTGTCCAAAACTGTAACTAGTAGATATTGTACTGAAAATCTTCCCATGGTCTTCTTTGGCTTAATGCCAGCATACCCACAGGATTTAAGCGAGACTTCTTAGAAGGCTTTCCAGTGGCCCGCCAGGTCTCTGATGGAGAAGCCAGAACTGCTAACACGCTTCAAGGACAAGGGCTGATGCATCGACAAAGGTTAATGCGTCATGTAAATCCAACACGTGGGATAAGTTTAAGGCGCTATCACTCAGATTTTTGCGTAGAGGATGAATTAATCAAAACGGTATACCACATCAGTAATCCATGGTTTAACAGTCGGTTATTTGTTGAGTTCATTAAACCCCAGAGGCTCAAAGCCAGGCAGTTGTGGATAACTCGTGGTTACCAGTTGTAAAGTAAGAAAATCAGAGGACAAAACCATGGGTACATGCAATGTTTCGGAAAAAAGTGAAGGTTTCAGTACAATTCAGAATTGGGTGTAATCCAATCCCTCTGTCGTGACACGTCAAACACATGCATAGTCCTACAAACACTGATATTGTTAAATTACGGATTGGTCGTATGGCTGGCAGATCAGGTAAAAATAGAACTACGTTGAAAAAGAATATGCATGTGCAATCAGATCAGTTTTCAGCAACGTGGCTCATTTCTGAGTGAAACTCACTGTTGACTAGTATGGAAGTGGTAAAACTAGGTCCTCTTTTCTCAACATTCGTTACTGAATGAACCCGATCATGACAGCTCACTAGTTTTCATGTCTATCCGACTAACTAAACATTCAAACTGTTGTGGCCTCTGGGGACCGGCAGTTTTCAGACAGTTTCGGTTGTCAAAACCGACGGTAGCAAGAACTAGTGGGTTTTGTCGAGTGTCTACTCATGTAAAGACACAATAATAATGATGGAGTCAAAGGAATTCGTTCTCCCACTTAAGTATCTCTCTTTAAGGAGGAATATTCCTCTGTTTTGGTATCCTATCTTTGGGACAACAACAGGAAACCGGCCCCATGTGTACGATGTCCAGTGTTGACCGAATTTTATTCCTTGTGTTTTTTTTTCTAGCCGCTCCCCTTTGGTTAATTAACTTGGCTTATTTTGATTTTTACATCCATCCATTTTGCTTACGCAAGGAGAGTCGCTACACTGTCACTTCACTAGCATTCATGGTCAGATACAGTCGTCCTTGATTCAGCAGTGGAGTTCGGGAAGCTTGGAAGTACAAAACGCGGATAGCTGTAAGCCCGGGAAATGCTATTAACACCGCAAGGAACAAGATGAGCAAAATGCTAGTAGGATGTTTGAACCAGAGAAAGGAAAACTCTATGAAGATCTATCGTCAGCTCTGAAATAATGTTTTTTTTGAGCTACGAATCCACTTACCTTGCGTGCAACTGACAGCAATATTCTTTAGATGTCCATCCCATCCACTTCTCTGCAGCTATCCGCTCAAATCAGCTGACTTTCTCATAGCTTCAACCTTCCTTTTTAGGGCTCTGGGAATGCTAACCTCGACACATCGGCTCTCCCCATTTCAGTACTTCAAAAACGGACTACTTTGGATTTGTCCAAGCACGATGCAACCAAATTTGTAATTTTCAAATGATATTTCGTCCTGTCACTGAGGCACATCTATCCTTGAAAGCCGAGAAGCATTGTACAGCTGTTTCATCCTTATTGGGAAGTGTCAGCAGTGTACATCTCAGGAAACTCAGCTGGTTTCGAACCCGCAACCTTCCGTCTAGTGCTTGAAAACTTGACCGTTTGGCCTCGACTGGCTAAACAACAGTGTGATCAGCTCTCATTCAGACAGGGTATAGCAGTAGTATCTGTTATACCTGATTGACTTCCCTGCTCCAGTGCCTTATTGCCGGAAGAAGACTCGCCGGCTTTATTACGAAACAAGCGCATGTGAAATTACAGCAACCCCACACTATATTTTGAAGGTCACTGTAAGACCTTGACCCAAGGCTGTCTGATCGGCGCTTAGTGGAGCTTGAGGTTAGGTTTCGGGTATTCTGGGATAACCTTCAGGAATCTGACCTTCCTGACCGAACCAATGAGTACGTGGTCTTTCCTTATCGTTCACTTATCTGTCTAGCTTCCCCCAACACAACAGCAATGTGCTACTGCTACACAAACTAGACCCCGGGGTCAACAACGTCCCAACGAAAAATCGAGAGTGAGCTAACATGGTTTAGTTGGGAGAAGTATATGGTGCATTCCATTGTTGTATTTTTGGGCTTCAGGTCTAAAACAGTAGTCGCTATCTTGGACCTTGCTTTCCCCTGGTTTTTCAGCTCCCACCGTGCCCTTCGTGTTCGAGCCTTTTGGGAAAAATCGCATCCATTCGTCTAACATTCATCGTGATATCTTCGAGCACAGCTTTTACCTATATCATTTACCTACTTTCCTAGTTTCACCTGCCAATGACCCGTCTTCCCGTTCAGACCAAGCCCGTGGATACTCCAAAACTGTCTGCTATCATGCGGTGTTTGACACTTTAACGGCTTGTAAGTGCAATTGGGTGCGCAGTCCAATCGAATGACATGATCACATTTGGCACACATTCATGTTCCACGTGCACACTTCCGTGTTGTGCGGTCATCGGATGGAAAAGTGCATGTTGTTCGATAACGTTAAATGCACAAACCTTGAACAGCCTAATTTGATGGATGCCCATCCGACACAGACCTCCATCTCAAATCATTGAGTGTACATAAGCGAAAAATTGTATGCACACCTTTAGCCACCGGTGTAGGTGCACGACAACCTATATTCTTTCTACGATCGTCGGTAATCCCACTTTAGTATGTCTCAAGGGGTTCAATGACCGGTATAATACTGCCGAAGCAAACCCTCAGTAAAATCTTTGACATTATGGTGAATCTGGTACCCTCATGTGAGTCCCCTTAACACCTTGTGCCATCAGTTCCAAACTCAGCTCCTACAGCCGACACGACGGAATTATCGATTCCTGAGGATTCAAATGGGAGTTGGAGCTATTGTCATTCAAACAGTTACCTAGCTGGACCGAGAGCTATTAAGTGCTCTAGTGAATCGGCTGTTGTCCCGTCTAGTTAATCTCTACTCGGAAGCATGTGAAAATAGTCCCAGCACATCTCAACACCTTCTTTGGCGAATGCATGCTGTGCGGTGAAATTGTTCGTTCACAGAAAATTTTCAACCCTAATTTAATGCCCCTGATAGTGAATACACCTAGGCATTTTAAGGCTGATGGAGCTCAGCTGTACTGGGTTTGTCCAGATTGATTAGACACGCAAAATGGTTGCAGTTTAGCCATGGTACTTCCAGTCGGTCATAGGGGTAACTGAGTGCGAAGAACAACGAGAGAACCTAGGTTTTCCATTTAACACACTAAACAAGCGATTAAAATAGTTTACAAGATTTTGAGTTCATAAGGATCAAGAAGCGACCACTTATTGAGGAGAAACCGGGGAGCAAAAAAACTTTTTCCCAACTCTGGGGTTGCGTCTGTTCATGACGTTCAATAGCACATCAATATTTAAATGCTGGAGGGCGCAAAGTCCTAAACGGTTCTCTTCCAGTAACTCTGAGGAGTGGAATCCATCGCATTCAGTCCCAGTGCTCAGGGAGACCGATTTCGGGCCAATCCTGGCCTATCAATTTAACGGGATAGGTTGCTGTTTAAGTATTCTCTTGTCTTCTTCGTGGAATGTACTGGAGAGACGTCTTACTGAAAACATGTATTGACTGGCCAGGGTACTCTTAAACGAATACAACCTTATGAGTAGTGCGTTCCATTCAGACGCGGTATCCCCAAAAACATGATGGTGAGGCACCTGTTGGACGGGATTTACCAGTACCACTGCAAATGCGAACCCTTCAATCCAAGAGGGGCGGTATCCGCGTTGGTTTCCCAGCTGGATGACCGGTGATGGTTAGAAAGTATCATTCAACTGCTGGAATGTTCGGAGATGACGCTCTCTGAGTAACCGAAAGTCACGAATGTGTCACGAGCCCGGTACGGACCAAAAGAAGACATGTCCTGATTGGTGGAAATGTGAGCCAACCAGGATCTACCATTTTCGGCTCGGTGCTTCTTGCCCCACCACCCAAATTCTAGATGAAACTTACGGAAAATTTCGTGATGACGATATAGTACGGGTGTACAGCTTTCCTTTGCTCTCATAGATGGCTATCTCAAACTACCGTGTCTTTTGTTATACGAAACGGCAAACAAAGCACCAACATAGGCGTTGCAACACGAAAATATTTGAAAGCATACTGTGGTGATATCGAACAGCGATCTGCCCTCATTGTGCGGTTTTTCTGGTCACACCTACGCCAAATTGTACAATTGTTTTCTGCGGCTTTTGATTACGATTGATCGATTGCGTGTGTTCCTAAACTAAGCTTATCGGAACGTTTGTGAAACCTAAGCTGAATGTGCTGCAGTATCTAGAGAGTGTGAAACTGTTACTAACGTAACCAAGCTTGTTACGGTCACATCCATAATTTTTCGGTTAACTGAATTCACACAAAACACCCAAATAACTTTAAACCTCAATTTCATTTCGCATCGAATGGTAAATTTTTTCAGTCTAATGGTGAACCAAGACGATCAACTTCATAAATTCTAGGTTTTTTTATCAACGCCTTACTGCCTCACTGGATTATGTAGATCGTTATCCGTAAAAAAGTCCTGTTTCTGATAACTATATGTAGAATACAATACTACTCTACTATAGACAGAATTGAACAGAAACCTACAGCCACACCTATAAATCCCACCACTTCATTCCCTCATCGGAACAGATAGAGACCAGAACACAACGCTGTCTTTGAACAGCTTTCAAGCAGATTGGAACACGCTGCAACACAGACGGACCATAAAGTCAAGGAAACACAATGTCTACACAAAAGCCCCCAGAGTCAAGTTTATTCGAAGGAGTCAGTCCGGAGAAACCCTAACCCTACCAACTTAGCAACGCAAGGGGGAGATAAACGGACCACACTCCCACATATCTCTGGCATTTCTGATTTGTCTCTGAGGCCGTCAAACAGCAGTGTAATTGCAGTAGCATACAAACCTGTGAACGTACTTTGGGAAGCCAAAGAAAGGGAAGAAGAATTTCAGCATTATGTACAAAACTCACTGCAGTGACTGTGACAAACAAACAAAGAGGAAAGAAGCTATCTATTGGAGTGCACCAACACCAAACTACTGCTAAGCTGCATCATTGGTTTTCACTCATCTCCACGCACGAACATCGGACAATGTCTATATATGCTGGCCCCTGCAAGAACAAAGCACGAATGTGAGCTTATGGAGATGTGGTACCCAAAAACAATCGCATTTCACCCATTCGAGAACACCAACACACGGAACACTCAAGCTAATTGTTGTACAAGAAGCCCGAGTCTACACCAATAGAAGCTAATAAGAATACGAAAAACCTAACAGACAAAATCAAGGTCACTGGGATACTCAAGAGCCGAATGCGAACCAGCAAATCATGAGGACTTACATAATATAACTGGAAATCGCGTGAACAGAAAGGTGCCTTTTGAAGCGCTCAGAAGCCATAAAATTGGAATAAACTGCAGCAGAAATGGTAAACATCCCTATCGAATCAGAGGATGGAGCCAATCAAACCGTAGGAAGACTGGCTGAAACGCACCGGACAGGAAAGGCAAAAACGAGGCAACCGAGAAAAGGCAACAGAACTGGCACATTGCATGTACTCAGCGAATTAAGCGCTTGACAACTCCCAAGTAACCAGTTTCGCTATCGATTGTAAACAGTCTTTTGGACAAACAGGGGTGGAATTGGGAGAATACGAACCCAAATTCGCAATCAAGGTGTCACCTTGCACGCTTGCAAGCTAACTGCCAAGCTCAGAAAGGAGATCAAATGGCACCTGATCAGTAGCCAATAAATTGATAAACGATCAGGTGGCTCTTGGCTTAGCTAGGCAATTGACTTGCAGGCGTTTACTCAACTGAGCTACCCACTGACACATTTTTAAGCGTAGCTTCAAGATGCCCATCACTCTTACTCCAAACTTTAACAATAAACTTTGCATTAGTTGTATATTCATTTGCAAAGTCACTAAACGTCACCAGGGGGTTTCGGAAACCGTAAAAGTGGTGTTTATCCAACACACACCGAAGCCTTGAACATCATTCCGCTTTTCTGCAGGATTTTCGGTTAACGCTTATCACAAACGAGAAAAGTGAGCAGGTATTCAGCTCAGTCTAGCGTTACCATCATATTAATTCTCTAACACATCTTGTTTCTTTAGCGGAACTAGGTTTTTAGTATTCAAGTGAGAATAGGTTCATAAGTTGCTCAGTGCCTTTCTCAAAGGACAGTTATCAAACCCACCCTTGATTGAACGCTACTGGTGTAACGGTGGATACTACTGGCGGGGAGCATGCGAGCAGTATGTTTTCTCGTAAACCCCTTCGCATCTCTTGAAAAGTGAGATCTATTACCGAATTCGTGGAGTCGCTTTGTAGCATTTGCTTGCATTTCAGCGACAGTCAATGAATATCCAGGAAAGTTCAGGAAGACGCGTGCAAGGGGAAATGGATATTCAGTTTTGTAAACAAGATGCATATGGAAGTTCTGCTTCCCTGTGCTTTCACTTGGCGTTTTCTAATAAATAACTCCGCAGCAAAGGCCTTCTTTCTTTCGCTAGTAAGCCTGCTGAAAACATCTTAGAAGCCGGTAATGTCTCACCTTTTTGGGGCTCATCAACTAGGCGTACTTCCCAGGTATCTGCCAAACATATCCTATACTTGAATACCATATCGTAAGAGATTTAGCTGAGTCCCCCGTCAAAACATGTGTTTTCCCAATGGCTCAACCTTCTAACCCGGTAGACCTGATCAGACTGATTTTCAAATGCACGTGAACGAAGCTCCTGTGAAGGAACAATACACTACTCATAAGGTTGCTGAAAACTCTCCGATCGGTTTCAGCCTTCATCAGATAGGCGCAGTCCCCAAATTTCCATCAACCTTATGTTCTTCTTGAACCAAAATTCCACGAAATTTGTCTTACTAAGTCATCTGAAAACCAATTTGGCTTTGATAGGAGACTCACCTGAAACCCAGCTTAGAACATCGAAAACAAGAGATTCAGCTGGGTTCCAGGTGAGTCTTCCGTCGAAACCAAATTGTAACGCAGATGAGTGTATAAGCCGAATTCTTGTGATGGCATTTGTCAAGGAGCAGATGGTCTTGTCACACAGCATGTGTACTCCCATAGACAGATGTTGAGGTTTACCGGAGTGACTTCCACACACTCCCCGCTGCGATAAGGGCGACGGGACGAGAGTCGAGTCCCCAGATCACCGAACGGGAACGAATAGGCCCATTGGTATCCTGAGCTCCCAGAAGCCTTTTGTTCACCTATTCGCTACAGTGTTCACGATCCTGGCTAATGTATCTTTTGCTTAGAGTTCGGTACTGGGAGCGCGCCACCGCTTGTGTATTCGGAATAAGCTTTTGGTTTCGGCCGTCGTGAGTGTCAATCATTCCCACTTAACTTAGCAGGTTGTCTTAACGAACAAACCAGATAAAGTTGCCCGATCGTTCTGTCGTTCTTTTTTCATGTCTATTCTACTTATATGGGACCATATTGCACAGGAAAATGTTTGTAGATAAGTGCATTCTAAGGTTCAGCGGATTTGTTACTGGTCATCAATAACCTTGCTAAATACTCATCAGTGATGGATAAACGCCATCCCTCAGGATGTGTTTTGCTGCGTTTTGTTTTCATTTGGTCAAATACCGGACTTTTTTCTAAACCAGCTGACCGCCACCAGAGAACCGAATTGATCTAGTTTACCCTCATCAAAGTGACCGGTGTGGATGGGTCGTGGTCGCTATCACTAGTTTTTTGCTTTTTCACTCATTTTTTCACTGACACCACACGGCGCAGCTTGTGGTCCATGATTCCATCTGGTCGTCCGTGCCTACTCTTTTGCACATCTCCTTGTTGCTGCTGATACTGGCAAACTACAGATGCACAAAACGTGCTCGAATATTTATTTGTAGGCTGTGCCAAAATAATTCCTCTGTTTTGTCACTCATGGATGCGCATTCCCTCAGACGTCATTCGGAGGTTACCGTTCGTTTTACTGAGACAAACGACGTCACTCTTGGCTATAAATAGCCAAGAGTGCACAACAGTTTGTCTGCTGTCCATCCATTCCGAAACGTACCTATGCTAGCCAAGCGGAGTCGAACAATTCAAAGCATTAGAGCTAAGATGACTAAAAAATACTCTTCCTATTACGCGTAAGCGTAATATTTCTTTTGTAGATAGCTAAGGACACACTATGGGATGTTAGGCTTGTCAGGGGTTAATGCTAAGTATCTTTTGGGATATTCTTCCGAGATTCGTAAGGCTGTGTATTGTATGTACTATTTGGCATCATGCGACTGATCCAACCAATCACTCCCGACCATTTGTAAGCAATTTGTTTAGCAATTCGACCTGCTTTAGATACTCCTTGGTTGTCGTTTCACCCCAAAACAGCCTTTTTCTTATTATCGGATTGTCTGTTCGTCCATCTGTTAATGATGAAATTATGGGAAAATATGTGTTAACTGAAGATTCTTCGTAGTAAACTGCACCGCTCCACCGGGTCCCGACTCTATTTCGTGTTCATTTGAACCGAAAGAGTGCGTGTTATCAGGGCTTGAGCTGACCACATTTAAGTAGTTTTGCATACTCTTCTGCTGATGCAGTAGAAAAGTTTTGCAGGTCAGACAAAACCTAAATACCCACCCATCGCGGGAAGAATGACAAGTGGAACATGAGGTAGAACATAGGGTTGATGGAATCCCGGGGACTGTGCCTACCTGATGAGCCCCAAAAAAGGACGAAACCGGTAGTGGGCTGTCAACGGATCTTCAGCAACCTTACGCGTAGCACATTACAAAGAACACTTTACTGTTTTCCCGCAGTACGTTCTCCAGTCGGTTGGAGCCACATTCAGTTGCCTGAAAACATCACAAATGAGAGATTCAGCTGGGTTCCAGGTGTGTCTCTCGAAAAACCAAATTAGTTTGCAAATGAGTGTATATTCGCTAATTTCGTGCAATTTGGTTTCAAGTAGAACATAAGGTTAACGGAAACCCGGGGACTGTGCCTACCTGATGAGCCCCAAAAAAGGACGAAACCGGTAGTGGGCTGTCAACGGATCTTCAGCAACCTTACGCGTAGCACATTACAAAGAACACTTTACTGTTTTCCCGCAGTACGTTCTCCAGTCGGTTGGAGCCGCCTTCAGTCTCAGAAGTGTCCGAATGCATTTCTCTACTCAAGCGCCATCGCGCTGCTGGTCCTGACTACCTTCCACCTGCTCTCTTCAAGGATGGCGGTGGATTCCTCAGTCAGTGCCTGTCTAGCCTATTTGGGTTTATCTGGGAGAAGGAGACCCTCCCAAACAACTGGGGTGAATCGATAGTGGTACCCCTTTTCAAAAAGGGTGCTCGCAGTGAATGTAGCAACCACAGAGGCGTTAGCTTGACGCTTGTTGTGATAAGGCTTCTGGCGTCATTGATTCTTCATCGTCTCATGGCGGCACGCGAAGTCTTGACTCGTGAGAATCAAGCGGGATTTCTACCGGGTAGAGGCTGCGTTGACCACATCTTCACACTCCGTCAGGTGTTAGAGCAACGCCACATGTACAGACGACCCACAATCCTGGTATTCCTTGACTTCAAGGGTGC
>NW_008751672.1:784045-823953 GCF_000715545.1 Opisthorchis viverrini
TATATATATATATATATATATATATATATATATATATATATATATATATATATATATATATATATATATATATATATATATATATATATATATATATATATATATATATATATATATATATATATATATATATATATATATATATATATATATATATATATATATATATATATATATATATATATATATATATATATATATATATATATATATATATATATATATATATATATATATATATATATATATATATATATATATATATATATATATATATATATATATATATATATATATATATATATATATATATATATATATATATATATATATATATATATATATATATATATATATATATATATATAACTAAACGAACTTTATGGTGGAACGGCAGTGAAGCATCAGTGCCAACACTGGAGTTGCTGTCATTGATGATGATGATGATGACAATCCGTATATAGAGAATCTAAGCTTAAGGCTGTCATTGATGATGATGATGATGACAATCCGTATATAGAGAATCCTAAGCTTAAGAGGCACATTGAACTCATCTGAAGGCCAGCTCCGTTTTGGGCGGGCATATGTCCACTTTCGAATCAAATCATTCGGTAGAGGACATAAAATGGGCAATTCGTGCAACTCTGACGTGATTTTGTTCGGGGGCTGTTGTTACCAGTGTACTTACCTCTAAAAAGTGGCAAAGGAAATGCTTTGGTTTGAAGAGCATAGCCAGCTTTGGACATCGCATCTCTGGAATAGTCTGTCACGCTCTCAAAAAAATGTATCACCGATAGGAGAAAATCGAGTGCATACAAAAGACTCGTGACCATCTCGATCATTGAGATTGGTGTGGAGGGTGTACACTATGAAGGGATTTCGGCTAAGTAATCTGAAGCTGATAGGTAAGGACCCAGGCGTGTAGTTGAGTCTGGTTCATTCATCATCAAACGAGGTTCGCCTGACTGAAGGGGGTAAAGCTACTTTTAGGTAGCCTTAATGAGTCGGCGTGGTCAGTCACTACCGAAATTTTACAATCGTTGAATGTAACATTCCTGCCTTGTAGAAACCTCCGGTCACGCAACACTCGGCACTGCGGAATTTATTCACAGTAGGGATCATCACTACCGCCCCCGGTTGAGCGATAAGCACTTCGAAGACCCTCTGCATTTTCAAGAAACAGCTTTTGGTGCAAAATTTCCAGGTTTTCTTGGAAAAACAGCAACGATGGATTCTTTTTTTAACTTGACCGTACTCACCTCTCTCTGAAATGTACCTAGCCATGCATCATATCTTGAGCCAATGCCAGTTTTACATCGCTTGCTTCTTTAAACACTGGGGACCAAAAGTCAGATGACGAGGCAATAATCAAAATACTGGTTCTGACGGGGACAAATTGCAGAC
The DNA here is from genome assembly GCF_000715545.1 of Opisthorchis viverrini. Lineage (NCBI taxonomy): Eukaryota > Metazoa > Platyhelminthes > Trematoda > Opisthorchiida > Opisthorchiidae > Opisthorchis > Opisthorchis viverrini. The sequence goes on from NW_008751672.1 coordinate 785,450, forward strand.
GTCAACTCGTGATAAGTTTGCCATCGATTTTTTTCCATTTTGTGCATTCTCGATTTTTGTGTAATATGCCAAGGGCCATAAAAACCAATGAATTTTCTTGATTTCATAAACTCATTTTCAAATTAAAACGGGCCCCACAAACATTCCAAGAACTTTGTTCACTAAATTTATCAAGTTTGGTTTCTCAAAATATCACGTTAAGTGCCTAGTGAGTGCAAATTGCTATTCAGGACAGCCCAGTCTTAATACACAGATTAGCAAATTTGGCAGCGTGCAACGTCGCTTGTTACACCTCATCAAACTACGTCTAATTGTGGCCATTAAATTTCATCACATGAGCGATGGTTTTGCTGAAGAGCATGAACTACATGCAAACCTTGCACTTATGGTCTTAACATCTTCGAATCGATTTACGTGTTTCTGATACGGGGAAACTGTTTTACGCTACGAAAAATCGGGTCGACTTCGTAAGCGTGCAGATTGACAGAAGTTTCGATATGTGCACACGGTTGCTGCACCGTACAGATAGCCATCCACATGACAATTCGAGTTGTCTGCCATCTAGTCCGGCGCAAGTGCCGACTGAACATGCATACGTCATGTGACCTGACCGTTCTAACTGTCCCAAGGCCATGAGGTGTCAGCACTTCACATACCTCAGTTCGCATGTATGCGTGAGTGCACACACACACACATGCAGGCAGTGGCATTAGGCATGCAGGTACGCTGTAGGTAGACACATAACAGCCCTGACACAATCACAGCAACTCCAATCGCGGCTCACATGACAGCACATTGGCCATTTTTTAGACCTGTTTTACGGTGTTTTAATCTCGGTCATCCGTGCATTGACACCGTTTGCGGTCACCACGTTGGTCATTTGCGTTCAATATGCTTGGTGCGCATTTTTTGTCACACTTTGAAACAACGAACCGCGGAATTCGAACTCGTACGAGCTCAGTTCTGAGGCTATTTACTGGAGACCAGAATCCATTCAAGTGCGATTTATGGACATCAGGCTGATTGTCAGGACATATGTTTGACTGAACACATTTGTAACACAAAGGAACCTGGCACAATATCGTTAAATTCGTTGCAAGAGTTGGCATCTTCAGAGAATGTACGCTGTTATTTAGGCTGTTAAGGGTCCCAAACGGGACTGTTAGTGGACAATTATATGTATGCATCACAACCCCCCCCCCACATCGCTTCCAATCTCAGCATGGAATGTCAGTTGTATGGTTGTGTCACGTGAATGATAGCAACTTTGTTTCAAAAGTCTTTAAGTTGGTTTCTGAAGAAATGTCTTCACAACTAGTGAGCGTATATGCCGGAGAACTACCTTTCAACAGCGACACCCATGTCGTATCGGCACTTGTGAGCGCCACCTCAAGAAAAGGAACTAGAAGTCAACAGTGTGAAGATTTTGTTCCAAACTGAGACTAAAACGTGCGAGTTAGCTAGTTGTGACGGCAGCAAGTGCCTAACAATCAGCTCCTCTAGTCACTCAACTGAAATTTGGACATTTTTGTAAGGCCCATGAGTTCTCATTCAACCTACTGAGCAATACTACCGCCAGCTACCAAATCCTCACACTTTTTTCTGTGTTAGGCGCCCAAATCCCTCGTAATCTAGCTAATAAAGTCCGTAAATAAGATGGGACCAAGCCGATGAACAAAGTTGATTTAATTCAAGAGCAACTATCTAATACGGTGCCAGAGCTTGTTACTTGAGTCGATCCATCCCCATGCTCGATTAATTACAGTTAGCCTTAGTCTTATGCAGATTGCTTGGGTGGACATATCCAGATACGTACGTACTATTTGGACTGGACGCCACCCTATTGGTCAGCCATCTGTATTTCCGATGTGGCCTTATTACCTAGCCGCAATGTGAACGGTGATCCATTGGTATACTTTTGAAATATCCGACTGTATAAATCAGTCTGTAGGAACGATGTATACGATATAGTGTGCGATTTCCGTCTGAAACCACTGCCTTTATCGATATATTACCCGTCTCCCAACTTCAGGTTGTTGATAATGAGAAACATCAATATTATGGGCTTGGAGGGGGTAGAGTCCTTATGAAGCTAGTCCGGTCCGCCATCGAAAACAAACACCGTTTTGACGGAATACATCGATTTTACTTTTCAACAGGTTAATAATAACGCGGACGCCTCAATCCAGTCGTTCTCACACTTTACAGTTGAATACTCCTCAACGGAACACAGGTTTACCATCATGGTCCTGCCTTACGATCGTCCTCTAGGCGTTCCCAACAGGCAACGTTCACTGGTTCTACAAAAGTGCATGGATAAAAAAGACGAACGTACGATGTGTATCTGAAAGGCACCCGTCATAAAAGTAAAAAGTACGCTGACTCCATTGATGAATTTATCTGGGATGTAACAGCTTGTGTCGCACTTGTCATTGAACTGGGCTGCCTAAATCAGCCCGTTTATTGCTCTTTTGACTAACCTAATTGTGTACGGTTGATGCACAGTAGTGAACTACTTAAACGCCATAATCTATATTTTTCTACTTGTTTTAACGAGGTAGATATAGGGAACCTTAACTTTATGATCTTCAGTGGGTTTCAAGTCCGGGTCGCGAGTCGGACCATTCAACACAGGAATACTCTAAAACGTTAATCCTCCAAGTAGACCGGGTCTGTGGATGCGTTATCATGTTGGACCGCATGTTACCGATCGAGCCTCCGAACGTGTATGATGGGTGGGAGGTGTGTAAAGTCTCAGTATTCAGCTTCCACTTAGAATAACCAGCTGAGAAGGCTTCGCTGCAAGTATTCAAAAAACGGTCAACGCGATTAAGCTGAACATGTAGTGCATATGGGACGTGTTTCCTCTTTAAATGTACATTTTGCCAGCAAGTATGGCGTTTTCGAAAAAAGTTACTTTCCATCAATACAGTCCCATATTCTGTTAGACTGCAGCGTTATCTCGGGAGTTTGTTGAATCTTGCTCAATAGTCTCGCCCTGATATCACTGTCTGAATGTGACTGAAGACCACATAGGAAAATAAGACATTTGAACTGATCTTCCGTCATGGTAGATAGCTTGAATTGTTCGCATCAAGGTTGACTCTACCGGCATAAGTGATGTAGTCCTCAGATTCCTTTTTCGCCAGTTTCATACATTGGTAGCGAATATTAAACAAGGACGAACGCTCACCGAAAATCATTGAAAGTTGCTGCACGGTTTTGGCAAAACTGAGATTTCGCGTGTTTTTAGGCATGATAAAGTTGGAATACCGTGTGTGTTCCGTTGTGCCAAGCTTTCTGAGCAATAAGCGTACTCTCCAGGCATCATATTTGTGCTTCAGTTCGACTTGGAAAACATCTTCGTAACGTCTGAACCACGAATCGAAGGTTAGGCCGGCATCAGGATCATAACGGAATTCAGTGATGCTGTTGGCAATCGAGTCGACTGAACTTGTATCTGGAGCGGAATTTGGTGGTTAGATTTTAAGTTGCTGCGTCAATGTCTCCACCAAACGTAATTGTGCCGCTTCAAACTGGTTTTGTTGTTGCAGCAGGATTTCTTTCAACGCCTCAGCAGTTATTGTCATGATTCTGTGGGTTCGGGCGTCGCCAATCTGTTATATCTGCTGATTCGCCGGCCCGTGGTATTTGCTGCTGACCCGCTCCAGTGCCTAGTGTCGGAGAGAAAAGATTCACAGAAGGGAACACAACAGCTGTATTCCGAACAAGCGAGTGAGCGAGAGTGCAAAAGTTACAACGGCCCCACGCTATTTAAAGGGGACTTTCGGACATTGATCCAGGTTGTCTGATAGGCGTTAGTGATCACCCATCAACATCGATCGTGCTTCTGTGAAAATCCTGAGTCGATGGACTGTGTGGCATTCTTCATTGAGTGAGGGTGTTTGTTTGGACTGAACTTACGTGGAGGGTTTTGATCACACGGAATATTGACTGTCCAGTTGGGATCATCCACAGAGTGTTGTGTCCACTTTAGGAACTCAAGGCTTCTTCCTAACCATTCACGTTGGCCGTCACAACTACAGCGGATGTATTCTGAAGACCACCTACTGGTCATCACATCGAATTCATGATTCGAGGCAGTTACGTGAGAGAAAACAGAATGTCGGCCTCTTTCGATATTTACATCCTTCATAGGCTGCAGAAGGAAACGGGCGTGGCAGAATGAATGGGCAAAAATTCGTTTATGACTTTATGACCACTTTATGGTACCCATAAATGTGAAAACCACAAAGCATTGGGGATAACGAGGAGCTAAGTGGAATAAAGTAAGACTGGAAAAGTAACTCTAGAAGTACCAGTCATTTACTTAGAGAACCTGAATCATATCTGTGCGTTTCAAGGATATCCAGGTTTGCCGTAGTTGCCCGAGCTCCGTTCGCCCCACTGCACAGATAACCAATGGATGCGGTTTTCCTGTACTTTAAGGATTTTCTCGTATTTTGCACCATTCGAATTGATGAATTTTTCGAGCCAAAACGAAAAAAACGGTGTTTGAATCACCGAAAACCACCTAACGGATTGGAGTGGTGCACTCAGTTTGATGTAGTCCAAAGGCTATAATTTTAAAGTACGGACGGTCTTGTGTGACAACCTTGCATTCAAACATCCATGAATGAACTAAGGTTCATGTCGTTATGATTAAATGTGCTGAAAGAGACCTTGACTATTAGTTTCCTCGAGTCGAGCATCTGCTCAACGAGCTGCTCTCTACTTCTTCGTCTAACAGTGTCAGAGGCTGTTTTCCAGATTTGTCTGTGTGTGTTTTGTAACTAACAGCACAGCCTCGAGTAAACAATAAGCATACTACATTCATCTATGCTCCAACTAGTCTTCTTATGTTGAGAAATGGGTTGCGTTTTCCTGGGTTCATTTCAAGGAATGCAGTGTCAACACACACCTCGGACCACTGGGCATACGGCGCTAAAAACCGATGGCCGGTTAGGCACACTGTCATACATTTATCTGTGAATAGGTTAGACAGTAACACATGAATGGCCAGCTGTTTCTACAGTTTTCCAGATATCTAAATTGTTTCATCACCGTGGGTCAATTGATCAACCATTGATCACCTACCCAACCCCGCATCGATGATGTCACATCGATCGATGATCGAACAGAGCAACAACCAATTGGCCATCGGGTTTACTCTTACGTTATTCTGAGTAGTGCGTGTGAATTAATGGATACAATCCTCAAATCGAGAGGGACTGTTAGATGACGAACTGGGCTGTCATAACCACTCGTCTTATCAGCTGTTTTCAGTGCGTGTGAATACATCTCACTAGTTTTTGCTAGAGCGAATATCATAATGCAACGTTTAAAATCACTCCGAATGGTAAAATGTACCGCAGTCAGATGTGGTGCAGTTCGCTCCCAGTCACAGTGGAATTTCTCGCTGGGACGAGGTAAGTGTTGAAATTAAGTCGCAAGCCAGTTATGTATAGCACCGGATCACCAAGATTTCTGGCAAGAAAACTGGTAACCTATTGATACACAGTCATAAACAGTACTCCACTAGTAAGCTCCCTCCACCCAAGGGGGGCCAGTGTCCAACCAAAACGTCTTCGGCACAGTACCATGACTTTTGCTTTGCGACCGACAACTTTTGAGGGATCGAAACGCAACTCCGGATTCTAATTCCCATCCCAACAAACCCATGTTGCAAAACTCATTCGGGGTTTGTACTTTGTCCCGGTGCAAGGTACACATCTTAGTACGACCGAGCTCACTTGCGAAATTGCTGAAAAGCTCAATATATCATTATCTTCTACCCTGGTCCGTTTGCGCTAGTCTTTCCCCCCTGGAGCAACTACATGAAGAAGGACAACCAAAACTATTCGATAAATACACTCGTTTGCACACCAATTCGGTCTACACGGGATACTCACCTGGATCCCAGTTTAATCTCTGGTTTCTAAAATTTACTTCAAAGGAATGTGCTGCACCAGGCAGTCTCATTTCTCACTTGTTACGATCTTCAAGTATCGCTATACGTTGACCAGACGTAACACACTACTCATATGTTGCTGGAGGTTGTCCAAGTAGAAATTAAGGTTGACAGAAACTAGGGGAATCCTCCTGCCTGCTACCTGTCGTAGGTTGTCGAAGGGTTTTCAGCAGCCTTGTGAGTAGTGAGTTGCGTCCTTCTGGGCGATCGGCCAACTAAATCAGCCAATTTTCGAACCGGTCTCTTTGAAGGAGGATAAGTGGGTCCAGACAATTGTTTTCAAAGCACTTTACCTAACGCGCAGTACCTGATCTGGCGATACTTCAAGGGACCACCAAAGTCAACCGCTATCGTGTTTCGTGCGTCTTTCGAAAATCTCTTCCCACACTGGCTGTCTAGTTTGACCTTTTCCTCCTATGCCTCGCGACTTGTACTTGTGGCAGGCTGCATTGTTCTAGTGCATCCAATTGAGCTTTCAAACAGCTACTCCCGCCACCTGCAAAATTTGAATTTTGAACTGTGCACACTGGGTCAGTTCGTCACGCAGTTTATCTCTCTGGTGACAGGGAGCTGAATGAATACGAACGCTGGCATCTAGGTCAGACTGATGCTGAACAGTTACTGTTTTCCCTAGATAGAGTAGTTCTCGATGTGTAATCCCTAAAGCCTAACGTGGTCGCGATAGATCTGCACAGATCCACATATGAAGGCTATCCAGACTAATTAGGTGGGCATAGAATGAACCAGTTCCGTCAAAGCTTAACTGTATGTTAATCAGAACAAGACACCGTCAGGACCCTACGGTTTTTGTTATACAAACACCTTGCTATGTTAAAAACACATCTTTCTCTAAAATGAAAAGATCGCTCAACTATAGCGATTTAAATGATCCAGGTCTCGAAAGAAATGAATATTTTCAAGTGAGATTATGAACTTGTTTTTACCTTGGATCAGCTCTATCCAAACGAGGAAAAGTACGCTGTTCAATTAGACTTCAAACGAAAACTGGTTGTTGTCCGACCTTCATAAATCACTCCAGTATTCAGTTGCTTACGTCGACAGAAGTCCTTATGTACGCATACTCAACTGACCACACCAGGTAGAGAGTGACACACCTTGAAGTAAGGTGATAAGTCGAGTAGGTGGGCTTTTTGAGACTCACTGTACTGGTTACGATAGGGGATCCGTGCTCAAGTAAGGTGATAGCACGAATGCTGTTTGAAGAGACCATGTCCTAGGAGTGAGGGATGATACGGTATCTAGTGCTGCGCAAAAGCTGTCCATCTGTATTTTCAGCCGTGTGGGAAGTTCTTGACAGGATTGGCCGTGCTAGCTAAACGGGGCTTAGGGGATATGGCTTACGCTGAATACTTGTTGTGTGATAGAAAACAGAACTAATGGTGGAAGGAACTTACTGTCTTGTGCGAACCGTGCCTAACTGTATGATACTGAGAGAATTGTTTCATCAATAAATGGCTAATAATTCGTCCTCCAACCAACTTACTCTTGAGCTAGTCTTCTGGTCAATTAAATTGATATCTACAGCTTGCTTGCAAAATACAGAACTGTACTACTTACCTCCGAATTTCAACCTGTTAACCGGCAGTTAGGAAGGTAGGAAAGTTGGAATCGCTATGTTCGAAACGGACCTGCAGCCCACTACAACATTACTGAGATCAGAGCATCTTTCTAAGATAAGAAACTGATATAACACTTTGATATTTGGGGACTATACCATGAGGTGAACACCTGCCACGGGGATTAGAATTCGCTGTCTGTGTCCTCTGAGTCCGTTTATTCATAGTAGCGGTTAGATAAAATACTACATTCCCAAGTCAACCGAATCGCAACATTTTTAGCTAATCCCAGTAGGTACGATGGGCGAACGAAAATGTCGTCGGCATGAGATCTCAGCTGTGGTCAGTGTGTGGTGGCTTAGGCCGACGAGCTTGTTCACTACCAAATGAGGTAGTCACGAGGTCCAGGTCGCATCACACTGCACTGTCATTCACGCGGCGATGGCACTTTGGATGTGTGGACACGTCTAAGGGTTGATTACTCTGTCGTCTGTAGCATACGGACGAAGATCCCCGTGCAAGTGCTGACAGCCGGAAATTTGTGTGCGACCGTATAGAAAACACGTCGGCATTGCAACATGAATTCCAGACATGGCCGCTTTTCCTCAAATAAAGCGTCTCAAGCTATTGTGAAACGATAGAGCAACACTGTGTTGTCGGATCCCGCGGTACCTGTTTGACTGGTGAGACATTCAATAAAAACTGTGTGAATAAGGCTTCCGAACAGGTTTTCGTTTGAAGTGTACCTTGGATGAATCGACATATCAAGTAAAATAGCGAGACAATACGGAAAGTCGCTTTGTTACTACCCTTCATGCACTGCATCACTGAATGGATTCTCAAGTTTTGTGGACCCGCTAAAAACGAATGTATATTTATGCCGACACTTAGCTGACTATTTAACTGTCACCTGGTGTTGTAATACGGCTATTCCTCTCATAGGCTCTTACTGTGCCAAATATTATATTTTTTACGAAGTATGAACGTGCAGAATTTTTCTGCAACGAGTCAAAAATAATACTTCCTTTTGGCCAAACTCTTTGATGACCACTTGAGCAATTTTCAATTTTTTGTGCATTATACTGATGCACGCAACAGTTGGGGAACGTGCCCAAAAAGTACTGACATTCTGCTGGCACTGGTATCTTTATTTCTACTAATATTCTAATAGTTAGAAATCGAAATCAGATGACTTTAATATGATAGTCGAGTGTCCCTTGATATTAAATTGCAGGCACAATTGTTTATGAGTTTTGATGCGACACAGGCAAATTAACGAGATGGAAATCTGGTTATCTGTTGAAGTGAATATTGCCCGTTTTTTTCCAATAGTCGACTGTTCATTCACGGAGTTCTCATGAATCGTGAAAGCTTCGCCGGATTACTTCATCCGAAATCTTGAAGCGACATTCTCTAAAACCCAAGTTCCACTTCACCTACGACTTTCTGTCGGTACCACTTTGAACCTCATCGATAAAAACCATACTTTTGCCTTCATGATCCTACAACCATTTAGTTATCCTAAGCTTCCGATTATATAGTCCCATATGTAATTTGGTCCATGTTGCCGTGACTAGGGCAACAACTCATTTCACCACACTCGGTTTTGAGTTAACCCTTAAAATTTGTGCTCAGCTCTTGCAACAACAGCTTCATGATGTGTATGAAATTTTGTCCACGACATTCGCTGATTTCTAATCACAAACGATCAATACTATTCCGATAATTCAGTAATAACTACACGTTCGCTACTCGCACAACAGCATCGTGACGCTGTTTGGTCGCTCCGTCTGCGGAAGCTCATTGTGTGTAAGTAAGTCGGTTTGATGTGAAATGCAGCCGTACCTCTTTACACTCGTGAAGATGATTGATATTTGTAGTGAAGGGATTGATCGATAGCGGTTTTGTTTTTATTCGGTTTGTAGTATCTATACTACCGCTGTTGGGATTATCGTCCGTGCGACTACCGGGTGGTATACACGTAATATTGAATTGCAATGTGAGGAGCAAAGCGGAGGAGTCTGAGGTCAGTCGCTTACATGACACAGGGTTCGTTAGATAGAGATATCCTTATCAGACAGTAAAAAATGGAGCTGTAAATGGAAGCTGTAAATCATGTTGCAATATTGCCCGGTGAACTGGTGTTTGTCCTGTCCAAGAATACCAACAGGTCGACGAAGTACCAGAAGTGAGTGGGAAAAGGCTCCGATTCTGTTAAAACAGGTCACATGAGGTAAGATTCAATTTTTTTTTTCAAAAAAAGTACAAAGAGTATTTCGGAACCAACCGCATACAACTAAATTTTTCGTAAACAATTGCAAAAGGTCAGGACGATGATTGGTTTCTGTGTCCCGTCAAACAGACATTTTAGCGTCCTCCTAGCGTGTCCCTTGGGGGGGGGGGGGGGGGGGGGGAGGGAGGAGGTAGAGGTAAGGGAAGTAACTTAGTAGATTGCAACGACGTGAATAGGTTTACAGTACATTGGAATTAACTGAGGCTCCACATTCCTATTCCTACAGATCCAGTTGAGTTAAACGGGAATAGCCCCAAAAGTTCTAGCAGGATTAGAAACAAAATGGATTGTTTTAGCATATGTACGGCCTCAGCGTTACAAACGTCCAACCTACTGACGACGGACATGTGCTCTCTGCATTAAATGACACAAGCACACCAATGGGTTCTACTATTAATTCAGATCTTAGGACAAAAGACACTCATTGGTTTCAGGAGAAAAAGTCACAGTGACGCAGTTATTGTGATATTTCTCTGGATATCTGAACAAATCGTCACAAAAAACAGCCAAAGTCTTTAGCACTCAGATGAGTAACATTTCAAAAAGAAGCATTTTCAAACATGTAATGCAGCTGCAATATGTGATAATCAGGATGAGGCAACCCGTGCTGACTCAATATTCCTCCAGCTCCCAGTATTTGCCACTTGCTGGTAGTGTTAGAGTACATCTTTACCACATCAATGTTTCCAACTTTCGTCCTTATTTGAGTATAATTAGTCAGTACACAATTGCATCGAACTATAGATAGCTCAGGTGTGTTTACTGGTGGTTTATCGGATGGTAGTTGATCTGTTCGCCGATCTTGGCAATTGGCTTGCAAACGTTTCGTCCCCAGTCGACGAGACATCGTCAGTGCACAGTTGAGTTCATCATCCAATCCAGATGACAAGCTTTAACGGCAAGCATCCTGGTACATCCTACTGATAGCGCTACATGGCTCATTTACATTCCAGGCTATTAAATGTTGGTTGATCTGCTTAATTCGGTCACACTGTTCTCTCAGTTGCATTATCGTATCTCCCAAGAAGACATGTTTCCTATCGATAGGAAACCTAGTTTCTCCTTCAGACGTTTGTTTGTGTAGAATCCATCGTATTTGTAAACGCAAAAAAATCTGTCAATTTAAAAATAAAAGGATACTGCTTGATTGAAAGTTTGGGGACCAAAATGAGTTAAGCCTGATATCGACAACTCACCAATTTCACATTGGATTAATACTGTATACATCAATGCTGTAAAAACATTTCCACTGCGAACTTATACTTCATTGGTCCCATTGTTGAACGTTTCCGCGTTGAGTTTGAGCGTAACTGGAGGTAGTAGGCAACGACCACTCGTGCCGTCGCACGGAAGGCACGTTAGAAAATAACTTCGTCTTTGTTTTTCATTGTTATTCACAGAGAGAAGCTTTTCAACGCTGTATGCGATGCAGAAATCAACTGAGTGACTCACTAATGGCACAGACAGATATCGGTTGTTAAATCCATTATACGAACTAAGGAAGGAAAGCGAAGTACAGGTGTATGGAAAGTAAGGCAGCGTACCCACAATTCGGCCCTATCGTATAATGGTCGACGGGACCTTTTAGTGAACAGATGTGAATTGCAAGGGAGCTGAAAATCAACGAGGAGAGTTCCTGTGAAGAGACATGAAAATAACACGAAAACACAAAGTAACGCACACATTAAGGTGGGCTAGGGTGGACTTTTGAATAGTTGAAGGTTATATGAGTCGGCGACGACAGAGAGTAGAAAGTTCCAAAGAAAAAGAAGAGGTCAGTTTTATGATGTGTAATGGTATTGACTGAGTGATTGAGGAATATAAGTCAGAAGACAAAATTAGGAACCATCGATGAAGACGCTCCGTGTGAGTAACGACAGAGACAAGAGACACTAACATCGTGGTTTTTCATTCAGTAACGAGATGGCAATCATACGTACAATTTTGCGCCGAGTGAAATCAAGGCGAAGCAAATAAAAAGAGCTCCACTTCAAACACGATGGTAGTTCTCTAGGGCGGGGCAAATTCAGGATTTATAAAGGAGGATAATTTGGGCAGTGGGGAAGCAGTTGCATACTGGATAAATGAAACAGTGTCCTAGATCCTCGCATTGTGAGGACTTTGTCGTTGGAGGATCAGGATGAGTTGTTAGGAAACGACAGTCTGAGAGATGTGGACGACGGAAACTGAAGAATGGCAGTGGACAGCAATAATAAATTTAAATCGGCAGTGGAATTGTGAAGGGACGCGCGAAGGTATTTGAAAGGGTTTGACTTTACAGAATCCGACTGGACCCAACCGAACAGAGTAGCAAGATCGTTGCTCAGGACGGCAGTGAGTTGTGTGCAGAGTAGCAGGCTGGCTGGAGAGCTTGGCAAGAAAGTTGGCCTACTAAACCGAGTTGGATGCCTTCCATAACATCCAAAATTGGTGTCCCTAGGAGAGGGTAAGGCCGAATGTGTGATACTGTGTCACTGAGGATCTCTTAAGATTGCAGAAGATATTTGGGGGTCAACATCGATTCAAGAAGTTTGGGCAGAAGGAAGAAACTGGGATGAGCCGGTCGTTGTTGGAATAAGGGCCTGAGTTATGCTCCTGAACGGGAAAGACAAGTTATTTTTCCATCCTGAAGCAAAAGCAACAGGAGATAAGGACAACAAAAAGAGCTTTGAAATGTAACTTCACGAACAAAACGTAGAGATACCGACTGAAACATGTGGTTTGAAAGTGTTCAACTCTACAGGGAACGGCGAACAAACCTAGTGGTAATAATCAGCAGTCAGTTGTGTCGGAGACCCGGGTATAGCTTGGGGAAAAAAGAGGGGAAGTGGAAGAAGTTTTTGACTTACAGGTGCGTCATTTCTGGTGGAAAATGAGGAAGAATAAAAGAAGTGACTATCTACTGTAGTCAAACCCTAAAAGAACCCCAAAAGATGGTCGGTCTGTCTTTCATGCAACGAATTTCCATTCGATTCTTCGATAATAGACGAGCTATTGTCGTGTGCAACAACGCCGTCGGGATGCGTTGACGGATACGGTTATACCACCATCCGCAGGCACGAACTGTTAAACCTTTCAGGTGGTTTCGAAAACTAGGAGGAACCGGTTTGTGTCTTCATCAAAAACTAACCAATCCCCTGAGAGACAACATTTCCTAACATGATTGCTAGGGAATCGACGCCTACAATCCTAGTCGGCGCCAGAATAAATAACAACAATGGAGGTCGGGTTTCGGGAACGAGTGACTGGAACAAATGGGAAAGACAATGGTATGAAGAACCAGGGAAAAAGTGGAAGTTACGGCGTAATTTGGTGGATGAAATGCAGAGGAGTTCAAGAATTGGACGGTATCATCATTGTTCGGGTATGAAACGTTGATGCTGATTGAAAACAGCTCCGCCTCACTCAGAGCAATTACTCACTGCTGTGAACTTTGAAGCCACCAGGAATGCGAGATGCTGGCTGACTGAGGTAGTTATTCACAATCAGCTGAGTAATGAGGGAGATCGACAGCAAAGTTATGCCTTCATAGGCCAAAGGTGAACGGGAAAAGTCCCGCGCAAGAAGCTTTGGAATATATAAAGGAGAACAGTTGCAGGCAAACATTGTACCCTTAAAATAGGAACAAACGAAACACATATGGTCATGGAGATGGGGCCACCAGGTCCGATAGGCTGAGTCTCGCTGAGTAACAATACAGCGGGTAAGGTGGGGAACAATAAGTGCTGGATGACGTCTTTACTGTAGTTTCATCTACGGATTTTATGCTGTAGACTTTAAAATCACTTTAGACGACAGAACGAGGTTTTTTCTATTTTCTTGAGGTGACACTACATTACTTATAAGGCTGGTACGTGACCTTTAGCAGTGAACTACCGGTTTAAATCGTTTTGGGAATTATCTATTGGGCCTGTTCCTAGTATTCCTATACTTTGTGGTTTCTCGTTTGTTTTCTCAATGAACAGGGAGTTGAAGTGGCAAATCACATTAGGCTCCTACAAGTTGGGCGGAAGACAGAATGGACCGCAATTGTTACAGAATCTGGGCGGCAGGCGTAAACCACTGCTTGAGGTAGTAAGTCGTATGTCTTAACGAATGAGTCTGTCGTATAAGAGCTTCAAGGCTTTACAACGGTAAGACCAAGTAAACCGTAAAAACAAACAAACAATAGAAACAGGCCTTGTGCTCAGTTCCTCACACAATGGTCGTCACGATATGAGGAGGGCAACAGTGTGGTCTAATATTGGTCTATGGCCTAGTGACCCATAACTCAACTGAATCATCCATCTAAAACTGTGGTTTTCAGCTGGACGAAAGTTTTGGACTGCAAAGGTAGATAGTTGATCTGACAGCACCATGCCGAAACACGCAGCACTATTTCCACGAATTTTTGTTATCCCTAATCATCTGTTAGTGGCGGCATATTTGTGGTAAACAGGTGTGTTGTGCTGCAAGACGACCTCCAGGCCGTCTGGAGGCTTATCAGTGGTAATCGGTGGGTAACACGTTGCCAGACTGAACGCTTGTACTTTGTGTGTGCAACAGTTATACAATCTTTGTTTGGGTTGTTCTCATTTTAGGGCTGTGTATGCTACATGAAGCAGAAGCATGATTGTGCAGCCAAGATGAACAATCCTCTGTTTATCCTTCCATTTCCGGCTTAGACAACATCAATTTGCTGATGATACAGTATGAAAGATGAGTGGGGAATATGTGGAAATCCCATTAGTTCCAAAACCGGTCATTCACAACGTTCAGAGCTGGCTTGAAATATAGTGAGGGTATAGAGCAAACTCACACTTGCCACACATACTGTTTCAGTGTGCTGAAACGTCGTTCACTTCACGTCCGTCCTCTGTCACTTTCCTGTAGCCTGTGGTCGTTCTCATCAAGTTCGCCCCGCTTATCATCTACGGTTCAACCGATCACACTTGCTACAACGATGATTTGACTTTTCATGAAATCTTTATCAGGGAAAGGTTGAATGGTCTACAATCCTGATGCACACCTGTAAAAAATGATGTCAATGTAGAGGAAATTTTGCACTGGTACGTTTATCGCCCACAGACTCACAGCGAACTGAGAGAACAATAGCCGACAGTCTACAAAATCATGTTTGAAAATTCTCAGTTTCGTCAGCCGAAGACCGTGTGCAACAGCGAGGTCCACGGGGCCCTAGCTAACATTTCGTTGCCACGGTATTCTAAGTAACTCCATTCATGAATCACTTTTGGTGAATCAAGTTTGAAACGAATGAACCGATAGTTTCCTCCTCAACGTAGCTCACAGAGACTTCTGTACAGTGCCCACAACTGTGAGTCAGGTCTTCAAATCGACTGCGGAGTGAAGTGAAGTAAATTAAAGGCTAAAAATAATATTTTCTGTATCCTTCAGCTTTCCAAGGAAAATATGTTACAACATTTCTCGAAACGCGTGAAACTATTTTGCTCGTGATGGCACTTCTTCTCCGAATTACATCGTGTTTGTAAGCCGTTGTTCTTTCGAAACAACCTGAAGTGATCTCTTTTGCAATAAACAACTATTTAGCCACGCACAAAACGTTGTTCCCTATGTATGTGCAGTTTTTATATATTTCGGGGCAATTTTTCTGTAGTCAGCAAAACCCTGGATGGCAGATTGGCCCATCGTAGAAAGGGCTGGCCACGGATAGTAACATATACATGATTCGGTACCGGAATGAGCGGCAGGTGACCCTGAGTCATGCTGTCTTGACAAATTCTCCACCACCATCATCATCGACAGCATGACATCAGTGTCCACCAACACTAAACTTGGCTCGTCTGAAACCAACCGGTCTGAGTCGGATTACACAAACAAATACTAAATAATGATACAACCGAACAGAGTTAGTTTTCTGTGGCTGGATTTCGATAGCATCCAGAAATGTGAGGTGCTTTAACTAGGTCAAAAGAACATACTACTCAAAACCTGTTATTGTATAGTAGTTTTTGATCCAGTCACTGCATACGTACAATGCGCCAACTAAACTCACTCACTCATTGTTTGAAGCAACTTAGAATTAAACATATGAAACAGACTTTCAGACGGAGATGTTAAAAAAAATTGAGGACCTCTATTCCAGTTGAAGCTCCTAAAGCATCATTTCTGAAGGACAGGGGATGAAATGTAAGTATCCTGCTCGCCTACAGACTTCTTCACCTTGATACTGATAGTGAAAAAAATCGTCTACTTGATTGGTCTCCGACCACAAGTGAATTGGTAAAATTAGCGTATCCAACAGTCAGTTGACTTTCGAGTGGACGCCTTGAAAACTGCACTTCAACATTGGACATCGTTGTAAGAAACACTTGTAAGAGCTAAGACTGTAAGTGTTGCCTGGACAACGATAAGCGAAGAGAAGCAGCCGTCTTTTTAACAGATTGAGCATGTTCCACATCCGCACCGATCATACTGAGGCATTATACTGTCCTTCAATCGTAAGCCGATGTCATGTGATCGAAGTGAGGGGAGAAAAAGCTTCGCCGATTCTCCATCAATACCAATGTCAGAAGAATCGGCATAAATCCAAAAATAATAATTCAGCCCAGTTTAAACGGTGGAACTCAAGAAAAGAGACTCTGTCTGAGGATAGTCGTTACACGAGGGAAGTAGTTGCTATCAGACATGACCATCTGTGTGGTCTTGTGTTCATGATGGGTAGCTCACTCACTAAGTGAAGTACCGTTTGTCCGCAATTACCAAACGATAGGGACGTACACACTGTAAGAAGAGGAAAGCTAATCGGTGCACGCACTTTGCATTGCCTCATCAGGACTATATTACTAATAGCAAAAAGACGAATCGAACTACCACCAAAGATCCAACTGAATCTCTCCTTTATGTTATTCATTTGAGTCTCTCGTTAGTACCAACATAACTTGCAGTTCGATAGATGCACACAATTCGGTGTTCATGCAGAATATAAGCCTGACAGAAGTTCGGAAACCACGGTTACCTGACGAACCTCGGGGAGAAAAACCGGAAGTGAGCTATCGCGGAGATCTCAGCAACCTTTCTGCAGCCTCTACGAGATCGGTCACGCGCTTACAGATTGATCTGTCAAACAGGAGAAATGGCGTACATACTGTGCCCAAAGTAAGTTAAATACAACATCTGGTTCACCTTGGACGAACGACGGCTTGGATCGCTTGGCTGTAGCAGCTTCAGTGGAATGGAAAACACACACCACAAAGCAATCACACGCTCAAGCCAGGATGAATGAATGCTGGGACAACAACGCGGCAATGTGGGTAAGGTCATACATTCAAGCTCCTCCATTTTCCCCCAAGTCATTTCCGTAATATCCCATTGTGAACAAGTCCGAACATGGTGCCAGCCTGAGGTCGAAACAACTCGGCTTCCACACCACTGCAAGCTACGGTTCATCGAGTTGGGAGAGATAGTCACTGTCAAGACAGACCGGATCAGAATGTCAATATCTAATAACTCCAAAGAGTTGGGCATGGATACTTATACGGGCTTTGGCTTCATGTACTTCCAAAAGTTGCTTTCCAGAACCAATTCTTATTCGACTAATTGAAACCCCAACTGATGTGCCTCTGCCTTACATTTGAACTATCGCCCTGTGTCAAGTTCCAGCCGAATCCCGGTTTTCCTAACCCTATTCACCTGCATTTGACGCGCCTGTAATTTCATACGCGGTGTCCGGAAAGTGATTCAGTGTACGCACTTGTACAGGTTGGGAGCATAAATTGAATCATCGCCATGAACCGTTCCGGTATCAGAAGACGGGCCACAGGGCACCAGATGACCCAGTATAAGCTATCTTCCAATAGAGGTGCACTGTAGAAACGATATATATATATACATATATATGGAATATATTTTGGCTCGATACATTGGTACAGGTCTGTAGGTCATGTGATCCATCATCCCATTCAGATATAATGGCTTGGGGGGCGAGGTGGACCAAGTGGCTAGAGCGCGAATTTACTGACTGGAAGGTCTATGGTTCGAATCCGACCTCTGCCTCTCGACTTCCCCTGTCTAGGCTTGGACAACCTAGTAGTATCCCAACCCTCGTGCTTCCTTCCGGTAACTGACATGACAGTTAGGCACCGAAAGGGTGCAACAGCTGAACGATATTGGCTTGCAGTCTATGGATATTATATGAATATTGTATGGACGACAAGATGATCCAGTCCTCACCCTGAAAATAATATCCTATTCACATCACACGCAGTATACCTTGAAACGAAATTGCCGGATTCGTCCGCTCCTGGTCAATCAAGTGGCGATTAGACAATGGGCAAAAAACGTACTTGTCGGCTGACCGGGGAACGAAGTGCACAGAATTAACGTGACAAAAACATACGGCCACCTGCTATTGCATTCCTCTCAGGTACTCCGAATATTACTGCAAAACAAATTGACATGCCTTGAAGGGAAGTCAGTTGAACGTTTTGGTCAATGTTTGTCCGTCCTCACTAAATCGGCTCTGGAGAATCAGACTATAGTACTGTTGTACACTTAGCCCACTGTACACCTCAGAGGTTCTCAATCAAGTTCGGACCGAGAATTTGACACAGTGAGACAGAAAAAAGCGGGTTGACAGACAAGAGCTGAAATCCACTGCGTTAACTGTTGGAAGGTTATTTTCCCGCCTAGCCTCGCAAGTACATACCAGCGATTCATGGACACCATTTGGCGTCATTAATTCACTTATCCCACAGGATCAGAATATACTTAATCTTCTGTGTAGATGTCACATCAATAATAATTCCATCGGAACTGATGTTCTGTTCCTCAGCAAGATGGCTAAATTGGCGATTCTAGGTGCCGAATCTCCGCCCAAAAGGGCGATTTTGGATCTGGGACCGCATGAGCTGGCCTCCATTTTCTCATACTTAAGAAATGATGCAAGTTTGATTGCTTAACATACAACATGAAGTGCACTCAACTCTGACTCAGTTGTCATTGAATTTGAGGCGAGACATTCTCCTCTATCGCCGCTTGCGCCGTTTCGAAAGAACCGTAGTAAGTCTTTTTTGTTTGTTTGGAGCAGTTGAAATTGCTGCTTACAGAAAATGTCCCTAGGTTTTTTTGTGTGTGAAACGTTTTGAATATTTTGCGATATCATATCCGCCGAGACGTTTGTGCTTCCCTACGACCAATAGAGCTGCACTGAAGCGTCCGTGCGACACTCACAGTGTCCCTCAAACCAGACTGGTCCATCGTTAGAGGTCTTATCAACACAGTCCGCTTACCTTCCATCCTGGAAGTTGGTGAAAAATTTAAGGTACGGACATTTTCCGCTAAACACCACTGCTTCACGGTTAGGCTTTTGAGCCAAAGACTTTGACTGCGGACTCCCATCATCCAGGCAGTCTCCCAGTCCGCGTACAACCAGAAGTAATCTCGTACCACATCAGCTGTCGTGTGGCGTTATCAGAAGGGTCGTCTTACCTGCTGCATACCGCAGAACCGTAAACGAAAAGATGCTACTGTTGACGCCTCCCTTGTTTCTTCTTCAAATAATTTTTCCTCCCTCTCTATCATTCCATTAATAATTAATTCCCATGAAGTCCACCCGTTAGAACTGACGACCCCGTTCGTCTGGCATCAGCATGGGCCACGACATCAGCCAGCACCAACAGCCTCAGGCATCTCGAAATCAATTTAACAAGCCTCACCGCCCGGTTTATCTGGCTGTTTTTAACGTTCGAACCCTGAAGCACGCACGACAACAGCTTGTTCTTGCTCGCACACTGGGATCGTTTGAAACTAAGTATACTACGTATCGAAAACAAGAAGTGAA
This sequence comes from Opisthorchis viverrini, assembly GCF_000715545.1. Classification (NCBI taxonomy): domain Eukaryota; kingdom Metazoa; phylum Platyhelminthes; class Trematoda; order Opisthorchiida; family Opisthorchiidae; genus Opisthorchis; species Opisthorchis viverrini. The sequence goes on from NW_008751672.1 coordinate 805,090, forward strand.
GTCCCAAATATAGTCGTTAACTGCCCCATCCCTTTCATCTCGCCTCGGGCTGAACACTTCTGGCAATCGAGCGCTCGTTGCGACAAGCTCTAGAAATACATCGCACTATGTCACAGGGTAGAAGGATACTCGTTTGGTTGGATAGCCATTGATAGTCCGCCCTGTGCGGTTCGTCTAGCGACGTCCGTGGAGTCCCACAAGCGAGAAGTTCATTGCTTACGCCTGCGAACGCTCCAACAAACTATAGTTCTGGGATCTTTAAAGAAAAGTATTGACATATTGGGTGCCCTGCTACAGCGGGCTAGAAGCTCAGCTATCGTTGTAGCTTCCGGGGTTTGCAATGAACAGGTAAAGTGTCGGGGACTCGGTATGTACAGAAAACACCGATGGACTGCATCAGCTGAGTGTTGCTGCACACTGCTTCTATGCAGCACAGACTCTCGAAGTAGTCGAAATCTTCTGGTGTGTCCCCCAACAGTTTATCCACCAGGGACAAAATCGACCTTATCACATCTGTTACTGGTGGTGTGAATCAATAGTTGACAACTGCTCCTTTTAAAAAAACTTGAGTGGATGCTGAGCATGGACTTGTCCGGAGTCGTTTCGCTCTTCGCTTGACGAACCCGCGGATGGGATGGACAACTAGCTTAGCAAGTGAGAAGCTGGAGAATCCCAAAGCTAATCGAACTTATCGGAATCATCTTCTGGACTCCCTTCCAGCTGCTCAACCGTCCTGTGTCTATTCGCACTAGAATTAAATCTCCAAATCTTTGCACAATGCCGGGTGTTTCACCTATCTCAAGACACCGCCACCTTCCCTCAAGAACTCAACATCAAACAGGACAGTAGTACTGGAATTTCGGAGCAACATCTCCGCCGGCCCCGAACATAGTTGAACTTGATGAATCCTCAGGCGTCAGGGGAACCTTAACGCAAGCGCCGACCGTGAGGCATACTGGATATTGAAGGCTAGTGATATGGAATGGGCGAATGCCAATCATCCCGTGCGCATTGAACCCCAAAAAGTGCGAGATCGTGCTCCGGGACATGTCACTTAAAATCCAAGTAAGCACGCGAGGCTTTGAAGCGTTTTACGTTGTATGAGTTCCGATTGTAGAGTAATAAATGAGGTCAATTAACGAGTCTCTAAGGCTTGAATAGCACTTGATGATTTCAGACACCCGTGGAGGCAAAGTGGCATATTCTCGCAGCTCAAGGGGCATGTGCATCAGGTTACAGTACGGACTGTTTTGTTGCATGGCTGTGAGGCGTCGCCTCTGCGAGAAGCAGAACTGATACGTCTTCATGTCTTCGTCAGCCGTTGCTATGGCAGTTAAGCTCCAGTATGAAGTAATGGTGTATTGCAGTCAATGGTAATGGTGACAACCGTTGTCTCACAACCATAGCTGGTCTAGGCTGGTTTCCGCGAATCCACAACCAGACAGTTGTTGTTGTTCACTTGTGCAATAAAAGAAAGTGTCCGGTACCAGAAGTTGTGGTGGTTTGGTCATGTATTGCCCTTGCCGAAAAGAGTGTTGTCCTTCGTGCCCAATTCACAGTGGCGCAAGCAGAGAGTCGGTCAACCTTTGACCCGACAATCAGGTCTGGATGCTGTCGGTACGACGCCTTGGGATTGGGTGCCCGACTGGAGACGCTGCAAGATACGGACTCTAACCACTGTCTGTGGTGTTCTTGTCAGATTTATCCAGGTTGTCTGAATAAGTGTCCGGATGCGTGGAGTCCTCGAAATAACTGCAGCAAGCTGGCACTAGATCCTTCTTTATCCGTTTTTATTATTTTCTTGAAAGTAAGGCTTTGAAACAAAAAACGGTTGCACGACAGTGAAGCATCAGTGCTTAGCAGTGATGCTGTACTTTCGGTAATGACCATGAAATGAATTTCGTGGAGGACTGAGGTCTTTCTTGTCCATCCGAGACAGTTGAGTTGCTCTGAGTATAACATTGGTCTGTGTGATCGTGGAACTGGTGACATAAAGCCAATCGGATGAACCGTGAGAACGTCCGACCAGGGAAATTGTCATCACAATTAAGCTATTTGCACGACTGCTTAACCGTAGATTTTGTACATTTCCGCTGTGATGGTCTGTCTGGGTATGGAAACGGCCTGATAGGCAGATCACCCGGTAGGGTTACTGTTCGGTTTCTCATCTAACCTTTGGCACAGGAAGTGGAAGTTTTTACACTAATTTTTAATTCACACTGCCTTAGTTGCATTCAGTTTCAGTACGGCAGGGATAACAACAACTGGAACGGTCTTGGGATTTTGCCACAGGCTGTAAGTGTAGAAACAATACGAAGATGATGACGATTTCAATTTTTGAGCACAGATATCGTTGACTTATAGCATTCAGGCTTGAATTAGCTCTAATCAAGCAGCCATCGTTGCGATGAGTCGTGCAATTCTGGCATTCATCCTTCCATCGTGTTCTTAAGATGTGAATTTTATTAACTCGTTAAAAAAGGCCGATTTCAAAAGGACATGTCTTTGGTATCATCGTTTCAACTAGGTGTTCACTAATAAATTGGTAATGCGAAAATCGCGTCAAGTCGACGTGGATTCTGGTTAGCGAAGCTGACATTCCGAGAAACATTGCGTGAATAACTGCAGACTTCCGGAAACAATCCAATCCCAAACTTCAGCCCACATCACTCGATGTAGGATGTAAGCGGCTTCCGTGATTCCTGAACAAGTTTAACAACTTCAGTTAATCAAACACCGAATACCAGCACCGAAGCATCGCCAGCGCTGTCCTGCATGGTCCGACAGCGTGTGATAGTAGGCCGTGTTACAGACTCTTCCCATGTTACGCTTCCTCACGAACAGACGCCAGCTGACGGACAGAATATACCAGAAAAAACGGCGCCATCAGTTATACGCAGTATAAACAAACCGGCGTATGCGGCTCACCTGCAGAGAGTCACGCATTTCGCCTGGTGTGTAGTAAAGCCGATCCGCCGAGAATCAGTCGTCCGAAGAGAAAAACAACGTAAACACAAATGAAGGTCAGTAACTCTCTTGTTGCACATAGCCGGAAACCACGTGACCCGTGTATTATTTGTACAAGAAGTTTCGTGAAAACCGGATCAGACTAAAGTGCTTTCGGGCTTAGTTGAAACACAAACAACATTTGTAAGTTGTGTGACCGGTGAACACATCAAACGTAATCAGCGTCATGTCACAATGTGAAAGACTGGTAAAAGATTAACTAAGCAAAGGAGGCGAGTACATGAAATTCACAGGAAATTTATCGAAAATAAGAACTCTCACGAATCGATGTAGTGTTATGCGCGGTGGTAGGAGGTAACGTGAGTCTCGTGCGACATATCCTAGGAAAGTAGTTGTGTTGATCGGATAAGAGAATAAGATTACAAGTCAAAACCACAACTGGTAAGCAGCCCCGACGCAGCCACGAACGATCAGATTGGTGCAGAACAGGGCAGGATGCATAGATAGTACGAGGGCGAAACGAAATAGACGCGCCAATCTGGCTTCCAACCAAGTGAGTGTGGCGGTGCTGGGTGACGATCGACTACCCAAGGCACCAATGACGAGGATAGGGTAGGTGATGGCCAAGAACATACCGCCAGAGCCGATGAAGTCTGGCCAATATTGACAGCCAAGGCCGAGAATCAATCCGTAACCGACAAAATAAGTCCAATGATCAAGGATATGAACCAAGTAGCCTTCAAATGTTCGACCTAGGGGAAGAAATTCAATGGATATAAGTCTGGATAACAGAATAATAGTAGCGGCATACTCTAGTCAGAACTCAATCGGATAATATCAAAGCAATGGTCTACGTTTACCAATATGGCATGCATATTCGACATTCCCCTGGAGCAACCAAGCCTCGAAATCATTCAGAGAACACTCCCGAAATGACCGCGCCACAAACAGACGGGGAATCATAACGGCCGTCACCTTTGAAGCTCAACTACACCTACTTGCCTGTATTAAAATAGACAATACGCTGACATATACGAAAGATAATTTCTAATTGGGCTCTGGTAAGTGTGTGCCCCATAACTCGAAATTGATCAGGCATCCTCCTGTTCCGGTAAGATTATTTTAGATAAGCCACACTGAAGACGGACGCACGTATCTTCAGCCACATCGATAGCTGAACTCCGGCAATCTGATAAGCGAGGCGGGGGTGTTGTGGTGGGTGGTCATCCAGCCTATGCTGGCTGAACAAGTGGGCATGTTCGCACATTGGCGGTAGGTGGTTCATCCTACTCCTTAAGTGACAACTCAATAAATCTCTAGTTGCGCCGATCAAAGGGGGAAGTCTGTTACATAGCGCGCGATACCACTGTTATCTTACCAGGCCCTTCTGACGGAGTCAGTAGCATCGAGGTAGAGCGATTCTCGCCACAGCAACCTAGTGATGAAACCAGTGCATGAGCTTTTTTAACAGGAGGTTTCTTGGGTTTCATCAAATTGAATCTAGAGACAGGAGCCGAGTAAACTCTTGAAAAGAGACGTGTCGTTCAGGATAGTTGGACTAGCGGGTAGACAGCACAAAGTCTCAACAGCTACGATATCAGAGTCTGAGGCGTTAGGATGAGGAAGCTAAGGTACAGGCGGGGTGGATCAAGCGAACGTTAAATGACGGTGTCCATCAACTGCTACAGGGCGATTGGCACAGCAATGGTTAGAAACAATGTCAGACATTGCCCAGTCGCGCTCTCAATGGCGCTCGTTCATCCAACCTATTGCCTTCAATGCATGGTTCCCTTCTCAATCCCCCACTTGAGAGGCCACTGACAGTCTCCCCAAAATCATCGGTGAACGGAACTGTGGCACTGTACGGCAGCTGGTGATGACGATGACGATGATTGTTTTCTATAGCACAATTCGAGAAGCGGTTCCACAGCATCTTTTGCTTCCCTTCGTTCCTGTGTCAGCTGAAATTCTGATGTAGGCAGCCAGCGAATAAGTGAATTACGTAAATGTTTCCAGAACTCCCACTACCGCAATAAGTGATCAGTCGAACTCACTACCACAATTGATCAGTTACTCGACTCGCCTACGTCGCCCAGGTCACCCGTATGGAATTACAGTTCCACACTGCAGGACACAACTCCTTTGCTTCTTGTTATTCTCCGAGAATGATCACCTCTTCTAGTTTTCCAAGTTCTTGTTCTTGTCGAACTTTCAAGACCATGATTAAAATCCATTCGTCCAAACTGTACGGTAGTGAAGCATCGGTGTTGAACACTGATGTCGATGATGACGATGATGATTCGTCCAAACTTCCACGACGCCCCACATTTGGTTGCCATTTGTCTTCTAAGTGATGTGGGTCGCCCCACGTTTTTAACCAATTTGACGTCCAACATTTTCACAAGGGGTCTCTAACCATTGGCCCTCCCTTCCTTGTTTACTACATCTGTGAGTAATAAAAATTCGTGCTCAAGTGGTTAGAGGGCGATTGTACTCGGTGGAAGATCCTCAACTACACCTACTTGCCTGTATTAAAATAGACAATACGCTGACATATACGAAAGATAATTTCTAATTGGGCTCTGGTAAGTGTGTGCCCCATAACTCGAAATTGATCAGGCATCCTCCTGTTCCGGTAAGATTATTTTAGATAAGCCACACTGAAGACGGACGCACGTATCTTCAGCCACATCGATAGCTGAACTCCGGCAATCTGATAAGCGAGGCGGGGGTGTTGTGGTGGGTGGTCATCCAGCCTATGCTGGCTGAACAAGTGGGCATGTTCGCACATTGGCGGTAGGTGGTTCATCCTACTCCTTAAGTGACAACTCAATAAATCTCTAGTTGCGCCGATCAAAGGGGGAAGTCTGTTACATAGCGCGCGATACCACTGTTATCTTACCAGGCCCTTCTGACGGAGTCAGTAGCATCGAGGTAGAGCGATTCTCGCCACAGCAACCTAGTGATGAAACCAGTGCATGAGCTTTTTTAACAGGAGGTTTCTTGGGTTTCATCAAATTGAATCTAGAGACAGGAGCCGAGTAAACTCTTGAAAAGAGACGTGTCGTTCAGGATAGTTGGACTAGCGGGTAGACAGCACAAAGTCTCAACAGCTACGATATCAGAGTCTGAGGCGTTAGGATGAGGAAGCTAAGGTACAGGCGGGGTGGATCAAGCGAACGTTAAATGACGGTGTCCATCAACTGCTACAGGGCGATTGGCACAGCAATGGTTAGAAACAATGTCAGACATTGCCCAGTCGCGCTCTCAATGGCGCTCGTTCATCCAACCTATTGCCTTCAATGCATGGTTCCCTTCTCAATCCCCCACTTGAGAGGCCACTGACAGTCTCCCCAAAATCATCGGTGAACGGAACTGTGGCACTGTACGGCAGCTGGTGATGACGATGACGATGATTGTTTTCTATAGCACAATTCGAGAAGCGGTTCCACAGCATCTTTTGCTTCCCTTCGTTCCTGTGTCAGCTGAAATTCTGATGTAGGCAGCCAGCGAATAAGTGAATTACGTAAATGTTTCCAGAACTCCCACTACCGCAATAAGTGATCAGTCGAACTCACTACCACAATTGATCAGTTACTCGACTCGCCTACGTCGCCCAGGTCACCCGTATGGAATTACAGTTCCACACTGCAGGACACAACTCCTTTGCTTCTTGTTATTCTCCGAGAATGATCACCTCTTCTAGTTTTCCAAGTTCTTGTTCTTGTCGAACTTTCAAGACCATGATTAAAATCCATTCGTCCAAACTGTACGGTAGTGAAGCATCGGTGTTGAACACTGATGTCGATGATGACGATGATGATTCGTCCAAACTTCCACGACGCCCCACATTTGGTTGCCATTTGTCTTCTAAGTGATGTGGGTCGCCCCACGTTTTTAACCAATTTGACGTCCAACATTTTCACAAGGGGTCTCTAACCATTGGCCCTCCCTTCCTTGTTTACTACATCTGTGAGTAATAAAAATTCGTGCTCAAGTGGTTAGAGGGCGATTGTACTCGGTGGAAGATCCGTGGTTCAAACCCGACCTGTGTCTCTCGACTTCCTTTGGGATTGAGTGAGAAACTTGGCAGTACCCAGCCCTCATGCTTCCTTCAGGTGGCATGGCAGCTAGGCACCGAAAGGGCGTTACAGCTGACTGTCATTTTGGTTCAAACCCGACCTGTGTCTCTCGACTTCCTTTGTCTAGGATTGAGAAACTTGGCAGTACCCAGCCCTCATGCTTCCTTCAGGTGGCATGGCAGCTAGGCACCGAAAGGGCGTTACAGCTGAATGACTGTCATTTTATCAATAAAAATATTTACTTCACCCATATTCCATTCCACGTACCCTCGATACATGTGGAACATGTGTGAGGGAAGTGGATAACGCAGCCATCCACGAGATATCCCGTTTTCTCACAGGTAGTGCCGAAGCTAACTGCCAGTATCTACTGCCTATGAGGATGACGTTGCCAGTAGCAGGAAAACTCGTAGCTATGGTGCGACCAGATAAAGCTGGAGTAAGCTGAGGTGAAATCCGAATAGGTTCGTAAAGAACTCGTGAACAAACAGTCCTCGTTTACAACTGGATAAGCTGATATGACATAGTTTATATACACACGCGAGATATGTATATTTATCCAAAATAGTCACATGAGGAAATTTCAGTTGGGTGTGCAGATTCGACGGGCCGCTTTTTCAGGGTAGGTCATCCAGTGATTAGGTCATAAGCTGATTTATTCCTATGGGTTTACAATCGTTCAGTTAGGAATTCCCAATATTTTGTCCTAACCATTGATTTTGTAAAGTTGTTCGTATTTCTACTGGTCGATTAGCGTTAAAATGGTTATTAGTGGAGTAGGACTTAGTGATTCGGTTTGTGGCTGACTGCAGGACGAAAAAGTTAGACGAAAAGGTTCGTCATTAAGATCCTGTCACCAACGGTTTTCGTAAAAACAGCTCCGCATAAAAGAGCATGACAAGAGGTGTCGACAGCCTATACCGAAAGAGGTTAGGTGGCCAAGTCAAGTGAGATACTTTGTAGATAGTGAATGTGCACTGATCTAAATTACCCGACTGAATGAGTTAGGCCCAAATCAGCCATTTGAGCTGGTCGGCGGACTGGAAGATCCTAAGAAGAAACGGTCTTCAGATTTGGGAACATTCCAGCCAATCAACATCGCCCATGCTACAGATCACAACTGTTACAAGAAAAAAGACGAGAAAACTGACCCAGGGGTTCTGAGTGGCAGATCACGTAAAGCTCATAAACTCATCGGACACAATATCGAACCAGAAACTTTCGACACTGGGGTTTTGGACATTTAAAATTTGATAAAAAGCTCATGGTGACAAAACTCATTTGACGTTGCTACAATTGCCCCTATTAGTGAAACGTTGGTCTCCCCTCTAAGAAACATCTTCAGGGGATATCGAGATGTCTAGTCAGCCAGTGGTTTCTCTTGGTGGGTTTTCATTACCGGGAGGTTCGCCGTCATTTGTCTGATTTCTACCCCGTTGGAGATTCACTGTCCTGAAACCACACAGATCGTATTTCTTCTTCGCCTTCCTTTGAAGTACTGACGACCGTCTCTCTGGTTAGGCGCCCCGTCTAGCGCGGTGCACGTCTCACTTCCGAATTACAGTCAACATGTCATCAGATGTATCGCGTCAGTCAGCTGGGTATTGTATGTGCACTTTCCTTTCTCTGTAATCAACCCTAATTTAGCCCCTTCTAACTTCTATTTCTGACAGAAGAAGCTGCGATGTGGACATGTCGATCATTTTCCGGCATCCACTCTCAGTTTACCCTTCTAAGCGTGGTCCCGTCGAGTTCCGAGGATCGCGTTTCACGAAACTAACACCACCTAGAGGTGGACTACGTTATGGACAAAACTTTGACGAGATGAGTGAATGAAATGTGAAGCTCTAGTCCATCGAGTGAAGTAGAGGTGAATAAAAAAGGGGAAAACGGAATATTTCGCAGCACAATATATTCTTACCTGGAACTTGACGCCACCGGTATTCGATTGCATAACATGCATACATGAAGGCCACAGCGAACACATTGATCAGATAGCTGATTTTATAGCTCGACAGGAAACCAGACAAAAGGCTCCACTGAAAGTTAATCAAAAATGGATAAGTTGCTCAACAACAAACGCTTGAGGTAGACATTTTTATGTTTGGCTTTCTTTCACCTCTTTTTCCCAAAGTTTAGGAAAATTCAATGAGAATGCCAGTTACAAATTGAAGTGACGAAAGTTCTGGGAAGCTGTTGACTGCATCATCATAACTACACCGCTACATCTCCTGGACAAGTTCACAGATGTCGAAACTGAATGAACAAGATCTTTTACCCACCTCAAGAATGATTCCGGAGAAAATCAACAAAGTGTTTACAGGCCTCACGAAAATATTGTCCACGATCTAAAACAGGGGATTTAGACTCGCGACAACTAAGGATGGAAGAACATAGTATGAAACGTTCCCACTACACTTTTTGAGCCTTATGTCAATGTGGAGTAAGTCATGGTTGAAATACCACCTTGACCTTAGATCACTACCCGACAAAATCATCTCTCTGGTTCATTGACCCATCTGGTCATTCTGCAACCCTTTTCCATTATTCGTCATCACATCAGGAGAACGAGTTAGTCGCTGCTGAACAAACGGTTTCCGAGTGTAACAAAATGTTAAGACTGGACGTGACGCGCACAGCAAGCAAGTCAAGTGAAGTAAGGGTCGAAAGGGCAAACGAGTCGCGTCAAGCTCAAATATCCTTAAACGCCTCGGTCGGGGATAGGTGTCTTGAGAAATGAGTTCAGACCAATTCAGTTAATTCAGTTATTCAGCTACAAAGGTATGTCGAAGTACAATTGCTCAATTGCAACACAGGATAAGAAGATTAAGAGATGATGGTGATTTTTGGAGACGATGATCCACTCAGTCCACTAGACTATTCTGTTTGTGCGATATGACAGGGAATGTGAGAGCTAAACAATCGGCTCTTTAAAACAGTCACGTCCAGGTCATTCGCCACTGGTCCACCTCATTCCGCGGTCCACATCCGGGGAAACGGCAGTTACAGTTGACAGGTGAGGGTTTTCAAGCTTCGTTAACAAAATCATGCGCTGACCGTCCTCGGGTCTTCGTCATTAGGTGCGTAGTTGGGCGAAGAAGGCTACACGAGGCAAACGGTTCTCTGACATTTGAAACACGTGGTCTAACAAGCGTAACTTATGGAGTGTGACCAGCTGATCTACCGAGGGAGAGTTACTACTTCTGAAAAACCTTTGGTGTACCGCAGCAGTACTCACCTGGTGTTTTCATCAGACCAGCACAGCGCTTCGGATGCAATGATGGTCAAACGCAGTCTCTGGGATCTTCTCTACGTCCATGCGATGGAGCATACCGAACTACAACACTATACTCTCTAGTCTTAATTGCCAGACTAATGTCACTCTGGCGTCACAAATATCGGAAGTGGCTTTCTTGACTGGGGAATTAATTTCATCCTCCCAGTCCTTTGGGACTTATGCATCTGCCCAGAAAATTAGCATNAATTAGCATATTTTCCTAAATGATCGGTTCAGCAAGTAAGAGGCTTGGATTTGTGATGCTTCCGGAGGGTGATTTAATAAGAGTCAGCTGAACCGTTATTCCGTATTCAGGCCATCGCTGAAGGCGACAGTTCCGTGAATGAGTTGAAGAGCCCTTCTGGTCAGATTAGTTGGGTCTGGATGAGAGTGCTTCACGCTGTAAAATCTGTCTCTGTTTCTCAGGCTTTCGCTATCCACCAGCGCTCTCTGTCAGTCCATTGGAGCTTCAGTGTTCATCGTTTGAGAGATATGTGTGTGCCACCACAGTTGAATGTTGGTGGTACAGTTTCCCTGGGATCAATGGGAGTTGCTGATGGTGACGAAATGAGCGCAAGCGACCTCGGACGGGTGGCTCCAAAAGCTGTGTGTGGCTTTTTTCGTCTTTCTACAAAAGTGCTCCGCGTCCATCTAGTTCCAAAGGCTTCTCAACCAACTCAGCTCGATATTATTGGACTTTAGATATGTTTAATAGGTGGTAAACTGAAGGTCTGTGTCAACCGGCATGTTCCCGAAAGGAGGCGAACCGACACGCTACCCAAGCAATACCACAATCAGAGTCAATTTGTGTACTCCGAAGGAGATGAGTCTAGTACTGAGACTCTGCACCGGTAGCTGGTTGCCGCATGGTCCGACTGAGTCCGCGGATGGTTAACTGACAAAAGCGGCCGTGATAAATCTCAATAGAGGCCATCTCTCAGCCACAGAGCTGCGGTCTGCCGGCGCATATGCTGAAACAACAAATGAAAGCCGTTTGTCGGGTTGATTTTCATTGATCTTAACTGAGTTAGCCAACCGGACAGCGCAAACAGGACCACCTCGTGGGATCCAGCCAACTGAAGCGCATTCAGCCCAGGGGCTAAGCACAACTCCTGAGTAGCAGATACCGACACCCGAAGAGTAAACTGAAGCGAGTGAAGCTTGTTCCGAGCGGCTTGAAGTGTATGACCGAGGCGCGCCTTTTAGAGGCAATTTATATCGACCGAAAGAGGAAACAAAGCCCGAGCAAGAAACATTAGTTGATCCATTTGATACGGAGTACTGAATGCGGAACAGATCTCCTGAATTCAACGAGAGGTTATTTGCTTATCTATTCTGCTGTGCAAACGTTTAGGCGTAGTACAACAGTTAAGGGATTACTCGCAAAATGAATCAACAAGACTTGTTTGCGTGGAGTGATTCTTCGCAATCCAATGATATACACCCATAAAACTAGCTACCATATATTCTCTTCTGAGAAAGTCTATTAACTGCCTTCTTGGGACGGAGATTCCCGCACGAAAATGAACGAGAATGGAAGAGGGTGTCGGGCACCATGAACTGACTGGCGATACGTTGTGCAACCCTTTAGGGAAATACAAGCCAACAATAGCCTGGTCACAAATCAGCGCCGGCTGAGTTGGAAGATGAGATTACCATCAGAATCCAACAGCCACGATGGCGGTGTTGTTCAATCAGTTCCTGGAAAGTCCCCACACTTCCGCAGTCTTATAGAGCAAACTAGATGGGGAGAGTGTCCCCGAACAAAAAGGTCCCATAGCATGGTGGATTTCTTGAAACAGACTCCCATGAGGCTCCATGAACATATCACACCACATCAATAGCTCCCACCCAAAGCGGCGAACCATTCGTAGGCTTATTTGAGGGTCTGGAAACGAGAGACTAGCTCTTTACTTGATGTTTGACATCGGACATCAAGTCTTTACTTTGCACACCTTGCATGGCTACCATATAGACACCTCCTACTTGTTTGAGTCTCATATTAAGGACCCAAACGTATTGATTTTGGGGGACCGGTGGACAGTTATGGCCAAGACAGGACTACACTAGCCCAAATGCCGAAGAAGCCTTTGTTTCATAGGTATACCTCGAGTGCTTTGTAATCTGGCCTTGAAAATGATCCGATCAATTTTTTCGGTACTTCAGACTGTGCCCTGACAATACCATCTGAGCGGTTAGTCAAAGATCGGTACTACGACCACTTACATGTTGTCACGCACACTACTCTCGCTTTGGGCTAGTACTTTGAATATGCGTTTACGACACTTAAAAACGACAACCTACAAGCTACTTAGGCGACAGAAAAACATTTCACCAACTGGAATACATTTAGGCCGTTCGAGCTGACCTTGCTCAGCGAAAAAACGCAGATCATGCCTAGGGACGCGGCTTAGGTTCCGCTGAACACACCCTCGGCCGACTCCATCCTAAACATTTCAATATTTGTTGGCTCGGAAACATCACTTGTTAACAGAAGACTAGCGCTGAACTAAGTTTTAAAATGATTATCTGTGGTGTGCCTCACTTTGAAAGGAAATTGGTTATCAAAACGCGGAGCATCTTCTGCACTTGCCAAAGCGTCTTGACTTGGAAGCTCACTAGACTACCACGCTCATCCCATGTTGATGGCAACCGCTACTCTGTAGAGATGCCAGGAAGCCTAGAACATAATACCAACGGTGGCGACTTCGGAAATGCACCCCGTTTGATAATTTGCACCACACGGAAATATATACCATCACAGCTTCCACTGAACGTTTAAAGACGTCGACTTTTCGAGGCCCTAGATGGGAAGGATGTCTGATATGTGAAACCCGTATTGGAACACAGAACAATCTGCTTTATCGACTTCCGTGCAGCCAACGATTCAGTAGATGGCGATATGTAGTGAAACAACAACAACGGATGACGGATCGTCGTCCAAACTGATACGCCTGATGAGATTGTGCTACTCAGTTGCTTTGCGATTCCAACACTAACCCCATACCATTGCCACTCGTCCAGCGCCGGCAACAGCGAAGTTCATGCATCGCACTATTGTTTTCTCTTTCATTGCCTCCTACCTTAGACAACACACAGACCCAGTAGCTCGTTTGTGGTAACTTTAGAAAACCAGGTTTTCCATCATCCTCCAAAGCATCACCGCCTATTCTGGCAAGACAATCGCAACAGAGCTTGAAAAGTTCGGAATTTAGTTTGTGGAGAATGTGTGCGAACCGTTGTAGGGAGCACCGTTAGATAAACTAAAAAGGCTCAGAATGCCATAAAAAAGCATTGCCTGACACCGTCATCGCAAAGTACTTGTACCTCATCGCAGAAATCGTCTAGCCCTGTGGAAGTAAGGATTCAGATGGCTACGGCGGTCAATTTCACCTGAGCGCCTTTGAAACGACATCGTGGGCGCAGTTGCCAAAGCAGAGTAACATCGAGGTGCCGCTTGGACTGCTTTAGTATTGTGAGACTCTGGCTTCCGGTCTCAAGAGTTATGTGCAATGCATGTCTGATTTGGAAGAGAGAGGCTTAGTATTCGCGCGAGGTCCAAGCAGCAGCGACGGTGTTGCTTACCGAGGACGCCGCAGGATGGGTTCGACTGTAGAAGTGATTATGGAGCAAGACGAGGAGTTGTGTACAAATGACATTCCTAGCTTTTTACAACCTTTTCTGAAGGGTGCACCCGTAAACAGAATGCAACGCAGCAGGGAGGGTATGGAGAACAAACTCGTTGGGACAACTTTTGAATCTTCAGTCACTCTCTACTCTCCACTATGTCGGGTCTGGCTTTTATTCGAGTTCGGCTTTGTAGTCCTAGAGGAGCACCCAAGTGCGACTCGCAGGCCAACGATGTCTCACAGTTCGTGCGTCAAATCAGTTGTACTATGAAATGAAATGGAGCTCGTGTTCTCCGTATGGGAAGTAAAACCTTTCTATGGTAGCACGACACTTCCCATGTCATGGTGTCAACGCTGAGCCCACGTGGCATTTTGAAGATATTATGCCAGCCGAGAATACGCTACTTTCCGTTGGGACTGCCCCAGAGCCTTGTTAGCACATGCGCAATAGCCATCACGCCGTGGGTTGCACCGCTGTGCTACGACAGGAACAGATTTTTCTACAGCCATTCCAAAAGGCCGAATCTAGGTGTGTGAAGGCTGACCAGCGACTTCATCATTATAAGAAGGCGATGCCTTCGTTCCGTACTAGCTAGATCACCGACTGGATACTGTGAAAAGTCCTTGAGGATTATCGTAGAGAACAACTTATCCATAACCCACGAATTCGATGAAATCAACGACACCAACGTCCTCCTACTGACCGGTTCAGAGATTGAAGTTATCAAAAGGAAACTGTTTCCAAGTCATCCAGCCAACACAGAAACTACTGATGTTGGGTGACTCCATAATTGAAACGATTGGTGCATTCTACAATCTGGACTCCCTCATTCTGTCTCACGGTCAGGCTAGGGACGAAATCAAAAACCAAGTCAACAATGGTGGTAGAGCTCTCTTTCAGGTGCAGAACACTCCATGGCATAGAAAAGAAATCAATCTCCGAACCAAAGATCAGAGCTATCAGTGTGCTGCTAGGTACGTCCTACTTTGTGGATGCCAGCTCTTACTCTTACTCGTGGAAGATATTCGTAGGTTTAATGGTTGCTGCATACCCACAGTTTCGTTCAGCCGTAGCACCCTTTCGTTGCCTAGCTGCCATGCTATACGAAGGAAGCATGAGGGATAGGATACTCCCAAGTTGCCCAAGCCTAGACAGGGTAAGTCGAGAGGCGGAGTTCGGGTTCGAACCATGGACCTTCCGGTCAGTAAATTCGCGCTCTAACCACTTGGGTCATCTCGCCCCATACCCACAGTTTAAGGTTATTCCGTTGGCATATAGCCATAAAATTAACCGATTGCCGCTGAGGATATGAGTTGAAATGTTGGTGGTGGAGTTGCATCTGGTAGTTGTATCCTGAAGGATTTTGGCGGGAAAAACGTTGAAATGACGTACAACAACAGACAACCGAGGGTTATGGCAGAGATGTGAACTTCACGAGTAGTCTCGGACATGCGCGTGCCTGTGACCGTCTACTGTGCCAGTCGAGAAGCTGATGTCGAGAAAAAGGCCAAAACGATCAGCAGAGTGGTGGAGTATTCAGCAGGTTTTTTGTCGCACAGCCCCAGCACCGTGATCACGTGAGTGCGTGCATGCAACGGCCGAACATGCACTGTAGTCAGGCTACGCGCCAGAACGCATGGTTGGAGCTCGATAGTCAGCGCCACAGCAACGGACTTCATCTTGAAGTTAGCACAAACGAGCGGCTATGGGTATACGCATGCGCGTGCGCGCCTGTGGCGGCAGACAGCTTGTACCGGTCGTCGATTGGTCAGCAAGTCAGGGGACATGCTGCCGGTTGCTACAGCTTGCATGCGATCGGTGATTGATCACATGATGGAACATGTGAAACAAGGATACTGTGACTTAATCGGATTCCATCGAATCCGGAACGGGTTGCAAAACTCCGGGATGAAACATTCCAATGGAAGGCTTATAAACCTGATGAAATGAAACGCTGGAAGAGAAAACTCGCCCTGTGTTCTACACATGCAAACGAAGACAAATGAGAGAATTCGGATATTGTTCAGGCAACACCGAGACTCGTATAATTCGCTAGGTTGACGATTTTTTTTGAGAATTTTCGGTCCCAGAAAACTCATTTCATGTGTTTCAACCGACTTGAGTTCCCAAATTAAAATGCCCAAATCACAGACAGCTATAGATACCTATTCTGTCCATTATTGTGGGAGCCGGATCAATTTTAATTGCTGCACGATCATCAAGCCGAAGGCTTACTCTGCGTTGACGTGCTGCTGAGAACCATTCAGTAGAATACGACCGCTCATTTACAGGTCGAACTATCCATGCAAATGAGAAACGGTTTTCGCGTTAATGGCCAGTGGATGAATACACCGGTGGGACGCCACACATAGTGCTAGGCAGAACATGGTATGGAAAACGGAAGCAAGACGTCTAAACAGATCTACGTGAATGATGTTTTGGCTTAGATACAACGCATTATTGATAAGATTGCTGCAAACCCTTCGAAAGCCCATCATCGGTTCGCCCTTCTTTTAATGTGATATCACGCATATTTTACTAAGAAAGAAAGAAAGCATCCAGCTGTAGCAACCTTCCGTTGTCTAGCTGCCATGCCACCCGAAAGAAGCACGAGGGTTGGGATACTGCCAGGTTGCCCAAGCCTAGACAGGGGAAGTCGAGTGGCAGAGGTCGGGTTCGAACCATGGACCTTCTGGTCAGTCAATTCGCGCTCTAACCACTTGAGCCATCTCGCCTCATATTGTACTAAATAAAACATGAAGTGGCTTCGTACAGTACTTAGTTACAGAATACCATCATAAACGAGAGATTCAGTCAAATTCAGTTGAGTCTCCCATCAAAACCAAATTCGTACACAAATCAGGGTACTTGATGTTTTTGCTTGCTTCACTGTTTGCCACTTTCCTGGTATTCTGAGGTATATCTCTGAATTCCAAATGGACATGCAACACGCTACAGTGTTTTGTTGTATGGCTGGGGGACTTGACCTGTTCGCAACTGAGACGTCTTCATGTGTTCGGCAATCGTTGTCTCAGAACCATAGCTCGTGTGGGTTGGTGTCAGCGAATCCGTAATTAGGCAGTTAGAAAGCGCGTTTTCGGTTGTGTAACAGGAACTTCTATTGAAGTGTGTCTAGCATCAAAAGCTGTGTTGGTTAGGCCATGCATTACGTACGCCAAACCATCGTTTGCCGGAGAGATTTCTGCTTTTCGTGCCGAATTCAGTGGCGGAAGCGGAGAGGTGGCTAGCCCTTGACTTGGTAGAGGGGTATGAAGGAGATTACAAAGTGTTTGGGTGCTACTCGTCTTTGGGGATGGGGACCGCGTGATGCCCACTGCGCCTGATTTGAGACACTACAATATATGGCTGCTAATTGACTTGACTTTGACTATCGGAGAGTCAAGTGCGTTCTGGAGCTGGTGCAGGGAAATTATGCTGTGAGCTTACATCCGTTTGTGCCAAACACGTTATGATGCATCTCGTAATTGTAGGGAAGGGTGATCCTGTCACAAGTGTAGAACACTGCAAACAACGATTGTTGAGAACTACCAGTTTATGAAAATCTAGTAACTGGATTTCGCAGTCGTACGACAATACAGTCCAAACTGTGGCATCATAAACTCCGATTTTCATGGGAAGGTGAATGTCGATTTGGTGCCGCCAGTCTAATAAATTGGTGAAGGCCATCTTCCCTTTGGAAATTCGTCTGATACTTCTTTCTTTCATGTCATAATCAGTTATATCCAAACGGAGAGGGCCGTTGGTGATCTAGTCGGTCACTAATTAAGTTGAAGTCGGGTGCAATTTTCACCAAAAGAGGGTATTTTACACTCTTTCGGCACCAAGCATGTGCTAGACCAATACACTTTGACCATCAGAGAGTCAAGTGCGTTCTGGAAGCTTTGAGTGCATTCAACATGCAAAACAATATCGTCTGCATACTACTGTACCCGGGAGAGGTATCAACCTGCCGTCAATTTCGCGTTTTACAATCTTAAGGTAGATGACATCGGTGGTAGAATCCAGATGGAATAGATACATGGAAGAAACGCAATCGATTCAAGGGCGACAAGAGTTTGTCAAATGTCAGAATTTTTTTTAATTAGCTTCGCTGCATGCCGTGCCTAAGATGACAGCATAGTTTTCCTGTTAGATAGCAAGCAGCTACGTAGGGCCACCGTACCAATGAATGGAAGGTTAACTTACTGTCCAAATGTGCCACTACCGTGGGTCTATGACAAGTGTGGTGATACTCTAGAAGCTCCTAGGGAGTAGAGGTACGATCACACCACGAAACGCAGCACACCTTTTACGGAATTTCGGCTCAGCTCATAGCCTTCACAGGAGGACAGAAGCAATGGTGATCAAAGCGACCAGCTGATTTTCTTACAACTGACTGGACGTCCCACAGGACAGAGTAAATAGCACATCCAAATGGTGAGCACGTTACCACTTCCCTCCTAATCGGACTACCTAACTAGGGCTTGTTGTTTTGCGCTCCGCTTGTGTTGGGCAAGGGACGCTGAATCGACCTTGTTGACTGTATCCCAACCCGACCTGGTGCGTATTTTACTGTTATCCGAAAGTATAGGTCACCTTGCTCTTTAGCTTCATTCCTGAGAACAGGAGTTTCTTTATTGTGAGCCCATTTGCATCTCTTCCTGCTACACACTAGGGCATTTACCCTAGCATTCACTATCGGTACGCTGCTGTCCATGATTCCGCTCGCGACATTGATATGCAGGTCACACGCTTTAAGAGTGTGCAAGTTGCATCAAATCATGGCAGTTAGAAAGTCATTGCATATGTCGAATAATTAGCCAGATGTGCTCGTCATAATCGGGTTGCAAGGGAACTTGCAAAACGTCTCCGCCGACTGGGGTACACCGTCTTCGAGGAGTTGAGAGC
>NW_008751672.1:826330-830179 GCF_000715545.1 Opisthorchis viverrini
AATTTTCACCAAAAGAGTGTATTTTACACTCTTTCGGCACCAAGCATGTGCTAGACCAATACACTTTGACCATCAGAGAGTCAAGTGCGTTCTGGAAGCTTTGAGTGCATTCAACATGCAAAACAATATCGTCTGCATACTACTGTACCCGGGAGAGGTATCAACCTGCCGTCAATTTCGCGTTTTACAATCTTAAGGTAGATGACATCGGTGGTAGAATCCAGATGGAATAGATACATGGAAGAAACGCAATCGATTCAAGGGCGACAAGAGTTTGTCAAATGTCAGAATTTTTTTTAATTAGCTTCGCTGCATGCCGTGCCTAAGATGACAGCATAGTTTTCCTGTTAGATAGCAAGCAGCTACGTAGGGCCACCGTACCAATGAATGGAAGGTTAACTTACTGTCCAAATGTGCCACTACCGTGGGTCTATGACAAGTGTGGTGATACTCTAGAAGCTCCTAGGGAGTAGAGGTACGATCACACCACGAAACGCAGCACACCTTTTACGGAATTTCGGCTCAGCTCATAGCCTTCACAGGAGGACAGAAGCAATGGTGATCAAAGCGACCAGCTGATTTTCTTACAACTGACTGGACGTCCCACAGGACAGAGTAAATAGCACATCCAAATGGTGAGCACGTTACCACTTCCCTCCTAATCGGACTACCTAACTAGGGCTTGTTGTTTTGCGCTCCGCTTGTGTTGGGCAAGGGACGCTGAATCGACCTTGTTGACTGTATCCCAACCCGACCTGGTGCGTATTTTACTGTTATCCGAAAGTATAGGTCACCTTGCTCTTTAGCTTCATTCCTGAGAACAGGAGTTTCTTTATTGTGAGCCCATTTGCATCTCTTCCTGCTACACACTAGGGCATTTACCCTAGCATTCACTATCGGTACGCTGCTGTCCATGATTCCGCTCGCGACATTGATATGCAGGTCACACGCTTTAAGAGTGTGCAAGTTGCATCAAATCATGGCAGTTAGAAAGTCATTGCATATGTCGAATAATTAGCCAGATGTGCTCGTCATAATCGGGTTGCAAGGGAACTTGCAAAACGTCTCCGCCGACTGGGGTACACCGTCTTCGAGGAGTTGAGAGCCCCTACTTCTACGTCGTTCATCAAACCTGACCTAATCGCTGTTCGAGATCGCCGCGCAACTGCAATAGACGTCAGCATAGTCTCGGATGGGCGTGGAGTGATAGTGTGGAATGAGAAGAAGCAGAAGTATGGTGCTGATGAACATTCCCTCGCCATAATCTCAGCCCTACATGCCATCGGTTGTGATATCGACTTTTTGGTTCACCAACCGATGATCATCTCTTATCGAGGGATCTGCTTTCCTCAATCCGCTAAGACTGTTATTGGACTGGGACTTCCTAAGATCACAGTCAGTGACTTGTGTTTGCTTGCCATTGTGAGCTCTCTGCGTACTTATGACACTTTTATGCATGGCACATGGCGCTGAAGGTACATTTTTGCCATTTAATCTCACACCAGACCCAGTATGACGGTCACTTTGTGCCTGATGTGCGAGTCTTGACTGTGCTAGCGCACACTGCGCCTTGAAGAGCATTCACCATTGTTTGTCCTTTCTTTGGTTGTTGGTATTTAGAAACGTGTTCCCATACCAAAATCTTTACATACTTTGGGATTCACCTCATCAGACTGGCACTGCCCTTGGCATGATCTCGAATGAGACGTTTCTCTTTTTTCTCCCATATTCTCCTGTTACTCTTTCGCATTCATCGCTTGCACTCATTTTTTATGTTTGTGACCATGCTAAAATAAAATAAATGATAATAAAAGTGACGTACACACGCACATTACCAGTAGTTGTCCGTGGCTAAGGAAAACTGTTCTTATGCATACGGGGATCCGTCATGCTCTTCAAAAATAAATGATAATAAAAGTGACGTACACACGCACATTACCAGTAGTTGTCCGTGGCTAAGGAAAACTGTTCTTATGCATACGACATGGGGATCCGTCTCGAAGGAGGGGGCTGAGAACCTCGATTCCACCTGTAAAACATCTGGAGTTCCTGGTAAAGTGCATCAGCTTCGACCAGCATCCTATGTATACTTGTGTTTTCAGATTATCCATGAGGGAGATACGTTTCACAAAATGTAGTGGAGACCTTATTCTCATTCAGAAGATGGCGATTATGAATTCAAGTTGCTGAAGCGGCTCTACTCGCAGAAAAGTGAGGATTCTACAACAGCGTGAGGTTTCAAGCAACAGTAGGGTCATTACTAACGTGCCGCAGATGCCTTAAAGTTCTAGGAAGGCAATACCTGGACAACCTTAAAAGACCTCCGTCCTCGTGCTTCTTACGGACGGCACGGCAGCCGTGCACTCAAGCAATGTTGACAGAGGGATAACGTGGTCTGATTGCGCCAACATAAAATGTTCAGATGTGGCACCCTTTCGGTGCCTAGCGGCCATGCCACACGGAGACATGAGGGCTTGGATACTGCCAGGTCGTCCAAGCTTAGACAGGGGAAGTCGAGAGGCAGAGGTCGGGTTCGAACAACGGACCTTCCGTGCTCTAACCACTTGGTCTATCTCGCCCCCATCCAACATAATAATTGGTAATACATAGGGTCCTCCACCTAGCTAAGCAATACATGCATTCCTTGCACCACTGAAAGAGACATGAGTTTGAAAGGTTTATCAATACCTAAGGACCATCCCGTAGGACAGAGTTGGTCACTCAAAGTGGCTAGTAAATAACACCGCCACCAAACTTTAAGTGTGTTCAGTTTATTCAACCTAACAGGGAAAAATTCTAGCCTGTTATGCAGACAGAACTCGACACTATTGCGAGTGGTTAATAGGCCCGTCGTGTGTCCTGCATGACATACACTTCGTCTAACGCGATTGAGTAAAATCCCACCTGCAAAGGGATCCAGCGTTCCAACAAGACACTCATTAAGTGTAGAACAGATTAACGGGCAAGGTCAGGCATTGAGACGGAGCAAGTTGTGGGGTAGACTCACTTGGAGCTGGAAGATTATGAAGAAGATCAAGGTGTAAACACGATCCATGATAGTAGCACCTATAGCAGTATTGCTTTGTTCTGTAGGTTGACACGAGTGTTTGCGTTGTGATGAAGTGCTTTTCAGCAAGGCAAGGCGATCACATATTTTCTGCAACGGGACAGAGTACATCCAAAAAAGACTAGCTAATTTTGAAAGATAACAATTCAAATAGGAGGCATGTTTTCAACATACCTCACACAACATCAACAATTCAACACAGGAGAATTGTATGAAGCGGAGGTATATTTCAGGTTGTTGCATGTAACCGATCAATTTATTGACGCAGGACCTCGATTTATGTAAAATGAATGGTTCGCAACGTCATAATCAGAATCTTATGATGAGATACACTAATCAGATACGTAACGCGCTACTCATAAAGTTGCTAAAAACTCTCCGATAGCTCACGACCGCTTTCACCCTTCTTGAGACTCATCAGGTAGGTGCAGTCCCTTAAACTTGCGAGATAACCACAGGAACAACGAGTCATTTCGCATCCCCGGGTTTACCATCGATCCCAATTCCCTCACGTATTCTTTTCATGTTCTCTTTCAAATTTGTACACTCTCGAGTGGATGCTCAACTGTGCGTCGAAACCGGTGTTCGTATACTCGGTCTTAATGTGCTTTCCAATTCACGTGTCTTATTATATTGCCTTTCACTGCCATGATCATTACAGGATCTTTCCCGGACCAATAGTTCAGGAGCAGTACTTTAAGCTAAACTGAACTAAAATTCGGTGCATTTTCGGAAGTCTGGGCTGGCTTGACAGAACGTGATAGTACGTGTTTTCGGGGGGG
>NW_008751672.1:830216-837421 GCF_000715545.1 Opisthorchis viverrini
AACTTAAGAAACTGCTTTCATGAAATAACAATACGGAATTTGTGTGCGATTCAAGCGTCCACAACGACAGTTGACTGCAATTCCCGAAAGGCGAGTCAATCAATCGACACAACCAGGACAGCTAGTAGGTAAGTGTTGATTTATCGTGAAAGCCCATCATTTGGAGCAGGCAATAGATGTCCTGTTCGATGGGACTGGATTAAGTGTGCCTATGACTTTCGGTCCCATCTTCCTCTGTGCTGTTCGACCGATTCACTGATTTCTGCTAATGTTTGAAGGAGGACAGCTGTATACTAACTGAGATATGGGAATTCATGCGATAAACAGCGGATGTCTACGGTTCTCCTGTGAATAATTCGAGGTAATCAAAATTTGGTGTATCACGGGACAAAAGAGGTGCGTCATGAAGAAATCACTCACTATAATAGATCAGAGATAAACTAGTGCTACTGGCCTCAGCCTCGGTGCCTTGCCTATCCGAGGGCCTAAATGAATAAGTCCTGTTTCATCATGGCGGTAATGAAATAAATATCATTTCAAGTCTGACCAAAAGCGTATTCAAGAGTTGCATTTGCGTTGAAGGCAATCTTGCCGTATCTCCGGCTTGTGTCTGTGGCACCGAATCGTGAGATACACACTCGGAGCGTGGTCCCCAAGGTGCTTGTCCGCCTAATTTACTTGATGCGAAAAACTTCATCAAATCGATCGACGACAGCTGATTTGCATTACTATCAATCTATCCTAGGTCCTTAGGTTATCACACCTTCAAAGAGGCGAAAGTTCCGTCCTTCGAATTTAAAATGCCGACAGTTAAGCTCAGTTAGTAATACTTTACTGCTCAGCTACTCTAAGGTTTTTGAAGATGGTTAGAGATATCATTACAATGTGATTTAGAAGTAACTGAGCCAGAGGACTTTTTCCTGTTATCGTTTGGAGGTACACGCATTCTACAGAGACCAGATGGCTGTTGCGGCCCACCCATCTGGTTGAATAGCGAAATCTCCACACTAATAACAGTTAGCCACTCAACTCGGGTGCGTTAGGTTGTTTTACCGTGTGCCGATCAGAAAGCACAAACCGTGGAAGTCCTTTTCAACCATATTCTAATGAGCTTCAATCCTGAGCAAACCAACGTTTGCTCACTGGAATCAGAAATTCAAATAGGGTGACTACTCAAAAGCGATTGTGGTCGTTTTTCGGCCTGATAGAACACTACATATGCTAGTCATTTTGAGGAAGATGAGTGCGTGACTGGAGAAAATTACCGACTTCTCATTGAGGGAGAGGCAATGGAAGGACTGTATTTAAGGATAGTTAGAGAGGGCATTATTAGATTAAGGAAGCATCTGACAGCTAAATTTAACTGGGCCATCACCGGTACTGCGGTCGCCGCCATTAGTCAACTTGGATCAGTTAGCTCCGTTCCAAAACAGAAGTTCCTAACTTAAAACGGAGGTCATACACTTCTTGAAGATTTTGCAAACTATGACAAAGATGCTTAGAAACATTCCTTGCGAATCTAATCCAGACTGATGATCGTTGCTAAGGCTTTTGCAGCACAAACAGGTTTCCTCTGGGGAAGAACGCCTTTGATTCTATTGAACATCATTCATGCCAGCGAGTTTCCTTACTGACCCTGTCCACATGACAAAACGAGTTTAGGCACTGAGTGTGACCCGGCAGAGGTTCTCGGGGAACAGCTGAAACAACCACTTCTTCGATAAAGCAAGGTGACTAAGTCAATACCAGCGTACGGCGTTAAATGGAAGTTTCACACAGAACTTTGTACACTTCTGATCTGGAACATGATTGGTTGGATGACTATCAGGAAGGTCAGATTCCTGAAAGCAACCTCAGAACGCCCGGAACCTACTGCTCCACCAAAAACTCAACTGGAAAGCCGGCAAGCATCCAGGCCAGTCAATCATTCAATCAATTCAGTAAGACCTGATGAGTGTTCTCTGCGCCACAGAAGCACGACCGAATGTGATCAGCGTTCAGGCTTTTCATAGAGGCACGATCGATGTTGATAGGTGTTCATTAACGCCTATCAGACAGCCTGGATCAATGTCAGAAAGTCCCCTTTAAATAGCGTGGGGACGTTGTAACTTTTGCACTCTCACTCACTCGCTTGTTCGGTATACAGCTGTTGTGTTCCCTTCTGTGAGTCTTTTCTCTCCGACACTACGTACTGGAGCGGGTCAGCAGCAGATACCACAGATTGACGAATCAGCAGATATAACAATGACCCATTCGAAGAGCACAGGACAAACCTTTACCGAATCGTTAGAAATGTACACGGGTATCATAGAGCGTTGAGCATCCAAGGGTAAATTACCGGCATTGCACTGCAAATCGGGTGTTACGGTCAGGTAAAATACACTGAACAATATGTAAATGGAAAGCTGGACAAATTAGCCTGCACACCGAAAATGGGAAATCGCAAGCAAACGGTAATCGAATGGGATAGAGAGAGTTAGCACATGTTTGACCACCCCATTCAGGACAGGTAATCACATGCATTTGTTCTAGCCTAATCCAGACAAAGACATCGCTGTGGAATAGGTATCAAATGAAACGTAACCTTGAAAGCTAAACTGAATAGCTTCATTTGAATATTTCCGTTTTGACGAGCAACTTCACCCAAATGCATTCACACACTAAAGGGATCTTTTCACATCAACGAGGTGTGCGGCATATGAGGATCACCTGACATCGAATATTATAAACCAGAGATTCAGCTGAAATTCACTCGAGTCTCCCATTAATATGATCCAAACATGCGAAAGGGGACGCACTTTTGAGCTAGTTAACCAATTTAAGGACGTAAAATCCGAAAAACTCCATAGCACGTTCCCTCTTGGAACATGTCACTGTTTATCGGTGCACCGCACACCAAAACAGAGTGGGTGGTGTTTGCGACTTTATTGAGAAAAATAATGCCAATTCACACACAGTTCACCTATACTAGTGAAGTCTACCGACACCAGAATACGGAACTGTAATAGGATCTCCTCTGACTCCTCTCACAGGAGGTCCAGTCATAGGTAAACTAAAAACTCAGAACGCCCAGTGAGCAACAGGCGTTGTATGGATGTTACGTAGATGGTATGACAATGCCAGCCCGACCGACGTCTTTGATTCAACTCGGATTTTCCTGAATTCGACATTCTACAGAGGATTATATGGGACTACACAGTGCAGTGCACAGACCAGGTCAATGATTATCGGTCATACATGAATGGTAAGCACTTCAAAAGACCAATTTGTTTAACATCAGGTGGCAATTTCTACAACAGATAATGAGCTGAATTGGACAATGAAATCCGATTCAGTAAGTAGGCCATCCATTTTTTGGGTGCTCCTGCAGGAAACCCCGGCCAATGAGAGACAATCTGTTGGTTTGTTTTCTGGTGAATTCCTCTAATCCGACTTATTGGCACGCGGTCCATCGCACGTATGAACTGTATGACAAGAAAGCGCAGGAACCCAACTAACTGCGTGTGCCAATATCACTAATGCCCCGCACGTTTTCCGGAAACCTCACTAGCCGTGGAGATACGTTGCACCATTCCAACCCCCAAAATAGTGAAGAGACACGGTTGGTTCCACAACTGTTCCCCTGAAAGCAATCTCCAAAAAGCTACTGAAATGTCACACCCAAGTACACTTGGGGTAATTCATTATCCTCAACAAAGTGTTCATCTAACGAATGCCTCTACAAGCTTCTTTACGTCCCCACAAAAACATTAACCGACAGCAATGATTGAACTCAAAGCTAATGAAACAACTTGTTGAATTCTATGAGTTGGAGCAAAGTAGTGCGAATCGGAGGAAAAGCGGCCTCATTTTGCGTATTTTCACCTGACTATTCTACCTGTGTCTGGGCTTCGGATGACACATGACCGGCCATGTCCTAATGAATAACACACTCCGTCGGTGTACGGAGGCCAGCCGTCCCTAATGACCGAACATCACATCATTTGGACGGATGTCTCACGTGCAGAACACGGACCAATCGAAGACACGCGCTGATTGGTCAAAATGCCAGCCAATCCGGATCGAACACCTTTTACTCGACGCTTCTCGCCCCCCTCACAGAGATTCTGGAACGACCTTGTGGAGCACCCCTCACAGAGATTCTGGAACGACCTTGTGGAGCACCCTGTGATTACCCTATAAATACAGCTGTAATAATTTTCCTTTGTCTCCATAAAGGGCTGTGTAGAGCTACCGTGCCTTTTGATATACCATAGTGGGCGGAGCAGGAAGCCAAGGGACAGATACAGAGTTGCACTACCGTACATCAAGACACAACAGTGGGTCATACGGAAGAGCTGCACTGGCCAACAAAAACTCATAGAATTAGGAGGGAGTTGCGTGTCGGAGGTAATTTCGGTAGCCAATCATAGTAAGAAATAAGGGACGAAACCGCGGTCGTATTAGAGAATTTATACTGGCCACATGTCTGCGATGAAACGTACGCCCATGCATGATATAATATAGCTAGACAGGCGAGAAAAACAATCTCTTCATAGGGTAACGTGAATGGTCACTCACCTTAAGGTATAGAGTGTTTACCATTTCCATGAACAATGGAAGACAAATGTGAAGAATGCCTGACAGGAGATGGGATATCGTGGTGAATCCGGGCACACCGGGACCCAACGAATCTGTGCAAGAAGGAACAAAGTAAATTATGGCGCGAGATGGCCCAAGTGGTTAGAGCGAGATTTTACTGACCGGAAGGTCCGTGGTTCGAACCCGACCTCTGACTCTCGACTTCCCCTGTCTAGGTTTGGGCAACCAGACAGTATCCCAGCCCTCGTGCAGCCTTCGGGTGGCATGGCAATTAGGCACTGGAAGGGTGCCACAGATGAACGACTTTTTTCGCGGAGCACACAAAACAGAGTTTAAGAGAAAACGTGATGAGCCTATTGTTGGAATTCAAAGTGTACCGTGGGTAGTGGGGAGATCTTGAAGTCCCAAAGCTAGTCAAGTCAACAGATTCTTTAGAGCTGAGAGGCATCTGTCACCCTGTGAGCTTGCCACTCGATGGAACTCGTCGTTTCAGGTTGAGATATACGTAATGGCAAACGCAGGCATGGGATTTTAGTTTCGGATTCCGTCAATTGGCGAGTCCTCATCGTGCGTGGCATTCGTTCCTGCAGCATCGTTTAAGGCATTCCGGTTGCTCCATCGCCTCTACAGATCAGCGTCATATTCAAGCAGTTCATAAGTGTGACTTACCTGGCGTTGTGTCAAATGGTACTGTTGTACGCTATTCTAAGCAGCGACACAATGTCGCTCTCCATTCGATGTAGAGATTGTGGTATTCAAACTAGGAGGCGCATTATCTTTTTCGTTTATCCCAATCATTCCGACATGTCTGGAATATGGCAGACTGCTGATACACATCCTTCGCTGAACCCTACAGTGGAAGATGTGACCAACACCTTCGTGTTTGTGGGCTAAAATGAACCAGATTCTAATAAAGCCGAGATCTATGTCATTGTAAATGGACGATAAAGTTATACGACAACAAAACAATTACACTTAATAAACAAAACCACCAGGCGTCATTCAGCTAATTTCGGCAAATCAACCTAGAGTCGTATGAAATGCCACTATTCCAGCAAACTGACGACAGCTGCACGTCTCGGCACGGGCAACGTAGGCTGTGGTGTGATTCAAGCATTGCAGGATTGAGGTAAGAACAACTTTAGTCAGTTCTGTTGGGTCGGTCAATAGAAGCATCCATGAGTCAATTGACTCATGCACACTCAAGTCCGGTATGCGTTCAATTCAGGCTATGGTACCCTGTAGGCTACAGACGATTGGATCAAGTCTGTTTCTTTTAGTATGTAAAACAATAAGCTAACAGAAGCATCAGTTTAAACAAGAGATGATGATATGTACACCTGCTGTGTCAGACAAGAAAACAAAAAGAAATCTCGTTCTTTAGGTGTAGTTCTCATTCTAACCAGTTGTATACCTGTTTACAAGTAATCAACATCTGGTAAATAATCGGAACCTTGATAGTTAGTGGACTTCCCGGAAGACCTCATAATTAACTTATGATATAACTAACCGTTTGTAGTATCGGAGCACCGTCGAAGCCAAACTGCCTCTGATGAACTGCTTAAAGCTAACAAACAGGTTTGAGCTGACCAATTTCACTCTTTGAGTCGACTGTGCGTGTACTCACCACTGAGAGAGATCAGAAGGCATTCGCAAGCCTTTACTAGGTAGCTTTTCAGACTGGATCTAGTCGACGCCACGAAGCAATGCTTAGGAAGGCTGTAATATCCGATGAACGCTGACGTAGCTTGAAAATTTTCGGATCAAAGGAGTCACGCGAGTCCACAACGCTGTGTAGATTATTAGGTACAGCCATGCACTCTAAAAGAGAACCGTTTGCTCTCCATCACATGGAGGGTGAAAGTGTTTTGGAGAAGGCTGCATCATAGCCATCAAAACCAGAACCGTTGGCAAATGCCAAGTTCCTGCACCCGAGCCTTGATGCCAGACCGCCCCTTACAAATTTCTCGACTAATAAAACTAATATGTGAGAGGAACCGATTCATTATCAGAACTGAGCTTTCCCACCAGTGATGCAACTATCGTATTCACCCCATAACTAAGCGACCCAAGTCACATCGATATCAGTGAGGAAAAATGAGGTAAGCTTTTAACATTGGATGGTGATGGCGAAAACAAAGCCGATGGTAACCCTGGAGTGATATTCAATGATAAGTATTGGTCAGGCATACAGTTGTAACTGAAGAATTATTAGCCACCCTGGAACTGAGGATCAGCAAAATTAGGACCACTCACTGAAGTGAACATGCCATTTTGCAGCATCTGTCTGCGGGATGAACATTTACACTTCAGGTTTGAATCCAAACAGAATTTGAGATGGCATCACAATGCTCTACGATACTGTGAGGTCAACCAAACTTGCGCTTTATTAAAAAAAGAAGCCAAACGGAAAAGGAAAGTAAAGGGTAGGACACGGCTAAATTTATTTGATTTAGATTCAAGATGGAGCACACGAGACACGTGCTAGGAACTCTGGTCATAACTGCGACCTTGAAAACGTAGGTTGAATGAGACCGACGCAACAGCCGCAGTGCATGTCATCATCATCATCATCATCATCATCATCACCGACAGCATGACATCAGTGTTCAACACCGATGCTT
>NW_008751672.1:841228-847379 GCF_000715545.1 Opisthorchis viverrini
AGTATTCAGCCCATCGGTCGAGGCGTTCTTCTCTGTTCGAGATGGTCGTTCCATTCTGGTGTTTGATAGTTCACTCACAGGTGGTTTCCGGGGACCGGTCGCACGTTCAGCTGTAGCACCCTTCCGGTGCCTAGCTGCCATGCCACCCAAAGGAAGCACGAGGGCTGGGATACTGCCAGGTTGCCCAAGCCTAGACAGGGGAAGTCGATTGGCGGAGGTCGGATTCGAACCACGGACCTTCCGGTCAGTAAGTTCGCTTTTAACCACTTGGGCTATCTCGCCCCGGTCGCACGGATCAACTGAAATAATCTCCGGGCATTACCAGCTTTCTGGGCTTCTTCCATTTCTTTGGCTTTCTGTGTCCACCATACTTCACGATCAGATCGCAAACTCACTTTCACTTGACGCAGTGCATGTGCGATGAAACAAATGGCGCAGAGAAAGCGGCCACTAGTCGAAGTCTCCTACATATCTTCAAGGCCAGCAAAGCAAAGTTAGTGTTCACTCGTTCAATAAAAATCAATTGTGAAGTATTTTCTTGAGTGAAACTTGCTGAAAACTCTTTGACATCCGTTCTCGGGGCTCATCAGCTAGGCACTGAATACCATAAATGGGAGACTAAGCTGGGACTCAGTTGAGTTTACCGTAGACACCAAGTCGGTGCGCAAATGAGTGTAGTTCGCGAATTTCGAGGTATTTTCCGTCCTGCATAGCCCTTTTAAAGTCATGAAAGCCGGTGTTGCGATATGGTACTCAACTTCGGAAAACAAAGTGGACATCTGTATGTGAACGCTTTTAGGGAAAAAGAGTACTACGCTAGACACAAATGCGTTAATGAAGTCAATTTTCATCTAAGCAGTGTCAACCGGATACAACGAAACGGAAGAGCGAAGCCAAGTGTTTTGCATAGCAGACGAGCGTGTCGTGAGCCGTATTCAGCGTCTCGCATTAAATTGCAGGGGGGACTGTAGTTGCTCTAAAAAATATACTTTTAATTCATGGGAATCCAGATACCGTTTCAAGCCAGTAGGAACACGTCCGGCTTAGATTCGTACAATTTTATAGTAATAATACCACAAGGGAAGTTTGTAACCCATCATGCCGACCCGGCAACCATACACCCCAAAAGAGCTACAAAGCCGAACACGTTAGTTTGACGTCGGAGAGCTGTGTGGCGTCTTTTGAGACACCCAGAAACGCATTAGGTAGATGATAACAAAAAACCATTGAAGTACGACGTTGTGAGCCTAAATAACGTGTGGAATCAAATCGAAAGCAAGTAAACAACATATTACTGTTAATGTGGAAATCATAGGTATCGATCACTGTGCTGAGGTTTTAACACGAAGTAACGTACGCGCCCGATGACAGTAAAGTTAAAAGGAAACCCATAAAGCAACTCTGCAACGAAGCGCAAATTTGACCTTGTCACTTATATAAGTCCGCAAGATAGTAACACCACAGCGTAAACACTCTCCAACGAATCATCTGACCACTAAGCGACAAATTTACGTACAGCACAGTACAGAAAATTCCAGACCCGTGAACTGCGTACTGGGATACGTTACAACAACTGGACATCAATGTATTGTACCAGCAAACACTGAACTTTCGTTTTAGTGTGCACCACTAAGAACGGATATACTCTATAGAGGAAAATGTTGGTAGTTCAGGTAGCGTAGACGTTCGTTGGTTTGTGGTTGTGCCGATCACCATCCCATCGCTACGCACCACTACGCTTTTTAACAACGCACTGATGATGCCACCTCGATTGGTAATGAAACGTTTGCAATCAAATTGCCCAACTCAGCGAACAAATCAGAAGCGGATGTTTCGTTTTCTCCACTCTAAGCCACTGTCCCTTGTCCGGATTTTTAATTCCTGTGTTGGCGTAACCGAAAGCTCATAGAAATACAAATTATCGCTTGTGAATTCCCAACAGAATTAGAAACAGCTGATTTGTAACAATCCGCAAGCAGAGTTGTGGAACCTCTTGTGGAACGGAAGTGAAAAAAAACATTCCGCTCAAGCAGACTGATAAACTGAGGCAGAAGGAACACGACTCAGCAGATCTCTGTATCCCCTGTCGGCAAATCCTAGGGGCAATTCAACTTTCTCTAAGGATCGGCGAAAGATTTCGTCCGAATCGCATAACCTTCTGAATTGCAGGTCACAGTACTCAACAAAGTATGCTTTGTCCGAGGTCGTTTTGATGCACTTCGAAGGCCTTCAGAACAATACCTGGTCAAAGCTCTTGATTCCCATGGGGGCTATCTATGGCACTCGCATGGTGCAGTTTGATGTGATGAGCGTGTTCCTGTAGTGAGCTTCACACGCAGCGAATTACAACTCAGTGTCGTTTGAAACCTTCGAACATTAAAACCGGATTCCTCCAAGGAAATTCTCTTTCTGGCGATCCGTGACACAAATTCAAATGCTTAACCGGATGCTATTTCGTTACCCCATATACCGACCGAGGTGCATAGCATCCAGTGGTGTAGTGACGATCAAGTAACACATGCCTCGGTAGATAATTGCTCGGTACCGATGCACTGGGCGAGAAGAAAATATATCCATGGTCTCATCATTCGCTCCCCCCGAATTAGGCTTATGAAAAACCTCCTTAAATTACCAGAAAAGGGCTCCTATTGTGCACTCGATTGCAGATGGTAGGGAGGACTAGAATTAAGGATGTAAGGGAGAGAAGGAGTGGGGAAACTGGGCGAGTTGGACGGAGCGGAACTGAGGGCATTGTTCTTAAGAATTAACCACTGTATGCCGTATTAAATGAATAATTAAGTGGGCCTGAAAACAGTTGTTGGGGTTGAAACTGTACATTGCGGACATACGGCAGGTCACCCAGAGCGGGTGCACACAAGAGGGTGTCTGCTATCAAAACGACATAGACCAACCTTCTGCAAGTAGTGCATGGTGTACGTAACGCTAGATATTTCGCATTCTGTTCCGACGGGTAGTTTGGGGCCGGGTCTCTGTAGTGTCTTGCTGAATGGTAGTGCAACCCTGTGTCGGTCCCTTGGCTCCCTGCTCCGCCCAATAGGGTGTATCAACTGGCACGGTAGCTCTACACAACCCTTTATGGAGACAAAGGAAAATTAGTACAACCGTGTTTGTATGGTAGTAACAGAGTGTTCCACAAGGTCGTGCCAGAATCTCCGTGACAGGGCAAGAAGCGTCGAGTCAAAGATGCTCGAGTCGGATTGGCTGGCATTCTGACCAATCAGGGCGTGCCCTCGTTTGGTCCGTGTCCTGCACGTGACACATCTGTCCAACTGATGGTGATGTTCGCTATTAGGGATGGCTGGCCTCCGGACAGTTTCGGAAAAATATCTTGAGTTCTCGCGGGGCCGATCTGCATTCAAACGTGACAGTACACCTGCATGCTCGAAACAGGATATTTTTTATTACTAGTTCGAAGGCATACGCCGGTATAAATATGGCTCGCCGGCTATGATAGCGATCAGTTCAATGCATACCGTGGAATACTTCGAGGGCGAACACAACAGTAAAACGCCTCCGTTCCCAATTGACTGTAGTTCTTTTCAGCCGCAGTCAAAACGTGTGCCATGCGTGTTGGCGCCTGTTGATTGTCAGCAGAAAGGTGGCAGAGCTGCCCCGAATTCACTTTACTTTGCATCCGCCACAAAATTTCATAGGCAGTGTAGGGTTGTAATGGGCGAAGAATACGTCTGAGGATAAGAGTCTAGTGATTTCCTTGACATTTTGTTGACCAAAACGAGTTTGATTATTTTGATAGGACTAAATCAATTGGAAGCTGGAAAAGCATCATATCCATTGCAATTAACCGGACGTAAGAATGACTGCAGAGATTTTTTCACGTGATCGTGGTGGTTTTTGGTGCATGATGTATGTATGGGTCATGATGTCGTTCGTTGTTATTCACAACGTAGCCCAGATAGAAGACGCTGGACCTCATGAATACGCAGTTCTAAGGTCACACGCGGAAACAGTTTAATACCACTATAACGGTGAAACTACTGATGGGGGAGACATGCGAGTGGTATGTTTTCTCGTAAATCCGCTTTGCGTCTCTTGAAAAATGAGATCTATTACGGGATTTGTGGGGTCGCTCTGTAGCATCTGCTTGGATTTGAGCAACAGTCAACTAATATCCAGAAAAGTTCAGGAAGACGCGTCCAAAGAGAGGATGGATATTCACATTTTGTAAACAAGATGCATGTGAGAGTTCTGCTTCCCTGTCCAATAGTCTGTAACCGCTCAGTTGGCATTTTCTAATAACTAACTCCGCAGCGAAAGCCCACTTCGTTTCACCACTTGTTGTATGGTATTCATATAGGGGTTAGACCAATTTCACGTAATTCATCTAGTTAGGCCAAGATAACCGACAGAGTCCTGTTGACATTGAATCAACGATGTACTGAACTATTGCCAGGGTGTACTTCACAGCAAACGACAATCGATGGGTGTTCTAGTGAGAAAATCCTCAGAATTTTCCCACAGTTGTGTCCCATAAGCTAGATGCGCGGGTTTGACTCCTTGTGGAACCTACCCGTGACTAGGGTGATTTAACGGGCGGGGACTGTCTAGAGCGGGGGTGAAAACGATGAAGTTGTAAAATTTGGCTGATGATAACGTTCGGTGGAAAGCTGAGAGGTACTCTTAAGGAAAGTTCGTGATCCCCAGGCACTTATTTCCCAAACGGGAAAGGGTTTGTTTAGAGGCTGAATGCGGTCGATTATGGTTGAAAAGCTTCAGCTACGTAACAGAAAGTGCAACCCATCTGAGTTTCAATGAGTGAATATGCAGGCTTCGAACTATATTTAGCTAGCAATCCCACTGTGCAGTGAGTACTCACCTAACTATGGAACTATGCGCAGGATTAATTTTTTTTAAAATGCCACATTACCGGGCTCATCCACACCTAACTAGGAACTATGCGCAGGATTAATTTTTTTTTAAATGCCACATTACCGGGCTCATCCAGGTAAACTAAAGCTACCTCGATCAGATACCACGCAGTTTATCGGAACGCGCCCTCCGAAGATGCCCCAAACACAGAGAAGGGCACGTCAAGTGGTGAGAGGCATTATTATTCGACATTACTGTCCGACGTAAACAGAAACAAAGGACGTCCCTAAGTCTCCCAAGGAAATCGAAGAAGGGAGATACCCCATTCCTAACCTGTTTTCACTACCAAGTCTACTATCTTCGCACATGTATAGCATCTGCAATTAAGCTACCGCAGTAGATTAAAATATCGATAGGGCAGTGACACACTGACAACAAGTTTCGTTAGCGTTTAGTCACACTCGAATCGCACAGCGAGCAGATAATGTCTGAGCTCCTGAATGATTTTGGTCTCTGTTGAAACTACCGATTCGAAACTCAATGCATTCGTCATAGAATCTCGGACACAACAGAACGATTTTAAGTGATGACTTGATGGCAGACTCAAACAAATAAATGGGACGTGAAAAAAGGGGACAGAAAATTGGAAACAGGTTTGTCTACCACCGAGTTATGCATATTCCACATATGAACACAAGTCGTTTGAAAATTTCAAAATGAAGGAGAAACTCGTGTCGCCCAAGGTATATCGTTACTTTATCGAATTATGGGATCTAAGTCTCTCTAAAACATGAAAACCGTTACACAAATACATGACTCGGAAATGATTGTCAGACGCGTCATGTGATCCGCGTGATCTACATTGCCGAATCCTTACCACTCGTTTCTCTGCTGATGTGCACGCCACGTAGCCGCGGAAGGGGCTTCCGTGTCACATGATTGAACAGAGACAGGAATTGCGGATATATGCTGAAGAAGTTTGTAGCGACCTATTCCTGTCAGAAAACTGTTTTAAAAGATTTCCGAACCTAAAGTACCTGTTAGTGAAATCTAGTGTCCTAAGGGGACGCTATAGACGCAAATTTGGTTCAGGTCAGATATGAGTCAGCGCCGGCGACCCTCAAAATATCCCTCGGACTGGGCTCACTGACACTGGCAGAAAACAAACAGCTGTATAAAACCGAGGAAAGCGAAGCCTGAAGAGTCATCATCATCATCATCATCAATGACAGCAACATCAGTGTTGGCACTGATGCTTCACTGCCGTACAACCATAAAGTTCGTTTAGTTATATATATATATA
>NW_008751672.1:851389-858496 GCF_000715545.1 Opisthorchis viverrini
GACCAACCTGGTATGAGAGACTCTGTGAGTGTCGCGCGGACACCCCCCAGTATAGCTCAATGGGTCGCCGAGGTACACAAACCGCCACACCACGATAAGGTCCAGTCTCTTCGTGTCGGCGGGCCTGAAGAGTCCGCGGTAACATTCTCCGTCGGTCATGGATTACATGGAAGTTCAAGCAAAGAAGAGGTCATTCCTTGAAGAAACGCCAAAACGCGTATTCCGTGGCGGTTTCCTGGACAGACTACTGTAAGGCGACTCCTGAAACATTCGCAAAAAGGAGTGAAATAGCTCGTGCCAGACAGTATTTAACTTGGTCTGTACAGAAGTGGTCACATGGAATCACTTTTAACACCGTTGTAGGCCTAACATTTCCGAAGGTCCAGAAGGCTGACAGACATTGGTGTACGTATAGGATTTAAAGGTACAAAAATGAATTCGATCAAACAGAATACGATTACAATTCTGGGGTTTCGCTGGATAGGTATTTTGTTCATAGTCACACCACTTGCGTTTGAACGGTCGTCCTCCTGTTCTGGCGTAATTATTCCGGTGATTCCACACCAAAGGGAAGCACTGGACACGAGTTTCGCTCTTATTAGAGCTCATTAACAGTGTACATCCAATGGCCGAGCCGGAATTTGAACCCCGGACATCTGATATGCGAGACGAGCGTGCAACCACTATTCCACCAACGCACGGTGGACGCATCTGAATTTTCACGTGTGAACAGGAGAACGTCTTCACACTTGAGCGATGTGATTGGTGTGCCCGACTCATCGAATGACGACCCAGTAACTGTCCTGGTTGTGACGATCGATTGAGCCGCCAGTTAGGACTTCCCAGTCAGGTAGCGTGGCACACGCTTGAAACCCACTGGGCAACTTTCGGTTGCAATTTTGGGGTTTTGCGGGAGAGGTATTTTGTTCATAGTCACACCACCCCCTATATGGTTCAGTGGTACACAGCCGGACGACAGGCGTCTCGTACTACGATGCAAACAAGACTGGTAACTGTCGTGGACAGATCAAATGAACTATGACTCACCTGGAAATGCGTGCTGACGGACAACTAACCATAGGTAGGAAAGTAAGACCAGTAGCTGAAATGAAGGATGCGTGTTATGGATAAATACAAGCCATTTTTTTACCGAAGAATATGATGATTTAAAGAAAGTCAGCTAGATACAAGAAACAGGTTACGGTAAGGTTCACCTGCAATAAAAGGGAAATCGCCGTAGAAACACAACTGGGGGCACATACATTTAATGAGACGCTACCAGAGTGTACAATCGGGAGTCCAAGGGTAGACTGAAGCCATGGTTAGTGTCTAGAGGCATGCAGTGTCTTGAGGTGGCGTCAGGGTAAAAAGACCGTTCCAAAAAAGAGATATGTAAATCAAGTCGTTTTATAATTAGAACAGAGAAAAATGAAAGACTAGACATCGGAATATTTCTAGGGAGGAACGTTTACGTCACGAAACGTGCTACCATATGCGTGAAAGTCTCGATTTGAACGAGAGCGAAACAAAGACCAAAGTTAACCCTCATAGAGACAGAGATGGGGCTATATTTGTGCCGCTGTACGGAACCGCTCGCTTGGAAATCACTCCATTGGGACCGAATTCTCACAAACATGATGCGATTTACAGTGAGGCAACAAATGGTACTACCCCAGACAGACTATTGACTTCTCACAGGACGGAACAGACCGGCAGCCTATCACGTAATCGAGATTTTTTTAATAACAGTCAACGTGCCATGGAGATATGAGAAGAGCCCCCATTGCACTCACGTTGAAAAAGTTAAACCCATAACAGTTAAATTATATGCGGTGGATCCAGTCAGAGGAGAGGTGAAACAACCCAAATAGTTCTCTGGTGGGAGGATTTCTGTTCAAAACGACTCCAACTTGCATGTCAAGGGCCATTCTAAAACACATTTTTGCAACCAACGTTCGTTTGGAAATGTGCTCAAAATTTTTACTCTTACCAACTGTCTGAGTTAACTAGAAATTCGGTCCCGATCGCCGGGAGGAGTAGGTGTATATTTACGTGCACCGAATGGCTATCAGTGTTCCTGTAAAGTCGTAGTTCTGCCTAGATACACTTGATGGAAGTACCTATGGATAAATGGCTGGTTTACTCAGACCAACAACTGCCGATCCAAGCCTAATATAATAGTAAAAATAATTACAAGCTTGAAAACAAGAATCTAAACAACGGTGATCTCTTTATTCAGAGAAGGCACGCCCCTAAATGGTGTGATATTCTGTGGGCCCTTGCTAATAGTGCGCACTGTATATTTGCATTAAGACAACCAGATTAGAATCATAGAAGCTCACCACGAGGCTTTTTTAATACTCTACTCATAAGTAGCTGGATGGTATCCAGTATCCACTATTCCACTGATATGGGACTATAGGCGGTTTTACAGATAGGGTAGGTGAAAGACGGAACTGCTGTTCATTAGAAACGACAAAGATGTCAGCCATTTTTACTGAGTTCCGAGTGCGGCCCGGTTAAGTATCGGGACGAGCATGGTGGGGCCATCCTGGGCTATCCAGTGATGTCCTCTGTACTGCTGAAATTCATTGCGGCTTGAAGTTGTTGTGGTGCCTATTAGTTCAGCAAGTGTCCTTTCTCTCTCTCTCTCTCTCTCTCTCTCTCTCTCTGACGCTCATATGAACAGGTCATTGCGGTCAAATTATGTTTTGCGTGAACCGGGGCATTTCTCCGAGCGTAATGATGAAGGCCAGCTCCAAGAGACTACCGTATGTATGACCAAAAGCCTTCACTAATTAGTTTCGCATGTGGAATAATTGGTTTCGCCGAATAGCTGGGTACAGAATAACAGATGTGGGGAGAAAATATCGCTCACAATCACAAACTGCCTATTTTTCATCACAAAAAAACGGACAAAATTAAGTTGTGTGGGTTCTCAAGTCAATGAGATTGTTGAAGAGTAAGGGTGCTTCCAAAGTGAACCTGTCCTGATCTAATCTTGTTAGGAAATTTTAGTTGTGCTCGATGTTTCGTGTAGGCACGCGGTGACTGCACAGTTTCGATTGAAAAACGAACTCACCATAATTAATCCGACATTTATCAACCAGATGCAAATGAGTGGCTGGAAAAGACCACCGGATTCCATTGAAACAGGAGCCGACGAACAAATCGGGCCAGGAGTTCGGACCGGGGAGTGTGACACATAGGTTTCCTTCATGCGTTCCCGCATTTGGACCCGGCGAGCGTGTTCTTGATAATGTTTTTGAATATTTTGCAAGCGAGCTTCTTGAGGGTTTAATAGAACTAGACGCGTGTGCATGCGCCACAATCGTACTGGTGAGGCTAGAAAATCATAAAGCCCGGAAAAAAATCCAGGACCGGAGGCCATATGAATAGTGGAGCTGGAAAGTGAGTAAAAAGGGAGAGGGCGTCATTGTTACCGGTGTACGTTGGACAAAAGACACGATAAACGGGTTCGGCAGCTGTAGCGGTCACATTTTCAATACCGTTGAACTAAAGCGTCCTTTCAGTGCCTAACTGCCACGCTAATCGAAGTAGAAGAACTAAGATACTACCAGCTTGCCGAACTATATACAGAGCAATCAAGTTGGGTTCGAACCACGAATCTTCCAGTCAGTACGTTCGCGCCTCAATCACTGAGCTACGTGAACGAAACTCGAGGATCAGTGAAGTCGTGATCGGAATTAAAATTTTACGGATAAGCTGCCGAGTACCCGGGCAGCTAGATTATGCCTTCAGGTTAATGCGGAATTGGGAAAGATATGTGAATATAACAGGCCATTTTAGCACCACAAAGTAGTAAAATTTATTCAAAGATTCAACACTATCAAGTAGGTGTGCAAAAACAGACAATATCGAGTTTATGCGGATTGCACAGGTGATTTTCGGTGTACATTAGAGATCAATTTGACGGTTGATTTTTTGGGGTTTTAACCAGGACCTTCGGCCGGTCGCTCAGCTGTAGCACTTTTTCGGTGCCTAGCTACCATGCCACCCAAAGGTTGCACCAGGGATGGGATACTGCCAGGTTGTCCTAGCCTAGACAGGGGAAGTCGAGAGGCAGAGGTCGGGTTCGAACCACGGACCTTCCGGTCAGTAAATTCGCGCCCTAACCAACTGGAACATCGGCCGGAGTGTCCCTGAGATCCAGCTCCTCTTCATCCTATGGGCCACATACAGATTTTATTGCTTGCCTTCCTATGAAGTTGGAAGGTAAAAAGAAAGCCGCCGACGGGCAGAATGAAACAGCCTATGTCATTCAGATGATTCAGATAACAACCGATGACTGGAATAACTCAAGCACCACGGAAGCACTGTGTACGATTATAGTGCCGAGTACCCGTCCACAAACAAGTAGCTGATAATTGAAATGTAATCCGTTCGCAGGGTCGCGAGCGATTCGCCCTTATTGGCGCTAATCAGGGAGAATTAAGTGAACCAATCACGTGACCCCTTAGCCAAGGATCGCCTGAGGATGAAGTTCAATTCTACTGCTTGTTTACCTATGCACTTGTTCCCTTCTGAGGAGACCACATGAAAGGATACCTGAATGCAAATACAGTGAACCCTTCCAACAAGTGATTCCAGGCATGAGATTCACGTGGAACGTGAAGACACCTCCCGGTAGGATACTCATGACAGTATAGGCTCCCTGTTTTCCACCATGTTCTTATAATCCCATCCACCAACAGTGAGACAGCACCATTCAATCACTGGGAAAGATGAACTGAATCTCCATCAGTTGTTTGACAGAGGACCAAACTCAAAGAAAGAAATAAACTATCCGGTCGGTAAAAACTAGAGACACCAAATATGTGGAGGAAGACAGTTGCCAAAGGTAACTGGGGGCATGCAAAACTCACTTAAGTTGGTAACATGTAGCACACTTAAACAAAAAAGTTAACCATACATAGAATTCCGCAAACGTGATTATCTTGACTGACGAACAGATTACCCATATCTGCATTTTCCCTCACCTAGGGCAAACCACCGTGTAAAAACAGGGGGAACATCCAGTCAACAAAAGAACGTAGTTCCTCGACTCAAACACAGTATGTTGAACAATGTCTCTCACAGGCACTCTATTGCCCACGATAACTGCTATGACTGCGGTCATACACAAGGGACTATTCCACAAATAAACACAAAAACTAACTAAAAGTTCGACCGGTTGAAATGTACTATCAATTGGCAACGTTTAAAGGGACGCACCAGGAAAAATCCATGATAAGGAAACGGTAGCATAATTTGCTGGAGCCGATGAGGTTGAAGTGCACCAAAAGTAGACAAGGTCAAAGTGGAGGAACAAGGAGCCCAGTGCTACAAACCATTACCCATTAAGCCCCAACTCAAATAATGAATAAAGACCTCTATAGAGTAAGAATTTGGGTTTGTGAACACAACAGCCCTGCAGAAACTTGTGCTGACGGAACAGGGTAGAATAAACGGTGTGTAGAACAGCTGAGAATTCCGTCGGGCATCACGTGAGAACGCCGGGGCGAATGACTTTGAGAACTATTAGACTTGATTCATTTCAGATGAGCAGAAAAAATCGAACAGTGCACTCAGATGGCCACATCAAAGAATGGGAACGGTTCAGTCTAGGTAGGTCGATGCCGGTACTCACCGCTTTCCAAGTCGGCGGAATGTATTGGCTGGTACTTTGTGTTAGACAAAAATGAGACCCCAGGCGGTATAATCGCGTGCCTGCAGCGGCACGTGCTAAGTCTGTCCAGCGCTCTTCTCTTGAAGCTAAAAAATGAGCTGTGTTTGAGCCGCATGACCTCAACAGAGTCGCTGGCGTGATAGTCTAGAAAAGCGAGTTGGAAAGTAATTTTTCCGCTCGTTGCGATCAAAACATGGGTTATATATATATATATATATATATATATACTACTGATTCAAAAGAAGGGCTATGAGCTGATGCATGCTGAAAATCTGATTCTTACTGACACAAACAGGCTCCGACTAAGTCACGTTATGCAACGATGACTAATATCCAACGGAAGATTCCTGAAAAAAAAATCGTTCAGCTGTAGCACCCTTCCGGTGCCTAACTCCCATGCCACTCGAAGGTTGTACGAGGGCTGGGATACTGCCAGGTTGCCCAAGCCTAGACAGGGGAAGTCGAGAGGCAGAGGGCGGATTCGAACTACGAACCTACCGATCGATAATTTCGCGCTCTAACCACTTCGGCCGTCCCGCCCCTGACCATATTGTGATTTTCAACAACTGATTGCTTTTTCAGTCTGCACGAAGCAAACAAGGACAAATCCATAGAGAATATTTTCAAAACAGGAAGGCAAAAGATGTTTTTTTAAGAATCATGTTCGAAACCAAGGATATAAAGAATATCCTATTATTAAGATGCGCTGAAACACCGACATGTCTCTCAGATTCGATCCTCCAGGGACGTGGGATTCCCGGTAACGTCAGCCGAGGGTTGGTTGCGGGAAGGATGTTCAGGATGGAGGGTAACTGCAACCGAGGTTAAAGGTTACAAACCTGAGGCGAACGTCACACTATTCGACAAGGTAACAGAGAAAACTGTGTATGTTAAAAGTTATCAGCGATGTGGACGGATGATTGCGGAGAAGCTGCAGTGTACGACAAAGTGAAGACGGATTTTTTTACCAATCACTAAAGGTGCACTACCAAGTTACACACAGTTGTTTGAATTTAAAGAATCCAACCGCGCGTCACCTGAATAGATGAGCACCTATTTCTGACACCATCTCCTGCCACACCTGTTTCGATGTGATAACCGGTGTGGAACCGGCTATCGATTGTTCATTACGAGTATTTGTCACTTGTGAAATCTCCGGAGGCGAGAAGTAAGACGGAAGCATACCCACATTGATGGACGTACCACGGATATCGTTCTACAAAATTATCAGACCATAGGCCGTCCAGGTTAAAGGACTTCATGTAAACTTCGGGCTGTAGTCATCATAAGAAAAAAGTTCCATTCATGTCCAAAAGAGTTCAGCGGCCAACAACAAAAAAGATTCGTAATTCTCCCTTGTCAAGTCTCACTTTATTATGTTGTTTGCCGAAATAACGGAACCGAAGGAAAATGGACCA
>NW_008751672.1:858522-891528 GCF_000715545.1 Opisthorchis viverrini
TTTGAGCCGCATGACCTCAACAGAGTCGCTGGCGTGATAGTCTAGAAAAGCGAGTTGGAAAGTAATTTTTCCGCTCGTTGCGATCAAAACATGGGTTATATATATATATATATATACTACTGATTCAAAAGAAGGGCTATGAGCTGATGCATGCTGAAAATCTGATTCTTACTGACACAAACAGGCTCCGACTAAGTCACGTTATGCAACGATGACTAATATCCAACGGAAGATTCCTGAAAAAAAAATCGTTCAGCTGTAGCACCCTTCCGGTGCCTAACTCCCATGCCACTCGAAGGTTGTACGAGGGCTGGGATACTGCCAGGTTGCCCAAGCCTAGACAGGGGAAGTCGAGAGGCAGAGGGCGGATTCGAACTACGAACCTACCGACCGATAATTTCGCGCTCTAACCACTTCGGCCGTCCCGCCCCTGACCATATTGTGATTTTCAACAACTGATTGCTTTTTCAGTCTGCACGAAGCAAACAAGGACAAATCCATAGAGAATATTTTCAAAACAGGAAGGCAAAAGATGTTTTTTTAAGAATCATGTTCGAAACCAAGGATATAAAGAATATCCTATTATTAAGATGCGCTGAAACACCGACATGTCTCTCAGATTCGATCCTCCAGGGACGTGGGATTCCCGGTAACGTCAGCCGAGGGTTGGTTGCGGGAAGGATGTTCAGGATGGAGGGTAACTGCAACCGAGGTTAAAGGTTACAAACCTGAGGCGAACGTCACACTATTCGACAAGGTAACAGAGAAAACTGTGTATGTTAAAAGTTATCAGCGATGTGGACGGATGATTGCGGAGAAGCTGCAGTGTACGACAAAGTGAAGACGGATTTTTTTACCAATCACTAAAGGTGCACTACCAAGTTACACACAGTTGTTTGAATTTAAAGAATCCAACCGCGCGTCACCTGAATAGATGAGCACCTATTTCTGACACCATCTCCTGCCACACCTGTTTCGATGTGATAACCGGTGTGGAACCGGCTATCGATTGTTCATTACGAGTATTTGTCACTTGTGAAATCTCCGGAGGCGAGAAGTAAGACGGAAGCATACCCACATTGATGGACGTACCACGGATATCGTTCTACAAAATTATCAGACCATAGGCCGTCCAGGTTAAAGGACTTCATGTAAACTTCGGGCTGTAGTCATCATAAGAAAAAAGTTCCATTCATGTCCAAAAGAGTTCAGCGGCCAACAACAAAAAAGATTCGTAATTCTCCCTTGTCAAGTCTCACTTTATTATGTTGTTTGCCGAAATAACGGAACCGAAGAAAAATGGACCAGCAACCCATCACCTAGGAAAATGGAAGATCCATAATCTCCGCGGAAATCCAATGAACTTCCTAACCTCTCGGTTAGGAAACAGCAGTTTGAAAGAGACAACTCTATTATATGAGCGGGCGTAGAGCCAAAACAACGGATGCGAGACCTCTAGGGAAGGCTCGGATTATGAGTGCAAGGTAGGGGTGGACGGCCTCAGTGAATGCCACGGCAAACATGATCTACTTATTTTTAATTGAGTAACATGGCGTCAATGCAAGTTACTGAGTGCACGGAGCCAGATGAAGCTGCTGTCAAACCAGGGACAATGGAGACGACGGTTCAAGTTTTCTCATGAGTCGTCTAGTTTGAGTAGTCTATCCGTTGAGCTATAAAACACGCTCACTGGTGTGCTAAGGCCAAACCATCGTCAATAATTCTGCCAAATCCGTTATGCCTTGTGTGCTATTCATCGATGACCAAGCAGAAATGTCACCTCTGTTGTCTATTTCACTGACACGAGCG
Source organism: Opisthorchis viverrini (assembly GCF_000715545.1). NCBI lineage: Eukaryota > Metazoa > Platyhelminthes > Trematoda > Opisthorchiida > Opisthorchiidae > Opisthorchis > Opisthorchis viverrini. The sequence goes on from NW_008751672.1 coordinate 860,332, forward strand.
ATGGCCTACAACAGGTATGAACACAACCGATTCGAATGATCGGTGAGCCATAAAGGCTACTCAACGGTCTAGGCCATCAACGCACAGTGCGAAGTAGACGAAGGTGGAGACATTATAACATCAGCAATTGAGTTAACCGCTCAATACCGGTTCCTGACAAATCGATTCTCATTATGATGTATCTACTTGGGAAGTACGCCACTCGTGTAAGGAACTACAAGCTCTTCAAAAAGAAATACCGTGACAAAACTATGTAACTTGCAACTTCATGGGCAAAACAAAAAGTGTGAGTTTTGAGGGTCTGCAACAATGGTTTGCATCTACTTAATGCACTACTCATAAGATTGCTGGAAATTCTCTGACAGCCCACGACTGCAAATGAGTGTATTTGGCTAATGGTTTGCACTCTTTCGATAGAGTTGTGATTAGTATGGAGGCAATGAAAATTTCAGTGCAAAATGTAACTAGAGAAACCGCCAAACACATGACAGGAAGAGTTCACTTCAAGATGAAAACCATATGCTGTATTAGGGCAAGCATTTGTCGATCTGATATGGATTTAAAAAATCAAGTAGCCCAGCTGATTGCCATTCAACTGATGGACATGATGGTCGTCAGTGGTGGATAAACCTTAATTATAAAAACAACTGTATGAATTCTGTAAAAATGAACCGGGAAAATAACCCATTGGCTTGATAGTCAATAACAGAGGATGAACTACTTCATCTGACCTATCCGGAGTGCATAAAACAATGAGCCGAATTCGAAGTCCGGGAACTGCGGTACGTATTGTCGAGAATTTCCCAGAGACAGCAACGTAGAAGTGAGAAACAGAAGTGTTCATGCTTTCATTAGTTGTTTGCTCGTTGGACTATTTCTGAAGCGACTTTTGTTGGTCAAAGATTCTGCACACCTAAGGATGTTAGGGCATAGAAGCATGCGTTCAGCCGTTAAACAAGTAGAGAGACATAAACGAGGGGTAAACTAAGAATACTGCGAAATGGTCTCTCAGTGCTACGTATTACATACATCTACACGAAATCACGCGACGTCTACTGCTCCCCAGTTCTTGGACGGGATTTCGCCTCTAACAATTTTGCCTGGACGAATTCGGTCAGTGTACCAACCACGGCTGTTGCTTGTATCCCAAATACATCAGTACGGTAACGAGAGTGGTTCACATTTGCCAGGGTGTGACACGAGTAGTTTATGGAATCTTCTACCTGTTTCTTCAGAATGATAAATCAGCATCTCATGTCGACCTTGTTCTTTAGCAACCAGCAAAAACCCAATGATAACACACTGAAACCTCATAAAAAGAGCGATTCAGCCGGGTTCCAGGTGAGTCTCTCGTCAAAACCAATGTGCAAACGATTGTAGTTCGCTAACACCGAAATGTTGTTCGAGTAACCTCCCATTAGTCCTTTTAGATGGATATCATAGCAACCTCTTTGTATGCACCACTAATCTGCTCGTCATATTTAGCCGGTCAGTCGTTCAGCTGTAGCGCCCTTTCGATGCCTGGCTGCCATGCCACCCGAAGGTTGCACGAGGGCTGCGATACTGTCAGGTTACCCAAGCCTAGACAGGGGAAGTCGAGAGTCAGAGGTCGGGTTCGAACTACGGACATTCCAGTCAGTAAATTCGCGTTCCAACCACTTTGGCCATCTCGCCGGCCAACGCACTTCGAATTTGAATCAAGCATAGGTTAGAAAGGTCGCGGAAAAAGCTGGAGGAATCTCAAAGAAGAAGAAGCTTTCGGAAATCAACTCCATCAGAACGTCAGTAGGTCTCCTGCCTCGTCATGCCAACGCACCGCTCTAAACCGCCTAATGCATGGGTCCAGCCAGTCACAATAATCAACAACATTTAAAGTAGGCTTTTTTTGTTAGTCGAAAGTGATCTAAATAACTCTCTCTGTCTGCCATAAAGCTCGGTCTGCAAACTGTTGTCTGTCTTGCAAAACATGGAATGCTGCCCACCAATAAATCGATGGATTGTCTGTCCAACCTATCAAAATAGGCAGTTTTCGACCGGTCCTAAACTTTACGTCACAAGTGTCAGAAATTGCTGTCGCATGGTGACCACTTTTCAAAAGCATCGACAAAACCAAATGGGTGTGAAACAACGAAACACAAATGTTTTAGAAAAGTCTGGAAAACAAACTGTAGCACGAACGGCTTTGAAAACCAAACCGCAGCCTGTACAGACGTGTCCAGTTCAATCTGTAAAAGGCCGGGGAGCGGTTTGTAAGGAAAAAAGAGCCGGGCCAAACAAATTTTCACCCGCATACGGCCAAGTTTTCCTCGCTTTCGTGACGTGCTCAACGAATGGTCTATAGTCATTCCGAATTCGAGGATGGATTGAATCCTACTACTATGCAAGCCCTAAAAAGAAGTTCTGAAAAATTGCAGTTTTAGTTTCAGATCTTAGGAGAATCTCACAATGGAAACAGAGAACTAGCGAAATGCCGTCTGAAGAGCTTTGGGGTACAACATATCTTAGTGCCCACAAACTCATCAATCAAAACGACCAAGCACAACCACAGCCACTTGGAACTGTGCTAACCGCGGGGGCATATATTTGAGCACAATCGAACTCGCCTGCCTCCAGTGCGCCCACTCCAAAACACAAAAAAAGCCCCGGTGAACTGCTTAGGTAATTTCTTCCCTTTGATATTCAACGTCTGCCAAAGGTAAGTCTGCTTTTGCCCCTACTTTTGCTGCTTCAAACATAGTAATACTGTGGTATGTTTCCCCTTTGCTCGTCAACTGGTCATCGGTAGTGGCGCTCTAATTAGTCAATGCGGTTCAGCTATTTTGATTAGGGATTATGCAAACGTGTAATGGTGGCTATTCTCACTAATCATTGAACTCAAGTGTCACTCTGTGAGTTAGAATAATGTAAACTTGTTTGTTTGTTACTCAGTCAAACTGACAGCCACGAGACCACTGACTTCTTGCGGTATCTTGGGCGTGCAAAGAAAAGCTGCCACTTCAGTTACCGATGGTATTACAAGAATGGTATTTCAGTATATTCAACGGATGCAACGTGTGATCACTTTTCTTTATGATCATCGTACATCCCAGGGTTTGCGCAATATATGGTTCCCAAAAATTAGTTACCCGTTTCGAACAGAGCTGCACAGGTGTAGATGGTGTTGATAGCGGTGCCATATCCTGTCCAGGCGCAAATTATAGACACTGCTGATCGGCCTAACGGTACAATGCTTAATTATTATCCGGTCTCTCTGGATGCCCTGGGGATGCATACTTCTGGTGCTTTCCAAAATGAACGGAGCACTGCTCCACAGTGCTTTTCAATTTTTTCAACATAAATTAACTACAGCATAAAGGCCTTGGTTGAAATACAGATCAGAAAAATTCCTAACCGAAATACACTTACTTAGTGTTGGATGTTCACCCCTATAAGCTATACTGGTTCCAAAAAACAAAGGAGAAATAATCGATGGATTAACAGTGAGTTCACTGGGATGCAGTTTGTAGACAATCAGCGACAAAGACAAAACGGCGCAAAGTGAGCTAAATCCTAGGACCTGTCTGTAGTTCAGTGTAGCCATGTGAACCAAAGTTACGGAACAGTCTTTCATCACAAGGCTAGTACAAACAAGTCAATCCAAAGAATCCACAACAATAAGGCGTTTTTTGTGCAGGTTTTCAAGCTCCAAACTGTTCATACGGTTGTCCATATATCAAAGGGACAACGTGAATGGGAACGTACGCTGGTGCTCAAATTGTGTGAAAAAACTGGGTATTTGTATGCTATTTTGTCCGGTCAGTAGAAAGTCCCTGTTGTCAAGTCACTTTGTTCCTCTCGAACAAGATCCCTCAACTTAAAAGGACCACTTCGTCCTGGTCCCGTGAACCTTGTGATTGGATCGAACAGATTAACCGGCAGGTTAGAAAGGGACCAGAGAATTTCGGCCCTAGGAAGTGATCCTTTTCAAAAGCCGGAAAACGTAAACACTGTTTGGCATCACTGTTAATTGCTGCTTAGCTAAGGTGAGAAAAATGCTTATGCGTTAATGGTCACAACTGCTAGGCCCGACAGACGAAAGTAATCTCATGGATTATGTGTGGCAAATCATGAGACTGTTTTTGGAGCACGATCTAAATGGTATGGTTGCTGCAATCGATGCCGATAATATATCAAAGTATTGGTGAGGTGAAGCACAACACAGTTGTATGGTCGCTATTTCGACCATTGTTGTGTCTTGATGAACGGTAGTGCAACTTTGTATCGGTCCCTTGGCTTCCTGCTCCACCCACTATGGTATATCAAAAGGCATGGTAGCTCTACACAGCCCTTTATGGAGACAGAGGAAAATTATTGCAGCTGTATTTATAGGGTACTCACAGGGTGCTCCGCAAGGTCGTGCCAGAATCTCCGTGAGGGGGCGAGAAGCATCGAGTCGAAGATGCTCGACTCGGATTGGCTGACATTCTGACCAATCGGGGCATGCCTTCGTTTGGTCCGTGTCCTGCACGTGATACATCCGTCCAAATGATGTTATTTTCGCTTATTAAGGACGGGTGGCCTCCGAACAACCGTAAAGGCACAAGTCCTCAGGTACTGAATCCTGAGAAATCAGCTTTTTCCTGCCTCTCGAAAGCAAACTGATGATCATTCAGTACAGTTGAAGATGTCGCTGGAAACCTCCAAATAGTGGTAACGATGTCAAAGATATGCAGTGAAATGCCCATAGTATGGTCGAGAAGATGGAGCTAGAGGACTTTTTACTGCTGTTTTTCGAATGTATACCTCAGATCACGACCGTCGGCATAAAACACCCAAAAATTCGGTGGGGATGCTAGTTGGGGTCGACTGCTCAGCATCGAGCAACGTTGTGATGAGTGAGTAAGAAGCGCATATAGCTGTAATGTCTTCAAGTTACGTTTTACTGGGTATCAACCGCGATGAAGTCAAGATTTGACCCTTGAAACTGGACATTTCAAAGCGATTGCAATCTTCAAGAAACACACTCATTTGCAAATCAATTTGGTTTTCACAAGGGAACCGTCTGAATCTCTCGTTTATGATGTGCTGTGAATGTGCTGTCCACAGCTCGTGATTCGGACATTTCAAAGCGATTGCAATCTTCAAGAAACACACTCATTTGCAAATCAATTTGGTTTTCACAAGGGAACCGTCTGAATCTCTCGTTTATGATGTGCTGTGAATGTGCTGTCCACAGTCCGCCTCGTGATTCAGTTGGCATGATATTCGAGGTATCGCAGTATATTTTCGTAAAGGAAGAGCTGATGTTCGGTGGTGCCTAAAGCAATTATGACAGTCGACCATGAGCGAACGACTTCTTGCGACTGATATATATGGTTAGACAAGTATTATTGTCGCATAGTCGAGATCTGTTGAAGCTCACAGTCCGGTCGTGTCATTTAAGTTGATGGCCTGTGTCTTAAACCTATATAATTAAGGGATGAGTTTTACCGCAGCCAGATAATATGGAGAGATAAATCCCTTTCCAAAAGGATCAACAAATCTAAACGCCCTCATGACAAAGTGACAAAGTCGACCAGAATGTAAATAACTGAGTAAGTAATATGAGCACCAATACGCACAAAGCCAATACTTCTCAAACAAACGGAAGCAGGAGAAAAGTACAAAAAAGTACTCGGTTTTATTCTGCAGCCATTTGACGGAAGGAAGTGTACAAGCATTTTTAAGGTCTAGATATGTACAGAAAAATCACACAGGGAAGTAAATGCAACGAAATGCTAAGACCAGGCTTCTACTTGCAGGCGACCCATGGCCTCAAGATGAGTAATAAATGCTTCGGCCTCGTGAGCCGTTAAGTTACCACCCTGCTCGCATGCATCCATGAGTGCCTCGCGAACCTCACCGGGCATTGCTTTGGCGTTGCCCGCTATAAACACACATGCCTGTGGATGTGACAACGTAGACCACACCAGAGTGGCGTGCTCGCGGATTTTGTGCTGTACATAGACACGGCTACCGACGGCCTTCGAGCCATCGTGAACACGAACTGAGACTGGATCCCGTGAGAACGCTGGTATGAGTTTGAGTGTACCTTCAGCCTCTAGACGTGACCACTCATCGGCAAAGTAGAAGTCCTTGTTCGAATATCGGCAACCAAAAAAGAGGACATTACTTCCCAGTCCAGGAAGTAGTCGATGTTGATGCCAAAGAAGGCTGCGGAAGGGCGCTACTCCAGTGCCTGGAGCGATCAGAAGAAGGGGACTGGGTGGGTTTTGTAATGCTGAGATGAAATTGAACCCACCGGCCACATTAGAAGCAATCCAGCCAGGTAGACGGTCGCCTATTGATAAACTGGACATAAAGGTTGAGGCAAGACCCTGACGGGGCGTTGACATACGAGTTTGATAAGTTACCACAGCAACAAGCAGTTCAATGTCTGGGGGTGCAGATGCGATGGAGTAAGGCCGAGCACGAATGGGGCCAGGTAGTATGTCGAACCATCGGACTGGTGACAGTAGAGATGATGTAGCAGGAAAGTCAGCCAAAACTTCTACAAGACGACGTCGAGGACGACTCACGTAGTCATGTAAATCCTCCACAAATTCCGGTGAAGAAATTGATCCTAATTCAGATAGACGCTCTAATTCCATTTTCAAACGATCGGGGTCTTGAACACGATATGAACCTGTGGGTTTGCACAGTACTTGGTAGGCAACTGCAGCTAAATTGGCAAAGAATGTGGCCGTTGGAATGATAGTCAAATCAAAATAATATGTGGCCAACCAAGCAGCTGAAAGACCTCGAAAATCCCCTTCTCTTTGTCTGAGCAACGGTGCCGGCAGAGGAAAGTTGGTATCACGTTCACTGATACACAACCGTTGACTTGGATCGGCTCCAGTAACTTGAAATAATAGGCTAATATCATGTGAGCTGTTTCGCGGTTGAACAAAAAGTACGTCGCCAGGCTGAAATTGTTGTTCGGTCTCTAGCTGAGAAAGAAAGATAAAAATGCGGGTTGGAGGTACAGATTATCGGGTTTACGCAAAAGCGAATAGCATTCATTTTAATCTGTGCGTTGGGCGAAGGTAAAATCCTGACTAGTAGCATCGACACTTTCCTTGCCTAGCTATGATATGACCCGTAGGAGGTGCGAGCTAAACGCTTGCAAGTATACCTAGACTGGACGACTAGACAGGATGAGTTGAAAAGCCATGAGCCAAAGACCTCTTTGACAGCCGCTCCCACCCCAACTGTCCCAGTCCGCATAGTTGCCAGTTAATCGGTAAAAAGTTAAATGGACCTGCAAAAACTCAACCACATGAGGCATTCCCGACCTTACTGGGACTCATTACTCATCAGACAAATAATATCTTAGCTGGCCATTTCAGGCTGTCGATCACGGACTACACGCCGGCCAACCCACTTGCATAGGTGGAGAAGTTTGAATCATATGTGAAACTCGGTGTGGCCAGCTTCCTAATTCTTCAGACAGTCTGACTGCTAGCAAACTGTCAGACAGTGTCACAGGATGCTCATCCACTCACCATCGTGACTATTCGCCGGTAGACATATTGCATAAAAAGTCCATAACTTGCTGGGTCAAGTTTCATAGCCAATTGTTAGCTGAGTAGAATAACATGCAACATACTACAGCCGTTAGAATGCTGCCAGTTTTCTTTCAATCAGAGATTATGACAGAGGTTGTTAACTCACTCATTTCTAACCGACCATCCAAAGTAGGTCCACCAAAAGCCAACCAAAAAAGCTGAAGAAGCTACAATTAGGCTACGCCTACCCTGATTGCGATAAAAGAAAACTGCGCGAACGTGTTGACGTGAACTCATCGACGGTGCCTGTAAAAGATGGGTTCAGTTAGGTACCAATTTTCATCATTTTTACCGATAAACTCAAACTTTGTAGGCCCTCAACTGTGTTATCTGTTTGCTTGGTTGACAACGCCTTGTCGGAAGATGTTGCTTGTTCTGAATTCAGATATGAATACTTAAAGAACTAAAGAATATGGGACATTCATTCGTAAGACCTGATTCGGTTACGGTTACGCTGTGTTTAGTTAGGCGGTTTTATGCAAAGCCGACTGTCAAGATGTATGCTTTGCTGTTTGGTTACGATCAGTACTATCTGGCGTGGAAACGGGCTTTCCTATCTCGCAAAAGGCTTGTACCAATCGCCGGAGTCATCCAAACCCTCCGTCGAACATACTCAAAACGACCGTTTAATAGACCAGTGCAAGGGCCATGCACACCATCTAGTGTAAGCAACAGGAACCACGTGAATCCTCGACGTGCACGCAACCGTGTTTTAACAAAATTGGAATAACCGAGGAAAGCAACGGACACATCTGTGGCAAACCCACAATAATAAGATCATCCTAATCTCAAAATGCAGTAGAAAACTTGCAAGTAGGGCTGACGGAACTATGTAAAAACGATCGCTTCATCCAACAAAATCCCTTTCTCAATCGTGGCTTACCATTTGGACTGTCGCTGAGCCACCATGCATGTCGGATCATCATGCTACCAATCTTTCTTCGGTACACATTCCATCAAGACCATTTGCCTTTTTAATTGCATGTTACCTGGTCGACAAGCATACAACCTGGAAATGTCATATTTATAACAAGCAAACCACATGTCCATACAAAGTCCATGTTATCTCATCAATCTTGGAGAAGAGACAGAGTACTTATTGAATTGGAGGCTGATTCGCTCTGTGTCCATCGTTATCAAAGTGGTCCTAGCCCATTTCAGAAGGGTCACGACCAGAATTCGGATGGGCCGTCAGAAACGGTGGCTGCAAACTAGCGGTCAGTGTGGGGAAGTATGCAGTGCGCTTTGTACCAATCGTAGTTACATTGGACACCTAGGATTGTCGTACTTTGAAAAACAAAAGAACAGCAACATCCAGTGCTACACAGAAGCACCGTGACTAAATGCACATTCATTTTTATGATATGCTACTCATAAGGTTGCTGAAAATCCAACTTCCAACTCTCCGATTCCACAGAGTAGCTCCAAGCGGATTGTCCGCAGGTGCTGAACTTCCAATTCGGATGTGACAGACTATGGAAGCTGCTTGCGACAAACAGAATAAACACCTGACACGAGTTACAGCAAGAGCTAAACAACACAACGAAAACAGACCCAAATAAGGGATCCTTCAGTTCGACCTCGTAAAATCATCGGAATTAAAGCAATGAATACAACGAGATCAAAATACCGACAGAAAACTCCCAAAAGAGTACATTAATCCAAGTGTTTCAAGGCCGGCTTCGTCTGCATAAACTGGATATCAAGATGAAAAAATTGAAACCGACTGAGAAGTCATCGTTTCAGGGCTTGGTGAACAATCGGTAGTTTTTAACTGAGCAACGTTTCGCTTTTGACATAAAAGCTTGGCCCGATCAAGCTTGTGTCAGAAGCGAAACCTGGCCAAGTTGGAAATTACCGATTGTTCACCAAGCCCTTCTAGAACGATAAAAATCAATACCTTCAAGACAGTTTTCCACAAAGACGAGCGGAGCTATGTCAGCATACGTCTGTATCAAGTTCACTCACTAATGACACGAAATCCAATAGGCACTCTGCAAATGGAAGCAGTCACCTACTTCGTGGGAATCGCTAATCTTGTCAATATTCGCCGAAAGTTTAAAATGAACTACTTTGCGGTGCATAAAACTGAACTAGATTTGGCCAAAACTTACATAGATTCCGCGATTTCCGACACTCTCGAAACCAACGATTACAAAAACTAGTCTGATATAAAAAGACCACGGTTTCCAAAGAACGCCAGAACTACTACAGAGAAAAGACTGTCCTAAAGTTGACGGAAATATATTCGAAAACGGGAAGTCTATGGAAAGAAAGTATACCGCATATCAGACTCAACAGTACCTAATAAGGTTTGTAAAGATATAAAAAAATGCTGGCCGACGCCTGGAAACCGAAATGTCAATCGAACTGCTCACATTTTTAAGGTTCGCCTGCACCTGGAATGGACACACAGTACGTGATAAACAAAGGTGAGACGGACAAAGTGATTAGAGCGCGAATCTACTGACCGGAAGGTCCGTGGTTCAAACCCGCCCTCTGACTCTCGACTTCCCCTATCTAGGCTTGGGCAACCTGGCAGTATCGCAGCCCTCGTGCAACCTTCGGGTGGCATGGCAGCCAGGCATCGAAAGGGCGCTACAGCTGAACGACTTTTTACGTAGTAAACAGCATACGTATCATCCATATAAAATATCAATCCAATGGTTACAGGACTGCGAAGATACTAAGGACAACGGATGAACTGTGTTCACAGAATCAACTAAACTTGGTAGATTTATGGAGACCAAATTATGAGGGAAACCAAGGAAAAATGCGACAACGAAGTCAGGTTTATTTGTCTTCGTTCAAGTCTAAACTGAACATCAAAATGGTTAATTGTGAGAGCTAATCACCGCTACACACCAATTCGGTTCGTCGGTCGATTGCTACTTTTAACAAGTCTGGGATTTTGGAGCAGCCAGTAGTACTCTAGAGTGCAAGCAATCTTGTCAACCAGAATGCAGCAACAACAAAAATTACGGAAAGTTCTGTTTTTCGAACGAAACTTCCATAACTTTCAACTTAACGAACAGAGGGACCAGTCGAGGAAACAGGCAAATGTTAGCTTATACAACTCTCCAAGAGGCATCAGATAGAGAGGGAAGGAAAATAACTGTTACAAAACGAAATGATCATCCTTAGTTTCGACTTCAGATTATCTACTGAATGGAAAATGACTGTACTCGAGCGAATAGATAAGAAAAGTGCTCGCTGTCCGTTGCCCTATCCAAGTAAGTACTCTCATCCAGACACTTATAGCAGCTCAACTCTCGTGTTTGCATTCGGCTGTACGATGAACCACGTCGAAGCGAGACCCGCTGGTACTATGCTCTATAAGAAACACCCTCGGTGTTCACAAAAAAGGTTCCAAACTTAGGAACAAGTTAAAACTACACGTGCCACGGGAGAAGCCAGATCTATCAGCACAAAGAAGACGAAAGTGCATTTTATTGTTTATTCCGTAGTACAACGTTTAATATGAGGCACTAATGTGATCTTCCAGTGTCTCTCTTTCTCCAGATCACTAACAACCAACATTTCCCATCGAATACACTGAAATCTGTGAAACAGAAAAATAATTTTGAAAAAACTTACTTGTCATGGTTGCACTGTTGCGTTCACATAATGTTTAAGTAGACTTTCCATATTCTAGTTTATCCAAGTCGTGGGAATGAAGGCTAGACAAAGCGGTCAAATCAGCGCAATACGCAGATTGGGGCACTGACAGTGCAAAGGTTGCAAATTTGCTGTTCTGTCGTTTCTGTCATTGCCAAAATTGTTCCTCCTCTGGGTATTTTAATATGCCTAGTAGGTAACTCACCGAACTGCCCGGATCCGACCTTTTTGAATACCACGCTAGCTGAACCAGTAGATGATAGAAAAACCTTTCAGCTGTGTTAGGATGCACTCCTCCTACGAACATATTGCTCACATTCTCTCTCTATTATTTCAGCCTTTCATTGGACTGTTTGTTCCATTCCATTCCTGATTCTTCGAATCTCGATATTGGCTGTTCAGTTGCCGCAGTATAATTTCCCCAAGGCTTTTTGTCTTCTCAATTTTGTGTGTAACTGACAAGGTTGATTGACTGATTAGTAGAGAACATAACAAGCTGTAACACACTTCCAGTGCCTAGCTGCCATGCCACCCGAAGGAAGCACGAGGGCTGGGATATTGCCAGGTTGCCCAAGCCTAGACAGGGGAAGTCGAGAGGCAGAGGTCGGGTTCGAACCAACAGATCTTCCGGTCAGTAAATTCGCGCGCTAACCACTTGAGCCATCTCGTACATGATACCTTAACATCCTCATCAGCATTGTAACAACCGCGTACTTGTCGTACATTGGTTGTAGCTGTCACAGTTTCGTTCACCGATGATTTGGAGAAGTGGGATAGGTAGCTGTGCGTTAGAGGCGGTAGCTAATAAATTGGATTGTGAAGGAAGCTAGGCATTGAAGGCAATAGCTTCGATGCACGAGCACCATCGAGGGCGTGACTGAGCCATGTCTGGCAATGTCTTCAACCATTGATGTGGCCCGTTTCGCGGTCCCCATCGGGGAAGACGGTAAATCACGGATCTGCCTCTCCCTGTGTTCAATCTACCTTTAAAGGATAAAATCAGAGAGCACCCTCGATGCCACAGCTACCAGGATGATGTCACGGTGGTTTTCACACAGCGTTCGTGTACCATTTTTAAGGATGGGATGACTGTTGACACGCCCCATTCTACAGGCACCTACTCTTCGTTCCATATAGCACCAATAAGCTTTGTCAGATGGGTCACCAGGGATTCTCCGCCTTATTTGAGGAGGGCTGGATACGGCATTTGTACTTTACTTCTTCTTCCGACGGGCTATCAAGGTTTACATTCCGTTCGCCCGTATGCGTTGTCTCCACAGGCTGTGTTGCAGGAGGCCAGCTGAACTGTTCTTCGAAGTGTTCGGTTCATCTTTCCAGTCGACGTTTTTACGAATCAATTAATGAGCGACCTTTTTAACTTATCGTTTCGCTGGCCGTTGCTTTCCTAGGGCCAGTCGATCGTATTAGTTGATATAGAGCATGGCTGTTTCCCGTAGCAAAAGCCTTCCCCATCTCCCGAGCTTTCGCTGCCTACCAGAGCCCTCAGTCTTTCCTTAGACTCTTCGTTATTTGGTGTTTGAGGGATTTGAGGGAGCCGTCGTACTCGTTGCCTGTTGGTATGGCTTTCCTGACACTAATCATGGATAGCGATCTCGACGACATCCAGTCGTCTTGTAATCGAATAGAAGACGGACAGACAGTACTGGACGCCGCTAAAATAGCTCTTTTCACATTTTGCCACGCTTTATCTACATGCTCACTGCCACCACAGTGTTGGTTTACTATGGAGAGTTGTTGGGCTAGCTCGGATTGATACTGTTGAGCTCTTCGAAGATAGTGAATTGGCACGCTTCCTGCTGACTTGCGAAGACCTGGAGGGAAACGAAATGTCAGGCGTGCACGCACCGTAGCGTGATCGGAATCAAGTGGTGTGTCACAAAAGAAACGACAGTCCTGAATTGTGGCTCTCCGTTGGTAGCTAACGGCTGTGATCCAACTGGGCTCACGGTTGATCTGCAGTTGGTCACCGCTAGGTTACGCGATGCGATTGTTTATGTTGAGAGTTCGTACTTTCCATAAACCGTTCATGATCAGCATATAACTGAAGGAGCTGATCTCCGTTGTCTGTGCGGCGAGCATCGACTCCGAATCGGCCGCCCAAATGTTATTCCTAGGAGCTCAGACGACCTACTTGAGCATTCAAATCGCCTGCAAGGATCACAATGTCAGTACTTTTCGCCTGACGAATGAGCCCAGATGGCTCTCGATAGAAAGTATCCTACTCAGCATCACCCAGAACTGCAGTCCCTTGTGGCATAGGCCGACACTACAAAGAGACACCGCTTTTATGCTGAGAGGTATTGAGCTTGATTGAACTGGATAACCGGACGGTGCAAAGACTACCGTTCACTGGGATCTAACCCAGCAAAGCGCGTTCAGCTTTGGGGCTGGGTGCAACTCCCACGCCATGTATTTCACGAGTCATCGCGACCGGGTCACCGAAAACACGGAGGGAGAAATGTGAAAGAGCTGAGTTCATCCTCCACGCTTGGGTCTTGCATGCGTGTTTCGAAGACACATCAATCTTAAGGGATCATCGCCTGTTTGTCAATTTGACATAGAGTACGGACGTCAAAAGCTCCTATATAGAAAGGACTTCGTGGATTTTCGTGTTATTTACTCTATTGTTAATAGAAAGCGAAGAGCATAAGGCCATTCGGTCGGATAACTGACAGTCAAATGACCCAGCGACGTTTGCTTGTGTGGTGGACATCGAACTGCAAGGGCAAATTATACTTACCGGTTGCACACGCCGAGAAAAACGGTTTGGCTGAGGTACCCCGCCTTGAGCACTTGATTCAAAAGTATGACCCACAAGGCAATGGGAAGATGTAGGGTTTTGTTCGGGGACCCTGGCCCTAGCCTCTGACTCAGAAGTCTGACCAACGAGATAGTGGGAGAATGTAGGTTTTTCTTTGGGGACCCTGCCCGGAGCCGATGATTCAGTAGCCTGACCTGCTCAGCCTAACCCGAGGGCACAGAGAATAAGGCATTACTGCCTCATTCCTGATGCTGCTGCGCACAGAAGGTGCGTTTTGAGCAGCATCGAGCTCTTTGGTTTTAAAAGTATTTCGACCGCAATGGATAATGCGCTGAAGGTCACGGGCAACCATTGGGCGATCGAAGTGTGGGGGCCGACCTTTTTCAACCCGACTTCTTCGAGGAAATGCAGCATCGCTTCTTCCATAAATATGGGCATGCTGGTCACCTGGGAGGAAACATCTTACTGCCTTCACACTCCTGTTGCATAGAACAGTACGAATTTACCCCCAGACCGCCTCGTAGCACGATCAGTCGTAGTACGGGGTCTCGCTGCTCTTTGTCTGACTTCTCCCCTTTAGCCTTCCCGACATGGTTGCACCTTGTGTAACGAAGTTCTAGTCATTGTAACCCGCGGGCTCATTGCAACACTCAGGCCCGATCACCATGTCAAGGTGGCAGCTTTAGGTCGGAGATAGCTTAACAACAAATGGTTGATGTATTTTTACACAATCTCCCTGAAACGTGCGTGGTGGTTGCCTTGTATAATGACCTTTCGTATCGAATCAACCCTTTGAAAGTGATAAGATGCCCATAAAAGTTTAAGGAGTCAAAGAAGTGAAGATTAGCGTTGTCCACAAGCTGGATTTGAGACTTGTGAGGAGGTTGGATCCACAAGGATATGTGATAAACGCAACAATTCATAACGAATGAAAATGATATCGTTACTGTGACTAAAATTACTCGATCCGTGAAGAAGGAACCATTGATAACTGGTCCTTAATATTCTCAAGACTGAGCAAGCCACTAAGGTGTGCGCGGACCAACGCTTGCTACAACCGCAATCCTAAAAAATTGCAATGAAACGAACTCTTGGGTGGTTATTTTCTAAACATTTACTATACAGCTCTCCCCCTTCTAAACGGCACGCTTCAATGGAAAAAAATAAATCGATCAGCTGTGACACCCCTTCGGTACCTAGCTGTCATGCCACCCCAAAGAAGCACGAGGGCCGGGATACTGCCAGGTTTCCTAAGCCTAGACAGGGGAAGTCAAGTAGCAGAGGTCGGACCTTCCGGTCAGTAAATTCGCGCTCTAACCACTGAGCCATCTCGCCCCCACCCCTCAATGACAAAGTCCTTTCCAATGAAGACTACTTCAGTATACTGAAGTGGTCCCCCAAGGGTGGAAAAATCGTAGTCTATAGATGACAGGCACTGCGGCGAAGCAATCACTGCACTCATGAAACTGGGTGGCGAGATCACAAAACAACATGCTTTTGTAGTAGGCGTGGGTAACTAATTTACTCCTTATTAGAAGCTCCTTTACGATGCCATCGCATCTCGACGGTTCGCGACCAATCTCAGTGGCCGGACGGGTGCATCTTGCACTACAACAGCGGTGAGACAAATGCACTCCCATGAAACAACACGGATATACAACACCATCCACATCACCATCGGACCCCACTCGCCTAATACAAGGGCTGACCGCACAAAGAGAACAGACAAAAAGATAGAGGAACTTGGCCACTGTCCTCTGTCGTTTTTGGACACCGGGGCACCCCCCCCCCTCGCAAGTAACTTGCGTACATCAGTAAAGCACTAATTTTCAATATTAGTGTTGTTCTCAATCAGGGAAAATGAGGAAACGTTACGTTATCACTTACCTCACAAGATGACAGCGAAATCAAGCGCGTATCTTGGAAGTGACCAGCTGCCGTAATTCGTTCATTCCGAAGCACACGAAACCATTGAGATGACGGTGGGAAAGGATGACCCTTAAACGCGAACTCACAGTCCCGATCGGCTATGTAGGAGATGCTGTCAGAGGTCAGTAAATCTGCATCCCCGTCGAATGCAAACGTGGGAACAGGCGTGGCCAGAGTCACATCATACGTTGGCCAAAAACTAGACAATACCGGAGGACTTTCCAGAAATGAATAAGTCAGTGGAATGGGTGCACAGTCAGCGACAAAAGGGAGGTGCCAGTAATCAGAAAGCACAGTCCAAAGTTGAGGAACCCACCAGTTCATCACGCTGTTTACGCCCAGCTCAGCTTGTTCGTCAGCGAGACCAAGACCGCAATCCGCTGAACTATCGCCTACTGGTGAGAAAATAGGCAACGGACTTGCTCCCAGCTGCACAAGTCGACGATAAAGCTTTTTTGCCACAATATTGAACTTCGGGTACGATGAATCACCCAGACCCAAAACAGCAAACCTTAGATTAGTTGAAAGTGCCCGACCGATTGGAAGATTTCGACTCATCAGGCGCCGCCAAAATTGGCACATGTTGTCCGGTGGCACTCCATATCCCGTTGTGGAGCACACAAAAACTATCGGATCACATTCTTTGGCCAATCGGTTCATTGGTGCATACGAATCCAAAGGACAGAGAGAAACCAGTAAATTCATACTCTGGTTCTTAGGTAATGAAGACACTGGGTTAGATTTTGTAGAAAATAAATAATAGGCTTGGGATACAAGGCGTTCTGCAACGGACCGACTTAAACCAGTTTGACTTCCATAAAGAACAACCAGACGTGGTGGTAGAGTCGAATGAGCGCCAGGCAAACCAATATTTTCAGGCCTTGCAAATCCATCACAAAACTCTACAGTCATCTGATCCTAGAAAGAAGTGCTGAAATGAACAAACACCGAAAACCATGGAGTTGAGACAAGTGAAGCTCCGCATAAAATGTAACTGCATGCGATACTTGATCTCATGAGGTATCACGTGAATGTGCTATGAAACTAAGATAGGTAATTCTCCAAATGAATTCAGTATGGTGCGGCTTCCGTGCAGCCGGGAGAAAACATTGCGAAAAGCAATCACAGGGTCGTCATTGACATCATCATCAACAGCGGAAAAAAGAACAACGGTGCTTCAGTGTCAAGCATCCCGGGGTATTCAGATAAGGTCTCACAATTAAGCCAAAAACAGAGGGGAGGAACCCTAGTGCAGATTTGCAACAAACATTCGAGATATCTAGATTTTCAGGCATTTACTCAGTGTGTAGCTTTTCTACTTCGTTCTTTTAATTGTTAGCCTATTCACGCCAGATCCTCCACAGGACAATCTGGATAAGAGCCAACCGCCCAAACACCAGTGACATAGGTTAGCGACCATATTTCGCAGTCTCCAACCAACTACGGCGAGGGTAATATGGATCCCATCCTGGACGGCGAGTAGTGCACTCAAAATCCCGGTCATTCGTAATCTCCTTCATTCCCATGTCATCTTCATTATCATCGGCTGCATAACATCCGTGCAAAACACTGAGGCTTTCCTGTTGTGCATCCATGAATTATTTCAAAGCCTCATTGTGGAAAAAGAATAAAAGTGGACGGGCAAAGGACTTGTTGCTAACCTACCATAACATCGAGGTGCCTACGACTCCAGACACTCACCCAGCTAATCTGGATGGAAACTGACAAGAACGCGACTAACATCAAACGGCAGTCATGTCTTGCAGCATCTCCAAACGTTTATTGAAGACATGAAGACGTCTCAGTTCCACAGAGATGAAGTTTTACAGTCATAAAACAAAACAGCCGGTACTAGAGACTGATACTTCCCTTGATATTCAGGGATATACTGACTTGACGTCATAGGTGTCTCAAATTAACAAACGTGACGCGAGTCTTGCAGATTCCTGCATTGAGCCCACCTGTCACACTACAATTGGGAACTAAAACAACCTCCAAAACAGGCAAAGCGCTCCACAAGTTCAGGGGTCTCTATCTAAATTGTAAGGTCTTCGGCGTCTGCATTTCCAGGAGGATGACCTTACACGTTGTAGGTGCACAGCGCATGCCAGAGGACGGAATGATTTGCTTAGCTCTTCCAAAAACACGTGCAATTTCTTCACCTCTCATTATCTCGTTGGACAAGAAATTAAGTGGGAATGACAGACACCACTTTGTATACGAAAACATTTGGAAAGCTCTTTGCATACTCTCACAAGCCCAAAAGCCCGATAATGCAAAGAACTTACAATGTTCATTTCTTGATGGGCAAGCGTGTTAAGAACATATCGGTCAACCGAGTAAGAATCAAAGGTGGTTTATTGTTGTACTTTTGTTTTACTTTAGGCTTTGCCTTTGTCGGATTTGATGACGAAGTGGTGAAAAATTTAATTTGGATAGAAAACAGGTAACAGCTGTTTTTTACCTTGAAACTATCTTCCTTTAGGTCGAAATAAAAGCTATAAAGCCACCAATCTTACAGAGACCGAATTATCTAATAAGTCCAGGCGGGTCAATTCACTTGCAAGCGAACAGCCGGGCTGTCCGAGGAGATTGTGTCAAATGATTTCTACCTACTAACACTCAACCTGTGACTCCATATAACTAAGCGTTTAGGGTGCATAGCTCCTGAACGTGGATTGAGCCCAACCCCGGCTTTTTAGTTGCTACTGTGCAGGCCTGAGCAATCTCAATATGTCAACCCTAATACGCCCCCTTTAGTTTGTGCAGCAACTGTGCATAGAACGACTTACACCATCATTTTTTATTTTTAAGGTTACTGAAGGGACTGTTAGACCGCGCCAGCTCAAGATAGCTCAGTGGTTAAGGTGCGAACTAACTGTAAGGTCCATGATTCGGACCCAACATTGGTACCCCGAATGCCCCTGTCTGTGCATGGACAACGTGACAATATCTCAGACGTCGTGCTCCCTTCAGGTGGCATGGAAGCCAGGCACCGGAAGGGTGTTACAACTGAACTGGTGTTGATTAGTTCGGCGGACGACTTTTCAAAGCAACTGAAAAGTACTGTAAAAGTAATTACTGACCAGAGATCAGTCACTTTTATGTAAGGTAGGATAGAGGAAAAAGGAAAAGATGACAAAACCTAATGGTCGCGAGTCGAATGGTCTGCTTATAGACTGAGCAAGGAAGGCCGGGAAGTTAATGCTCTGTCGTAATTTTTGTGAGACGGTCAAAAGCACGAACACGCTCCATGAACTGCATTCCCCGGGGCCAATCCGGGAGTACCAGAATGTGCCATCTTGTGCGCTCAAAGAATCTTCCCTTCTCCCTCGACGACGTAAAGCACATCTGTAGAGCATGTGCTAAACTAAAACCAAAGTTTCATAGCCCTTCTTCTAGACAGTTGACTGAAGCTGTCTGCCGTTTGAACGATCAAGTATGGATTCAAAAGTCTAATCCGCTCAAACAATCTAAATTGTTATCTCTTATTCATTGAAAAGGAGTACACCAGATTGCTTGTTCTTCATAACGTCAAATGAAGTAAAATATGGTCCAGCTGCAGCACCATTGTAGAGCCTAGCTGACGCGACACCCGAAAAAAAAGCATGAGGACCGATATATTGTCAGGTTTACCAAGCCTATGCAGGAGTAACTGAGAGGGAGCGGTCGGATTCGAACCACAGGCCTTCCGGTCAGTAAGTTTGCACTTTAATCACTGGGCCACCTCGAGCACAAAAAAAACGTAACGATGCCTTTCAAACTGCAATCTGGTTTAAGTGTTATCGAGAAAAGCTTTTTACATACTCCTGTAAATACTCGAATACTTTGACTCTCCCCTACTTTGGTGGAACCGCCAGGTATTCCATGCTAGCCTTCTACAATGTCCTACGCCAGTAGTTTTGATCAGGTTTTTGGAGAGCTTTGAAGTGGGTATTCACTATTCCCCAGAAGCATATATAAAATTAAAACTGAGTTACTTGTTTGGACCCTTCGAAGGCAACCAGCTGAGCAATACGCCAATGAACCTGCTCTTGTGCTTGAACGCATTACCGAGAAGCCCAGCTTTTGTCTGAATAGCTCTCGCTCAACGTTCGAAGTCTGAAATTTTAGACTGCACACCTATCAACAGCAGACCATGCGAAGTGAGATGGCTAGGAGTCTGCAAAATGAATAACCACCACAGAGAGAAGAACCGTTGCATATTTGCTGTCGCCATCTCAATAACTGCAACTCCGGTAAAGTTAGGAATAAACCCTACATTTGTCTTCAGGACTCTTCCTGTGGGGTTCAGCGGTTCGAGCAGATTCCCTGTTTATATCCACACTTTTCGCCCCATTAATGAACTGCGTAAGTGCCGGAGTCACATTCGAAAATTAGTCTCATTTTTGTTCGCTTTGTCTTCGACATCGTTTTGTGCTTCATCAACGAATATCACTATTACCACAGCTCTTCTCTCTTACATTTTTGTGACTTATCGGGAGTTCATGAAGGCTTCATAGGATTTTAATAGCATCCGCCTTCAACGACCAACTATCTTGTGAAGCTGCCATCGACTTAATGATCGTACGTGACCTGAATGTGCGTTAGCTAGGGGCTTGTCTCATTGCCAGAATCTATAGTACGTCCGAGGCTGTGGGAGAACCTTCAGGGGAGAACAACTCCACAGCCTAAGCATGTGCATGTGGACAGAATCAACTACGTTAATGATCTTCTAAGTACATTTGGCATACAAACGGTGGAAAGACTACTAATGAAATGAAAATACTAGTAGTCTATTCGACGAGCCATAAAAAGCCTTGAACAGTGGTTTATGAAAACACAAGTCGTGCGGCGACACTGTGATTGTCAGATGGAATCCTTGATCGAAACCACCCACGACGCCCCAAGCATTTAGCTCGTTCTGCACCTGGGCCGCTCAGTACTCGCACAATGGAACCCCATTGGACAAGCCAAACTCAAGCAAGTGATTTGCTGGTCCGAGTCACGTGATCCATACACAAACACGACGGCTTCACACCAGGACAAGCCACTCAGCAGTGTTGCACCAATTGTTAACCTTTGTTCCGTGGGCCCGTGAGATAAGGGTTGGCGTTGTGGACGGCGTGTTGGCGGTCGTCCGGCTTTCTTTTCGACTTCCCCCGTTAGCACCTTTCTAGACAGGACACTACCGCTTTTGCTGACAGTCATACACGGCATAAAAATATGATTGACTAATATGAAAGCAAGTTAAAGTTCCAAGTGCGAAGTGCACTGAATATGTATACATGTATTTAGCTATAGTTAAGCTTGAAGCGATATTTCCTAAAACACAAATGTCAAATTTCTGCCAAAATTTTACTAAGATAAGTGGTGCGTCTGGCCGCAAAAAGGTTGTGTGAAGAAAGGGAAATCGACGGAGGACATTTCGAGGCAGTTGGATACGTTTTATGCCGTCAAGTTTATGTATTCACCCCATAAACGTCAAATTGTACTAATCTCAAACGGCGAAACGCGGATCCCCTGGACTAAATTCTCCAACGTATTTCAGACTATTTTATCGCTTGCTATGACAATTCACCTTTCCTTACTTTATGCGCCTCAAGCATTTAACCCGTCTTTTAGAGCCGTGTGAAAGACGCATACCCATAATTCCTTTGAAACCGTGGTTCAAAAAGAGAAACTTTAACACAAAGTTTTAGCATTTGATGGCATTCATTTTAGTCCTTTAGTCCTCCACACACGACCGCAGCTTTATTAGAAGTTGTTTAAATGAGTTCAGGGTCATTATGGGCGTGAAGTGGCTGCCGTTGGCTTTGCGCATATCTTCTGTGAAAACGGTGAGAAATCTCGTTTGTTTATGATAGTCGGCATACGTTATATCTGGCTTAAGTCAGTGTATGATTTTCACCGATATACCGAGTCACCAACAGTGCATTTGGATAAACTATTGGGTTTGTGAGCAGAAGAAGCAGACAGCACCGTAAGATATTCACTGCTTCCAAGCAGTGAATATCGCAGCTTCGCAGCGCCGTAACTGGGTGCGTGGACAGCTGCATACATGAATATCTTGAATGAGCTGTTTATGGTTGTCATTGTGGTTAGGATGTTCTTGGGTTCATCGAGGATTCGCGGTGATTCATTGCCGCCATTTAAACAAGGCAATACGAAGGCCGCGTCTACATTGGGGACTCAAAATAGGAAAACGTCACATGGGTTTGCCAGAATGCACTTCGATGTGAGTTAGAATGCCGCCCGAAATAACAGACAGTCAAAAGTTGACACACTCTCCAACCACTTCAATGAAGTGACACTACCGAATTTCAAAAACGACAACCGATATTTAGGTGTAGACATTAGGTGTGCAGTCGATGTGAACTGATGTGGACATATGCGAGTATGGGAGACGCGCAATGACTAGCATGGTACTTTGCAAAACTGGTTGCCTCTGAGGCGTCACGTCGCACTTCGTACCCACAAAGTGTCACGTTATCATAACGATGCTTATTCCCAACAAGTGGGTGGCGTACCATGAGGCATGAGCATAAGGCTACAGCCAGAATAAAGCGTTTGTTCGTAGCTGCGTGTAATGGAGCAAGCGGGCGATAGGGTAAAGTCAAAAGAAGGAAGAGCATAGTTGTGGGTGTGTTATCAAATTGGGTTAAGCAGTGCCATACCACCATTGCACTAAAATACTTCGGTTTCTGGGCTGCCCTGTAACGGACATCATTTTTGAGATAGTTTGGCTTGGACGTGCAACTCCGTAAGGAGGGGGATATTTTTGG
The DNA here is from genome assembly GCF_000715545.1 of Opisthorchis viverrini. Taxonomy (NCBI): domain Eukaryota; kingdom Metazoa; phylum Platyhelminthes; class Trematoda; order Opisthorchiida; family Opisthorchiidae; genus Opisthorchis; species Opisthorchis viverrini. Next base: position 883,011 of record NW_008751672.1, read on the forward strand.
TTGGCCGGTGAAGTGCTCGGAGGTAGAACAACGATTATATAAGATCGCAGGTATTCTTCTGATCCGGTTAGAGAAGTGGTGTGGTGCAGCCTTTTATATACATTCGAAGTTGTATTAGCTTTTATTGTGGTGTGACAGATGAGGTCAATGCCCGAACCTGCGATGCTACGGTCGCGTTTGCTAATTTGAAACACCTGTGGGGTCAATGCAGTGTATCCGTGAATATTATGCAACGTGTGTATCAGGTTGCAGGACGGGCTGTTCTGTTGTGTGGCTGTGAAACCTGGCCTGTTTGAGGAGCGAAACCAAGTCGTTTTCAGGCGTTTAATAACTGATGTCTCAAAACCATAGCCCGTGTGGGTCGGTGTCAGCAAATCCGTTAGGCGACGGCTAAATAGCGATTTTTCGGTTTTGCACCAGGAATTTCCACTGAAGCATGTGTCCATGCAGCCTCCAGCTAGATCATCAACATTACCTGGGATAGTTGGATCGCACCAGGTCTGGCTATTTTACTAGCTCATTTATTCGGATATAGTCGACATGATTTCGGAAGTGAAGATGGGTCGCAATACTTCGACATGAACGATGAGTCGGATGCAGCCCAGAAGGATGCCCCTTGTTGGTTACATTTCTACTGTGCTTGAGTATGTGACGGTTACGAACTTCGATGAGGAAGACCGAACTGTCGATTTTATTATGCCACACTGTACCGATATCAGAGAGCAGGACTCGGGTGAACTTGAGATTTGGTGCTCTAAGCTAGCGGATTCGACACAAAGCACCTGCCAGCTCACTAGATCTTCGCTACGACTGCATCCATGGGTGCACGTTTGGGGACGCGCGTGGCCCTTGGATCCTGAGGCTCAAGTCTACATCACCGGGTCCTACGACTAAAAAATATGCACCCCTCTTTATCTTTGACTTTTCTGCGCTCACTTATGCACACGGTTGCCGAATCCCGCCCTCGAACCATCGATGTACAAACGGCTCCCTCGTTATCGCCAATGAGATTAACTGCGTAATTCCTGAGTTCACCTTATAACAATAAATCTCCAGGCTCAGGGCGAGCACCGACCGGGAATTGTGGATAAAAGGATTTGTTGGATACTTAGTGGGTAAGCCACTGCAACTTTTTTGAATCGTATTTTAAACGATGTCGCAAAAGATGTGTACGAGTTGTAGTTGATTATACATTCTCCAGAAACCTTGTGGGGTATAAAACGGAGAACTGGATTGACCACATATTAGGTTTGCACCGATGCAACCAATAGATAGAAACATAATTTGTTAAAGTTGGTTGTGAATGTTTCAGGCACGAGAACATGAACGATGAGTCGGATGCAGCCCAGAAGGATGCCCCTTGTTGGTTACATTTCTACTGTGCTTGAGTATGTGACGGTTACGAACTTCGATGAGGAAGACCGAACTGTCGATTTTATTATGCCACACTGTACCGATATCAGAGAGCAGGACTCGGGTGAACTTGAGATTTGGTGCTCTAAGCTAGCGGATTCGACACAAAGCACCTGCCAGCTCACTAGATCTTCGCTACGACTGCATCCATGGGTGCACGTTTGGGGACGCGCGTGGCCCTTGGATCCTGAGGCTCAAGTCTACATCACCGGGTCCTACGACTAAAAAATATGCACCCCTCTTTATCTTTGACTTTTCTGCGCTCACTTATGCACACGGTTGCCGAATCCCGCCCTCGAACCATCGATGTACAAACGGCTCCCTCGTTATAGCCAATGAGATTAACTGCGTACTTCCTGAGTTCACCTTATAACAATAAATCTCCAGGCTCAGGGCGAGCACCGACCGGGAATTGTGGATAAAAGGATTTGTTGGATACTTAGTGGGTAAGCCACTGCAACTTTTTTGAATCGTATTTTAAACGATGTCGCAAAAGATGTGTACGAGTTGTAGTTGATTATACATTCTCCAGAAACCTTGTGGGGTATAAAACGGAGAACTGGATTGACCACATATTAGGTTTGCACCGATGCAACCAATAGATAGAAACATAATTTGTTAAAGTTGGTTGTGAATGTTTCAGGCACGAGAATGGCAGGTGGACGACGTGTGGATATGAAGGGCCGCCGTTGGCCGTTGGATTAGTTTATTATATGTAGTGGTGGCATGCTACGAGCATGTGCACGGGCCTAGCAGTTACTGTAACTAGCCTCGGTAGTTGATATCGAGTGCAGTTATGGGTAGACGGGCCGTCGTTGGACATTGGATTGTGCTGCCGGGCATAGTCGAGGCCTCATACTAGCGTTGCGCATAGATGACGGCCCGGCAATTACGAAAAGTAGCCAATATAGGTAATATCGTCTACACTTACGGGTATGACGGGCCGTCGTTGGTTGTTAGATTAGGATATCACGCATAGTTAGGGCTCCATTTTTATCGGCCCGCATAGGCACTGGTGTTTACTATTGAGAGCAGAGACAAGTGGAAGCGCGCACAATTATGGGAATGACGCTGGCAGTTAGATTCGGACACCGCGCATTGTTGAGGCCTAAAAATCAGCGTCGTATGCAGGCAGTGGACTAGCAGCTTCAAAAAGTAATCAAGGTAGGCGACATCAAGTACAGATATGAATATGAGATCCGTCGTTCGCCAATGGATTAGGTAAGAGTGCATAGTTTAGTTCTCGCATTCATCGGTGCGCATGAATACTGGCCCAGTGTATTTCGTAGCTGGCATAGATAAGCGACAACGCATATAGTTACCAATGCGACAGAACAGGTTGGATTAGGTTGTCGGTTAAATGCCGCATATGGACACGGGCCCAGAAAGGTTGTTGCTAGGTTGTTGCTGTGCATGAGTGAGGTCTTATAATCAGCCTCGTGCATAGAAGCGCGCCTACCAGTTACAATAAGTAATCGAGGTGAATGACAACGGCTACCTTATCATGGCGACCTCTTTATGGCGGTCACCAATTAGAGAGCGTCATATTCATAATAGGAATGATACCTGCATCTATCTCGAGATACTGTATTATTTACAGGCTAGTTATGCATATCCGGGAAAGGGAATCATCCACAGATCTCGCCCTTGCATCGATACTGAGCAGTTAATGTTGTTGTCTAACAGCGTCGCACTTAAGGGAAGTTGAGATCCGTGGGAAGACGATTTGACAAGGTTCGCCGAACGAGATCATCACATTTGTTAAATCTGAGGAGTGTAAAGCAAACAAGCGTCAGTGATCGAGGATAGAATTTGCATTAGATTTTCTTTAAATGTTTTTTATTCCTACTGAATACCACAGAACGCTAAAATATATATCAAGGTACGAGTTCGTGTTTTATTTCGCGTAAACCGATAACAAAATGCGATTTTATGACGGTTTGTGACCTTAAAACTTTGCTCACTTGAACAAAATTCTACGATCAACATGTCACCGGAAGATGCCACTGCACTAGACCAACTATCCGTTCAAGTCACAACTTCTACAGCTTAAGAGTTTCGGCGAAAGTAACTTGGGTGTGCTTCTAGTCCGCGACTTTTTTGGCTTGTGCGCAAATGCAATTTGAGTGCACGCTCTTCTTGGCTTGTGCACCACTAAGCAATCCGAATGCTGGCTCGAGCATGATTGCATGTGCAAGTCAAACGCAAGCAAATCCTTGGCTCAACCGAGTCACGCGATCCATACCCTAACATAGGACTGCTTACCCGCTTAAAAGATGTTTTCACAAATCGGTGCTCGTGGCTCGATGGCTTAGTGCGATAAGCTCGAGAGCGACAACCGGCTTGTTCGCAGCTCGAACCTGATGTCGTCGTTTAACTTCTCTTTGACTTTTCCCGCTGGCATATTTCTAGACAGGACACTACTGTTTTTCTCAGCAGCCATATACAGAATGAAAATATTATTAACTAAAATGGAAGCAACTCAAAGTTCCAAGCGCAGAGTCTTGGATATGTAGTTAAGCTTGAATCAGAATTAGCGAAAACACAAAATTGAGTTCCAGCCAAACTTTTGTTGAAAGAAGCGGTATAAGTAGTCGAAAAGTGTTGCCAGAGGAAAGACAGGTCGGCGGAGGGCAGCTAAATGTACGTGGTTAGGTTTTGTGATGTTAAGTTTACGGATTCATTTTACGAACTTAAAATCTCGCCCGCAGAAGCAAAGATCCACTGAAATATATCCTTTGGACTGTTTCAGACAGTTTTCCACTTCTGGAAAATAGGTCTAAATTATTTGTTTTAAAAACTTGACTACAGGAGAAACAGAAGATAACCTGGCATTGTGTAAAACGCGAAACCGCCATAAATTAGAAATCCGCTAATGGAGCATATAAAAATAAGCCACCATACCAGACCTCACCCGTAAACATAGAAGTGTGCTGTTTTTGAAAACTAGACGTCACTGCAGAACTAAGCCAACCGCTTCTCCTTGAAAAACAGAAATGGACAGTTTGCGTGCAACCAATTTGTTGTATTTGACGTCTAAAGTCATTTTGTCACATTCAAACTTATCAAGGTGTGAAGACATACAAACTCAAACCAACGTGGATTTACGGCGGAGACGGAACCTCCCAGAGCGCGTTCTCAACTCGTATAATCTCCTCATCCCCTAACGACGAGCACATTTTTTCACATCACAAAGAGGCGCTTAGCCTCCAGCGGATGTGAATTTTACAGCGGCTATTGTTTGCTTATTTGCAATTCGTCTGAAGCCTCAAGAGCTAATACTGAAAGAGAAATTACGCTTGCCATCAGGGAACTCATTTGAGACGTTCAAATACAGGTCCTAGAGGTGATCTGGAAGGTGGTTGCAGCTAAACTCGTTTTCAAGTTACGTAAAGCCCCGCACCGGCCTGATAAATGCTCTAAACCACCTCTGGCAATTTGTCCAATGTACCGATTTTGAATTAGAGCGAAGTGCCATAAATAAATAATTACTCTAATATCCCCACACAAAGCTAATCCACACACCGGTTATGACGGGAATCTCTCAGATCGTTGGCTGAGAGCCAATAATTCACCATTCTGCTTCATTTATCTGCCGGACATTACAATGAGCTATACTTCCTCCTTACCACCAAAATCATATCTTATAACTCCAGCGCCACTCAACGAAGGGCCAAGCAACGCGTTAAAACAGAATACAATCCAGTGTGGACCGTGGAAACCCAAGGTTTCCAAAAAATATCCTAATTGAATGCGACAGAGGGTCCTTGTCGCTAGCTCTTGCTCACAACTTCCTTCTCACTCTGCTTTCAAGGATGTAAAAAACTGAACAATATCATCAATCTATGCCTCCACACAGAAGCACACAGACTTTCGGTAGTCAGGCTATCCACTTTTCCAAGTGTCTATATGGGTCCCTCGACCACAATGATTAGTGCTGTGTTCGGCGTGTCAAGTGAACATCCGCAAGGATAACTTCGGACTTTAGGTCCACGGACCACTGACGGTGCCTTGAAAGTAGGTATATGCAGCGCACTCGCTCCCATCAGGTTCATTTATAAATGTGGTTTAGCGGCATAACTATCCCCCTGCCAGGGGAAAACACGAAAGTTGTTTGGGTTATTGTCAGACGTTTGCACGCGGTAGCCGTTTTTTTCCAGAAGCTTGAAGCAGTGCTACCACTCGTTTTGAACCGCTGTTCAGCCCCATGGAAAGTTTAACTCCGTGATTTTTTGGTCGAAATGCTCTTTTGTGGTACCACAAAAATGACAGCCGATGCCACTCACAACTTCCCGTTTTTGCCTTCTGAAGACTAACATCTATGCATCATTTGATTAAGAAAGCAGTGAAATTTGCTGGTCATAAGCCACGCCAACCTGGTAACAACGGAGAACATGAATAGCGCAATGACCACTACGTACCAGAAACCCACTTGTCCTGTAACACCGAGAAAAACAAGCGAACGACAGCTGTCCTTCCGGCCATTCTAAAAAAATTTTGAAAAATAATTTAAAAAAAAACATCCACGCATCGAGTACCTGAGAGTACCGTGTGGGACTCACGGCTAACGTTGATATGCCAAGTGTTGCCAATTTCGTCATAGTGGAGTCACACCAAACCTAGTCCATTTTATCATCCAAAAATAGCAAACGCATTCTTCCCTCTTGTCATCTAGAGCGATCGTATGCACAAAATGCTAATAACTTATCGTTTCCTGAGTACAAGCAGTCACAGTTAGCACTTAATGGCTGTTTTTTGCGATGCATCATTCGTTTTCTGGAGGTGACAGCACTGACTCGACGACTGATCCTTAATCTAACTTACCTGTTAGGTTGACGGAGTAGACCTCAGTTAAGATACGACTCCTATCAATTATCTGGGAAGCTGTTGCATGTCCGCTTTTCACTTTTCTACAGTCACTGCTCGCATTAACCCCTCCTTCTGCACAATAAGGACCCAATGTCATGACGCTTTGGTGAGAAAATATACCGTCCGCTATCAACTAGTCCAAAAGCTAGCCTCCTTGCTTTTCCTCGACGACGAAGTTTTCACCTTCCTAATACTAGGCACATACTATGTCCCAACTAGTACTTGGCTTCTGAATCGGAAAATGTGTTCACCTCCCTTGAGTCCACTTAGTTTGCTGTCATGCTCTTTCATATTTTTTATTGACGCCGTTACACCTCATGCCTCCAAATACACGCCACGCGCTACTGCTTTCATTATATTGCCTACTCGTTGCTCCATTTCCGAAGCTTCAAACGTCTACCGCAGTTGCCAAACGCCCCTTGGAACTGTTATTCATTAAAACTGGCTGGTGTCCGGTCTCCTTGACGACCGTTACGGGGCTGTCCATAAACCGAAGCATGTCAGTGCGAGGATGGTATGACAATGTCATACCCATTGAGATGGCACTCGCGCGACTATTTTCTCCAGAATCTCGACCACAACCCCTCACCCACTCAAGCCTGTAGTAACAACTACGAGCAAATTTTTCATCTGGCCCCGTCTCTAGGATGACCTCTTCCGACCCGATGATTTTTTGCTAAAATATGGCTGGCGTGGTTTTGCCTGCTGCTATTTTGGCTTGCCTTCTCCACAAGTTCAAATCTGTATACGGCGTTCGGGTCGCCTATGTAATAGCAACTTGCCCCCATCCAACCTACCCCCTGCACCTGACTTCCCTACAACAGTGCAACCAGTGAGCTGTTTACTTTCAGATTAGACCACATTTTTGAGAAAAAACTCGCCGTGTGCTCCCAATTTGAGTTATCTCATCCCCATCTCCACTTCTGCTCGTTGCGAATCCGGCCATTTACCCAAGGTCACTCATGGCCAGCAATGGTTTTCAGCCTTTGTTCATGCTAGCTGGCTACATCTTTAAACCAGTCGGACCTCACGCTCATTGTCCCCAAGAAGTTGGGAAAGAAACCTGTTATTACTATATCATCGGATATTCCCCACCTCTACTGTGCAATCCGCAACCCCACAAACCCCCCAGTCATGCTCCATTTCGACTGTACATCTATGATCATGTCAGATGTTATGCCACCAACAAGTTGGGAATCAACATTATTATTATTATTATTATTATTATTATTATTATTATAGGTGATCCGGGTTAGCACAGTCAACTAGGGTGACAGAAGTGTCACAACTGTGTGCCACGGATTGCGAGGCCATGATGGTGTAAACTATTTGGAAAATACGGTTGCAAGCATGTGCACTACTACTCTCTAGATTGAACGATCTGGACGTTGAGCCTCCCGCACAAACGTCCCCATGAAATGACATCTGAAGATTACTTGATCTGCGTTTTAAATTAAATTTGACAGCCGTAGGTCCAATTTTTCTTTCACATCGTAATCGTCTTATCACTGTTTAGAAAGCAGTGTTTACGGCTCAGCATGTGATGTACTTTTAAGTTTTTTGGCATGTCATAAATCCTGTCCCCGTTTTACGAGAAGGGCTTGGTGTCACTTGGACAACGAGTAGGTTGGCGCCCGCAAAAATGATTGGTAGGCCGAAGTTGACAAGCCGCATTTTTCGTAATATTTCCACTTTTATTGCCACCCACGATACGGCTTTAAAAATGCAAGGTTCTACGCAAATGCTGCTGTGGTGGTCCGCAGGCTCCGCACTGGTCAGGATAGCAGCCGTTACAGCCACTGCAGCGGACATTCACATGTTCCCTCAACCAGCTTCACCTAATTTGTCCAGTTTATGTTTGTGATTAAGAAAAAATGCAAATGCTAGGTGCACCTTATAAATACAATGACAATGAAATAAAAGATGACTTATCGATAAAGCTTCGTTGGTTTGAAGGATCTGCAGATGCGGAGCAGGAATGTTCTACAGGAGTGGTTAGCTCTTGAAGATACCCCGGCAGGTAGATCCGTTGTTGTGTCTTGTTGACTTGCCGCGTGCACGGGATGCTGCGTTGTGTTGTGCGCCTTGCGTATCTGCGTTGCGTGGTGCGTGGTGGTGTGTGTCGTGTTGTCAGGTTCATTATATATTTGTACGCGTTTGCAGTGAACGTGGGAATGTGTGTTTTGATGCATGCTAGACAGGAATTGACTTGTGATCGGTTAAAGTTGCGGGCGGA
>NW_008751672.1:895678-905728 GCF_000715545.1 Opisthorchis viverrini
GCCCCTTAACGGTCGTCAAGGGTGCCGCGATCGGAGAAGGGATACGCAGTTCCATGGCAGCTGGTTCTGGGTGAGACAGAGATTGACCAGAGAGGCAGGGCGGATGTAGGCCCACGGATAATTTCCCTTCCGTTGGAGGACCGTGTGAGTGTAGACCGGACACCAGCCAGTTTTAATGAATAACAGTTCTAAGGAACGTTTTGCGATCGCAGTCGAAGTTTGAAGCATGCACTAGAATCCACGGCAGGGAACCGTTTATGTCACTGTTCATACACCTGTGGGTTTATGATGCTCGCTGTTCTTCTCTCTCCCACCGATTAATCTCTAAAGACTATTTTAGATGTTGGTATTCAATCACTTGTGATGTTTTCTTGCGCCTGTTTCCCCTTGTAAAGCCATACCAAGCTGGGCTCCACTTTAACTCCGTTAAACTGGCTGAAATCTGTTTTGTCTTCCGGCCTCGCACAAGCGCTACGCTCACTCACCCTTATATACATACATTCATATTTATTTATCAGCACCGTATAAATATATTCCTCAACCGTTCCACCTATATCAAAATCAAAAACAGCGTGGTGCAGTGAGGCGCATTAGTGCGTTGTTGTTTTGTGCGACATCACCGCTGTATCACCGAGGCCCTCGATCCGGTTTTCCTTTCCTTGTTCAACATGCTGTGACTTGTGTGCACACGCTTCTGCCTCTATGACCTGGTTTGAAAACAGTTTCCTGTTGTATGCTTGCTTGATTTGATTGTACCGTTTTACTGTTAATGTTGTTTTCCCAATCGGATAATATAGCTGCTAGCTGGGGCTACTTCATACGCAAACTGTGAATAAGGCCGCTAGGGATTCGGCGCCACACAAATTTGCTAAGATATATATGAGGATGTTTGTGTACGTTGGACATGGATAGCGTCCCTAAACAGTTAGCACGCAGGCTCAGACGCGTGCATGCCGCTCATCCTGCAGCATCAATGTATAACTCCTGCCGGAATTCTGTGAATGGTTTCTATATGCAGAAGAATAAGAAATTATGGCCACTGTTGGACGTGGCGCCGCTGAGTTAAGCCTGTCCTGTTTCAACCATACCTCACGAGAAATCCACTTGTGAACTCAAAACAATTTCTATGGTGAAATAAAGATCGTTGCCTCAAGTGCAATTTAACACGAAAAAAATAAAGATACGTAATGCGGGGTTTTGGACGTGGTGCGCTGTACCTAGTCTGTTTTTCTCTCTCTAGGGTGTAACCACGCCACACCGAGTTCAACTCATCTACACAACTCGAAAGACGGTCACGAATCTCAAACCTTTCTCCAGTCTCCCGCCCTGAATTGTTTAAATAATAAAAATTATTATTATTATTAATATAATAGTGTATATTCCCAACTTGTGGGTGGCATACTGTCTGGCATGATCATGCGTTTAAAGTCAGGCTGAGATATGACAGGGGGTAGCGGGTAGTGGGGATTGCGCGAAAAGGGGACAATGTCATAAACATTGGGAAGTACTCGATTAAGTAATAACATTATGTTTTTTCTGCAATTTGTAGGGAACAATGGGCATGAGGTCCAACTAATCCAAAGACTCAGTCGGCTTATATGAACCCAAACTGGAAAACTATTTCTGGCCGCGAGCGACCTTGGGCGGTTGAGTAAATGGCCGGAGTCGCAAAGAGCAAAAGTGGAGGGGGAGATGGGATGATTCAAACTTGGAGAACATGGCATGTTTAATCTCAAAGATACGGTGCAATCTGAGAACAAGCAGACTAACTGGTTGCACTATTGTAGGGAATTCAGGTGCAGGGGTTTGGTTGGATGAGGACACAGAGGTGGTTGAATTCGGACGAGTAGTCCAACAGGTTGAAATGAATGTCATCGTTGCAGTTGGGGTCTATGAACCGAGTAGACAAGAGAACTCGGTTGGGAGGAGGGATGGAACAGTTGCGGGTGTGCTATCAAACTGAGTATGGCAGTGCCGTGCCATTATTGGCCTGACGGACGTCACATTTGAGATGATTTAGCTGGGGGTGTGCAGTTCATTGAGCAGCGGTATTCATTTCAGCCTGGTTGGGGAGACAATCTGGAACGAAACCAATATGGGATTGTAGGTTTTCTTGGTCCGCTTGGTGATCCCCGAGTTGTAGATCATAGGCCAGGTGGAGTGGAGATCATCGAGCCAGGTCGTCCAAAGCGGGCACTTCCGAAATTCAAAGCTTGGGAAGGTGAGGGGATGGAAGGAGATTCGCAAAACATAGTGAGTTTGAGGGGATATAAAATGGGATAATATGCATAAATATACACAGAAAGAAAAACTTGACGTCTGCTGCAATTAGGGTGACGACAGGCGATTATATGGAGTAGGAGATAGAAAGATTTTTACTTAGCAGGCTAGCGACCAGGCGCTGAGTTTGCTAACATACGACATTACATCACAACTGATCCAGTAAAAGCCGATGAAAGCGCTTAAAAATGTAGTATGGGAATCAGATGCATAAGGGCTGGCGGGAGTGGACTTCTAAGATAACTGGATAACCTGGTGTTTATTACATGAGTTCGATAATACCAAAAGAGAAAGTGTGCGCAAGAGAAATAGTCACTAGTCCCCGAAGTACTGCTATCAGCTCTAATCTGTAGATGGCGCATAGCAGGTGTTGACCACTGGGAGCGGCGAGTAGATGTATTCTCTGGTTGGATGACGAAGTGAGCTTTGGTGCGCTGTAGCATCTGTTCTGACGAAGGTAGATACAGCTATGCTCACCGATGTTCGCCATGGGCACTTGCAGAGTATCTTTGGGCTATCGCAAGTGACCTTCTAATTTTTTGCTTTTGTTTTTCTTTAGAGATGAGAGGCCAGTTTTTTTTCATTTGTGGTTTATGGCATTGCCAGGTGCATAACTCAACCGAGGCGTGCCCAACCCCAGCAGCAACAAACAGAAGTCAGCAGTACTTTTTTTGGTTTCCTGGACTTAAAGGCCAGACTCAGAACCACCGGTGATGAGCGATGCACCCGTGCTACTGGAGGGGTGGCGGGCATACGAACGCACCATGGTGTAACGTAACAGGGTAGGGCGTACCCGTCCACCACATGAGGTTTTCATCCTTCGTGCATGCTACCAGATCTGCGAGGTGGAAAACCATCCAAGCAGTCGTAAGTGCGGTTTGTGCATTAATAAATACTCCAGCAACCATTTTTGGTCGGGGAAAGCCAGGCCAGTAAAGACAGCTCAGTCAATTCGAACAAGTGAACAGCATACAGACGCTGGTAGAGGCAAGTCGCAGAGGAGAAGTGGAATGACAGTTGTCAGTGAGACGTTGGGACTGGAATATTGATACGCACGGCGATGGCACTATGACTACACGGCGTCGGAGCGCTCATCTGGGCTGCCATGTCAAACAAAAGCCTTCTGCGATGTTGTGTGTGGGAGTGTTTCGTGGAGCAAATCATCAAATGGATATATATAAGCGCAGAATGCGATCTGATGATGAAGTGAAAAAAATCGACTTTGGTTTTGTTTTTATCAGCTAGAGTTAGGCTGTGATCACCAGTTACCAGACAGAGCTGACAGAGTAATCCGGGGTGGGGACTTGACTAGGACGAGGTATAAGTTCACTGGAGGAATAAAAAACAACCAGGCCATTTACACTGCAGATTAAGATCAAGTTGGCATTTGAGTCCTTTATCAGCTTAAAGGGGGTCAAGAGGATAGGAAGAAGTGATAACAGAATCTTTTACTTGCCCACTAACTGTAATGTCGCTAAACTCATATGCGCACTGGACCTGATTCGTAGAGGAGGTCAGAGGTTATTAGAGTATTGAGTAGGGCGGCAGTAGTTTCACACGTAGGGAATTTGTCCACGGACTGAGAAAAATTATGATGATGCATGATGCTTCGCAACTGCTCAGGAAGGCTCTTCCAGATGCGAGCGTAATAAACTAGAAAGAAGTAGTGGCGTAAATTTGTACGAGCTGGGGGACACACTAAGAGGTTGCAGGAGTTACGGAGTCTGTAGCGAGGCTGTGAGGTTATACTTGGTCTGGCCTCTGCTACAAAGGCGTTTTTAAGCAGCAGACGGTGTAAGAGAGCTAGATTCAATTTTAACAGTCTAAGCCGTAGTGGTTCGAGGCCCAGAATTTGACAGCGGGAGCGGTAAGAGAGGAGGTTTGACCAGGGAAAGAGCTTTTTCGTAAATGAGCGTTGGACATTTTCAATTGCGAGTCTGCAGTTTTGGGTGTAAAGGGAGGAGATTGCAGGACAGAATTCCACGAATGGTCGTACGCACAGCTTAAATATTGCAACCATTGTTTCTGGGAGGTGACAGGAGCGCAGTATTAAAGAACTGAGCCGGCGTGCTCTTGCAACCTTAAACTGCACCTGGTGGGAAAAGCTAAATGTACAGGAGTATCTGAGGCAGAGATATTTTATCTCCGTGGAATAGGTGATAGGATTTCCATCAATTGTGAAAGCGTCAGCCGGAAGAGAGCAGCGGCAGGAAGTTGTGCAGGATTTTGGGGAGGAGAAGCTTAGGCCAGATTCGTTTGACCAGCGAGTCAGTGAATCTGAGTCTTGCTTAATCTAGTGAAAAGCAAGGGCTTTTTCAGAGGAGGGGACTGTGTACGCGATTTTCATGCTGTCCACAAAGAGGAAAGCCTTACCATGGGATATGGCGCCGAGGATATCTTTGATGTACAGTACGAAAAGGATGGGGCCTAGAACGCTTCCTTGGATGACTCCGCTAGTGATTGGTAGTGGAATTGATTGCGCGTCCCCGATTTGCGTTATTTGCCTCCTGTCTGATAAATAGGAGGTTCTATTGATGCCAACATTGCTAAGTTTGTGTAGCAGGGAGGCGTGGGCGACCTGGCCGAAGGCTTTTTGGATGTCCAGATAGACGGTTACAGTGGAGTATCCAGCGTCGTAGGCTGCTGTGACGGTCTCAAAGAAGTGAAGCTGGCAGCCATTTACGGATCTTTGAGATGGGAATCCGTACTGCTGAGCATCTATGGCGTTTGTAGCTAGGAGAGACCTGAGTAACGGGACTTTGTCCAAACGCTCGAGGGTTCGCATTAAAAGAGGGGTATGGTGGATCACTCTATAATTGGAGGCAGTTTGCCTGGATCCGGATTTAAAATAGGGGCAAACAGCAGATTGTTTCCATTGAGAGAGAACGATTCCAGAGTTGGCTGAGTGAGTAAAAAGATCTAGGACGAGGGTTTTGGCATCTTGACCACCATATCTCAGTACGCGCGATGGCATGCCGTCGCCTCCCGGCACAGCGGAGTCTGAGGGTTTGAAGAAGGGCTGATACATCAGCTAGGGAGATGGCAAGCTGCTCAGAGACGGGTGGTTACTCTGTTGTAAAGAGGTGGAATATGAGGCCGTGATTGTAGGATCGAACTTGGGAGAAGGAATTAAGTAGCAGCTGGCAATGTAAGCATTCAAGTGGTCGGCTATATTGACAGGATGAGTGATGAAACTACCGTTGGTTGAGCTCAGGCAAGTGACTTGGTGACAGTTTGGGGTACATCGTCCACGAAATAGGCGGCCGAGTAATTTACAGCTAGAAGGGCCCCTGAGAGCGGTGCTCTGTTTTCGGCATTCGGGGGATACCCGTAAGGACTCTCGGTCGGTTGACAGCTTGTTGATGAGGAGTATTAATGAGAAATCCCGAGATTTCCGATATTCACTGCCGGCTCGGCTTATTTCATTGTCCAAGGCTTTCAATAGTTTATCATGTCGGGAGGTACCAGGGTAAAAACCCTTAATGGGATAGGCAAGGTAGAGAGAGGACAATAGGTTTTGGTAGAAGATACCACAAATCCGTTGTGTGTCTGACGAGAGAAAGAAGTCGCTCCAGTCCCAGGAGGCCAGCGGGGATGAAAAAGCCAGCAAAATGTCCGGAGTCAGGAGATGAAAGAAAGACGGACTCGGGGGAACAGCTCCGTTAAACCTGACTGCCTTACATGAAACAACGCAGTGATCGCTACCTGGAAAGCATGGACCAATTACGGTCGTAGCCAGATGACCCTCATTTGAAAATATTAGATCTAAGTGTGTTGGCCACGAGTGGGGCTGCGTACAGTCTGAGACCAACCCTCTACACTAAGTTGGGCAAGCAGTGAGGCGTAACGACCAAGGCCCAGAGTGGGAGACCAGGAAATATCCGGTAGGCTGAAGTCACTCAGCACGAATTTAGATGAATGAGAAAGGGCATGTGCAGTGGTGATAATACGGGACAAGTCAGTTATAGAAGCGGGGGAGGGGGCGGTGTTAGATAGATACAGCCTACTAGTGCAGGTCGCTTGGTCTGTTTTGCAGAGATCCAGGTAGCTTCTGGAATCCCTTCTAGGCTGGGAACATCAAGGGGGTTGCACGAAGTTCCTATTTGGAGTAGACGGCACAGCCTCCACCTCTTGAGTTCCTCCTGCCAGGGATTGAGACTACCGTGTTTGGAGTATCAACCGAGAGCCATGTTTTGGTCACACAAATCAGATTTGGTTGCGCAACAGGAATAATCGCACGGAGAGTATGGATTTTGGAAGCATTGAGCGGGCGTTAAAGAGCGTAATTGATAGGTCCATTTGTGAGCACTAAGTAGCACTATGCAGGAATTTGATAACTTCTTTTACGGTGGAGTTCGGTACTAGGGAGAATTGGTTAGGGGAGGTAAGGGTACATGAAGTAGCGTTGACTAGACATGTGTTCGGATTAGGTCGAAGAGTGTTTACAACTGGGGGTAGAGGGGTGAGTAGTGGCTGAGTTAGGTTTGAATCCACGGCAGAAGGTAGAGCATAAAGTTCATTATGGGGTAGGGTATATGTCTTGAAGGCTGGTATGTAGTCGGAAGCGTTTGGGGGTTGGGAGTGGTTTTGGGACATGAAGTCATTCTCATCGGCGGGAGGTGTGGAGAATGGCATGGTGCAGAAAGTAACGGTGGTTGTGCAGGGATGGGTCGCGACCGAAAATGGTCTACAGTTGGGACGGAAGTGTGTGTGTAGGATGGTGGAGGCGCATAAGAACCTGAGCTGGCCGCCGGTATATGCGGACGTGAGGTTTCATCAAACTTGAGGTACGCGTGGTTTGGTGTATTTGTCATGTAGTGATGGGGAGGCCAAAGCAATGTGTGGTTATCTTGATAAAAACGAGGGATGGATTCTAGAGGACGTACTTGGGGGGTGTTTTACGTATCGCGGCCCTGACAGTAGATATTTGAGTCTGAGGGATTATTTTGGCGGTGTAACGCGGAGAGATAGCAGGTCAGGGGTTCTGTGACAAGAACGAGTGCTGTCAACGTCTTCTGTAGTCACTACTCGGGCTGGGGGACGTGCCCCGTCAGTCAGTTCAGTGCCAGGAGATAGTTCTACTGGGCTGATGGGGGCATTTGTAGTTTTCACGGATGGTGAAGCATAGAGTCCATTTGTAGAAGCGATAAAGGGCTCAGGGTCATGAAGCGAGAAGCTTCTGAGTAGTCTGATGCGGGTCCAGTGCTTGGAGAAGTCAATGAGCCTTTAGCGCATATATGTAGCGTGGGAGTGTCGACGTACGTACTGTTAGTTGATGGTGCAACAAATGTAGGTACAACAGCATGCGGAGGGTCAGGTTTTCGGGGATGCAATTTACGATGCGCTTCATATCGCGGCCTTGACAATAAGCGCTTGAGCCCGAAGGCGTGTTTTGGGGGAGGTGGAGCACGGAGAGACAGCTGGTCGGGGGGCCTGTGACAAGAACCAGTGCTATCAACAACTGGTGTGGTCATTGCTCTGGTTGTGAGACGTTCCACATCAGTCATTTCAACGCTTGCAGAGAGTCCTACTGGGCTGATGGGAGCGTTTGCAGTTTTATGGATGGTGAAGCAGAGTCCATTCGCAGGGGCGATGGAGGACTCAGGCTTTTAAAAGGCTATGAAGTTAGACGCTGCTGGATGGTTGGGTGTAGATTCAGTGCTGGGAGTAATCACGGAGCACTCAAAGCTTAGGGGTACCTTGGGATCACCCACGCAATTTCTAGCGGTAGATGGGGCAACAGGTTGAGGTAACTTTTGGGTATGCTGTCTTCGCATTCGAGTACGGGCAGCTTTGAATTTTATGGTGTGGAATTTCTCGGTGGAGGTGAGAACAGCCTGGGATGTTAGAAGACGCGCGGCGTCCTTTTCATCCCGAAGTTGCATTATTATGGGACAACACATAGACGGTTTTGACTTTTGGAGCCGCCGAGCCGTGCACCTGGTATCCAGCATGCCACATGCTGTCAAGATGGCAGATTTGGTGTGCTCAAGCGGAGTTCGATCAGGTGCGCTGAATACTAGGACCTGGTGCCAACATTCGATGCGTTGACAAATCTCTGCCGCAATCGTGTCGATTAGAATAGACGCTTTTTCTAAGTTCGTAGGATCACATGTTGCATCCGGATTTAAGAGACATGCAATCGATTGTGTGGTTCGCAGGGAAGACGTTTCACTTTCCATACTGTGTGGACGAATTCTGAGATTTTCCGTGTCTTTCAGGACCTGAGATTCTACTGGTAGCCGTGATGGGAGAGTGTTGCCAGGTTGCGGAAGCAAAGATATATCAGTTGGGACTACCGAACAATCTGTGGTTGTCTGTGGTACCGGCCTCGATAGATGTGGGGGTTGGGAGCTGGGTCTTCTGGCTGCGAGCCGCCTCTTTGGATATACTGTGGAGATAGTTGATGGGGATTCGGGGTCCGGCAACCGTTTAGAGGAGGAAGACAGGGAAGACGGGGAGTGTCATAATAAAATACTTCGATGTAGGTTGAGGAATAGTAGTGTAAGCTTTACGATGAGTGGCGTATCCGGTCAGAAACAAAAAATCAGTTGGTGGAAATAGTGATCTTCAGGAATAACTGGATTGGTAGGCAAATGGCGGTACGTCGTCAGGAGTATGGTGATCCTTCTGACCATTGTACATAGTACTTTCTTTGTAACTTATCATTACTAAAATCGTACCACTTTCTATCTCTCACCAAATCTCTGCTTATTCCTCTTCTCTTCATAACAAATAACTTTTGTTTAAATGAACGCAATCAGATATGAACGTATACACACAATACGAATTCTGTACTTCGTGGAAGGCGTGCTCCCTTCTTGCTGTGTCGAGTTACGCTGTCAGTGATTTAACGAGCGGTGATCTACCTTTCAGACTACGACGGGATAGAAAGTATCTAGGAATATATTAAGGAAGATTCCAGGAAAGAGATCGATTTCGATTTATTGTGGTGGTAATAACTAACTGTACCAACGAGCTGTGAGTTGTATCATCTCGCCTGTTTCTACTCACTTGATTTAACTACTTTGAACTGGTATTTGCCGGCGTTATCCACTACAGGAGAAGGTTAGACGCGCTAAGGACTGACACCTGTTAGGCCCGCTGAAGAAGAGATACCTGTTTAACTCTGTGACCGCAGACAATTAGGAAACCTGGTGAAAAAATAGTTACCCAGTATAAAAATGGTTGAAGACCTATGGGTGGGCTATAATCCAAAAAAAGTTTCTCCAACACCTGATCCTGAAATTTCAATTTCGCGGTCCATGCTGGTTCCTCTCACGGATTTACGGATTGCTACACAGGATCGTGGCTTTTGCCCAAGTTTCCCGGGTCGGTTTTGTTCTTGTCGGTCAGTGGCTGTCGTTCACCTGAAAAGCACAAGTATATCACTGCTCTTTATGTTCTCAGCGCGGGGCAGTATCCTTGCCAGCGCAAGCCTTGTGTTTGCTGGTTCAACGGTGAAAAACCTGTTTGCCAAGCTTTTTTTCAAATAGGGCATAAGTAAGAATTAGGTCCCTTGGAGGCGACGGTACTCCAGGGGAAAGAGATCAAGCATCGTGAGACGCGTTTCGTAGTCCACGGATTTGAGGCCGGCAACCATTCTCGTAGCGGCCCGCTGGATACGCTCAATGAGGGTGACGTCTTTCGTGCGTCCTGAGTAGACAACTTGGTTGGCGTACTCCAGGAACGGTATGACGTAGGCCCCATAGAGTATTTGGAAGTCCATGCGAGTAATACGGGAGAAGGTGCGTCGGATCATCCGTAAAA
>NW_008751672.1:906056-912682 GCF_000715545.1 Opisthorchis viverrini
GCGAAGGATTTTCCCTTGAATCCCGTAAGACTCGAGTTTGTGGAGCAGCGGGACGTGTGGGACCCTATCAAATGCTTGTGAGAAGTCGAAAAATATGGCATCCGATATGAGTCCTTCGTCCTTGGCTTGGATTAAGCTGTTCATGAACACGAGCGTTTGTCACGCAGGAGCGGGTTAGGAGAAATCCGTGTTGAGCTGGAGATATGAGATTGCTAGAAGTAAGGTGATCTAGGATAGCTGGCTTCAGAATGCGTTCCATCACCATGCACGACACGCTAGTGAGGTTTATAGGCCTACAGCTGCCATGCGATAGTCGGTCACCAGTTTTGTAGATTGGCGTGATCATCCCAGAGGGCAGGCGGCCTTCGTCAAGCGACTGACAAGACACCAGGTGTAGATGAGTTACCAGTGTGGAGGACGCTTCCTTCAGGATCCTTGGATGAACCTCGTCGGGCCCCAACGTGCAGAATGAGTTGATCTTGTGCAAGAGTTGACGAATGTACTCCGCCGTCTGCATGGCAGAAGTCTCGAAACCAGGTTTGGGGTTTGGGATTTCTGGCCCAATAGCAGATGAAATCAAAGGTCGGCACGGCGGTCGCTATGTCCCTGTGGAGCGGTAATTTTTACCTGGTCGACGAAGTGTCTTTCGTTAGTGATGACCAAATCCAGCAGGGATGGTGTTTGGCCTGCGCGGTATCTGGTGGGTGCAACATGTTGTGTCCAAGCGCTCTGTTGAACGACTTCAATCAGCGCCGCTGCAAATAGCCCGCCTGATTTGACGCGCTGGAGTTCTATCCAAGAGGTATTTGGGGCGTTGAAGTCACCTACCAGAAGGAGATGAGTGAAGGGACTCGAAGGGCCACGGTAGACCACGCCAAGAAGGAGAGAACTGAACTCGCGCAGCGGGATTTGGACCCACAGTACATCGCGAAAGGGTGCCGGGGTGGTGTCAGAGAGGACAATCGGGATTGGTAGGGCCGCATGTAAGTATAGAGCAACCACACCTGCCCGCCCTCGTTTTGAGTCGGCTCGAAAAATGGAGTAACCGTCTATCAAGATCACGCGTCAGAGACATCTGGTGCGAGGCAGGTCTCTGTGAGTGCGATTAGGGACGGTTGATCAAGGCAAGCTGACTGCTTAGCATCGCCGAGTTTGTTGAAAAGGCTGAGACGGTTTGTAGACAAGCATTTAAACACCGTCTCTACTGCCTCCCAGGGTGAGGAGCCGAAAGTTGTGTGATCAGGGTGCTTAGCAGACTTAATATTTGTGCACCGGGTTTGAGTCTGAGTCCAAGGCTCCAAGGGAGCCTCTGGGACGGTGTTGTCTGCTTCCTGTCTTTGTGGTTTCTGGGGGTGCTTTTCGCCTGCGAGGTTATTTCGTTCCGTGGGAGCCCGGTTTGCTCGGGCCTTTTGGATTTGGGGGACGGGGTTTTTTCCACGTGGGCGAAAATTTCGACCATTGCTGTTTGTAGCTCTTCCAGCACCCCTTTTTGGCGACCGAAGTTGCTGTTGATCAAAGGTTTGCCGCAAGCTATCGCCTTCCTGGATTCTTGGGTGTTTTGGCGCGGTTTGGCAGGAAAAGCGTCCCTGTGAGGCCCTGAGCGCTGGGTGGTGGCACCAAGAAGTAATGATTTTGGTGGTGCTCCCAAGAGGCTCGTTTTCGCGGAGGACTGCACCTTGAAGCCAGTCAGCAGTTTTCTAATATGGCGAGTTTTATGTGGCTTGTTTGTCTGCAGTCGCTCTTCTTTCGTGTTTGTGTGGACACTCAATCCGTCAGCGATCGGTGTGGCCAACTGGATGTACGAGAACTTTTCGGAATGGCTGTAGTCATGTTTATGGCTTTGGGGGTCGGGGTCCTGGGCGACGGTTTTGTCCACAACCCGAGAAGCTGCTTTTGACGGAGTGGAGCTGGAGATTGGCTTCGCTTCTTGTCCACGCACATCTGACTCAGTCCAGTTCAAAGGCTGTGACTTTGTTGAGGAGTGCATGGCTGCAGCTTCTACGGAGATAAGCGTTGCTAGCTCCACGTACTTTGGGCGCTGCTTGCATGTGAGGTTCTCCTACTCCAGGGCATCACTGCTCTCGGTGGGCGAGAATCCTTTGGTGAGCGAATAATAACTGCTGTCCGGGGACGCAGCTAGTTTCGTCGGCCTGCTTTCGGGAGCACAGGGGACATGACCACAACCGGCTTGGTCATGAGTTTGCAGTCGGCTTAATTGGTGCACAGCGTAAGTCTGTTTCGTGCCTCCACTCCTGACCTGCTGTGACCAAGCTTTTGCGCGTCTAAATGGCGATCCTCAGGTTGACTCCTGATCATTGGATTGGTCTTCTGAATGCTTCCAGTCCGCTCGAAGATCTTCTGTACGTCAGATGTGGAAGAAAAAGTGACAAGGCGTCCAAGAGTTCGCCTGCCCAGCTTCTGTCGTAACCATTCTGCGTAAAGCGTTTGGTTAGGCTTGTTGAGGACATTGCTAATGACTGATTGTGTCAGTTTCGCTGGCGTGATCTTTCCGGAGAATGACCCCACAGATTATCAATCTGTTTCCCTTAGGCGCTTGCCCACTAAAGACGCTGTGGCGGTCTTTATAACCGCGTCAGAGAGTTGTATTACGTTCTTCGCAGCCAGAGGTCTTGGTATAGATATCGCGAGGTACTCGTTCAGTGAAGAATGTTACTTGTAAACTTTCGTCCAAATCGCTGCATTCTTAGGGTCTGTGTCCTCTAGTGTCTTTGAAAGACGCTCCAATTTCTCGTCGAGTATCCCGATCAAAGCGGAACACTGACATCTGTCTTTCTGAATCTGCAGTGGGGACTGGATATCGCTCTTGAGGGCTCTCCTCTTGGTTGTGTTTTGCATTGCAGCTGGCGCAGACAAACGGGTCAGGAGGGTTAGCTAGTCGGCTTATCTGGTCATCCTGTAAACCCGTGCGTTTGAAGTGTCACCAGGCGTTGCAGGTGTGTAATTGCATACCGCGTTTGACGTTCGACGGGCAGCCATTTCGCCCACATTTGTTTTGGTCTATCAATTGCTGCAGAGGGCAATCGGTGTAAATTGATTTCATGTTTAGGACTATATGTAAAATAGGAAGTGTGGGCAAAATATCAAAGGTTATCTCTCAAATGTTTTGTTGGAGTAATAAAATTCAACAATTTCTCGTGTGTACTCTGTGATTAGATTGAACAACGAAACGATTCTTTCACAAATTTGCACGAGGGGAAAAAGGAAACCGATTTCGAACATACCGTTTGGAAGCACAGGGTGTCTGGGAAGTCCGTTTGAAATCCGACGACATCCATTCTAATACCCCAAATTTCTCTGCTCGGAAATTGCTTCGGCCCCTTTGGACCACCTCTTGCTCCCGATCATATTGGTTTTCTGTCGATAAACCACTCGCTCCGAAATACCCATTGTACGGTGTGAAAAACTTCAATTCTGTAGCAACGGGAGTGGTGGGTAGTATCTAGCGTGGCGAGCTTTTTAACTTCTGTCCACTTATTGAAATTCAGCCCACAGTGCCCGTCCATATATTACTGTCTACAGGATGACTAACACAATGAAAATAACGGACTTCGATTGTTTGTCTGTGTCATTGAGCCATCTGGTCATTTGTCCTAGGCTCAGAAGTTGCGGCAATTCAAATTAGAGTCTGTCGTCGCAATGGCTGCTCTCAGCCTGGGAATGAAATGTTTGAAGTGTGCGGTGTTTTTCTTCAATATTATCTGCTTCGTAAGGCATAACTCGTGCATTACCATTCTCTAGATTTGTGCGCTCCTGTTAATCATAGTAGGGTCCTGGGTTCAAGTCAAATTTTCGGATTATGGTCCCGAACTGCAGAAAATTTGGCAAGCAGCTCCGATCGCACTAATTGTTTTGGGCGCTATAATTTTGCTTGTGAGCTTTCTTGGTTGCTGTGGGGCTATCAAAGAGAATGTGTGCATGTTGTATACGGTAAGTCGTTTTTCGCATCTCAAACCGTCGTCTCGCAGTATGGGGTCCTCTTGGTGATTTTACTGATAGCTGAAATTGTGGCAGCTGTAATGACGGTCGTCTACAAGGACAAGGTTCCCCTGATTTTATGATGACCCCCACCCTAGATCGATCCTGAGATCGAAAAAATTTTGAAAGATGCAGTGCGTGATTATCCTAAACCAGAAATCCAGCAATCTATCGATCTAATCCAGAGAACGGTAAATTCACTGCACCAGTTTCCTACAGTCTCTGTAGTTTGAATGCTGCGGGGCAACTGTTCGTGAGGATTACGAAGTCGTTCCTGAGTCTTGCGGGGCTTTCATCACGGTGAGCCATGTATATTCCTTTCGTTGTTTCCTTCCACATTCGTTTGTTAGTGTATTGCGATTCAGTTCGTTACATGAGCTCAGAACTCTGAGTAAGGTCACTCCTATGTCATCAGGTAGTGTATTAAAGTGGTTGGATGTATTGGTTGAAAGTTTCAAGCAGGTGTCAGCTGATCACAATTACATTGCTGTTTGAGAAATATCTAACTTGAGCTAACTTTGTCTAAGCTAGGATTCCTGGGACTACATGTACGAGTTGGTATCTGGTATCTTCGACGTTCGGAGCATCTGCGCCGGTTGAGACCTTGCTTAAAGAGGTGAGGGGTATAAGGGGTTAAACCAGGTTTGATTAAGATCCCGTGTAGTCTGTGATATTTTATGGACTGTTGATTCACGCGTTGAAATCGTTCTCAAATTGTTTTGTGCTTCGAGACTTCGCTGAGTCTCTTTGATACGATCCGATTCCGTTTGATCTGCGAGCCACTCACCTAGATCCCTTATTATTTCTTTTATATGAGCATTCAGGTGAAGAAATACGCTTTTTTCCGACATGCCAAGGGATTGCCTCGTTATTTGTTCCACTGAGAGTCCTGTATGCCAAAAGACATTCGCAAACTCCGCATATTGTGTGGATCGAAAAAGCTTTGATAATATCTTGATCAACTTAGACCGTTTTATCATGGTGCTCAGTAAACATCCAGTCAAACACAAGCATATTTCACTGAAAATTCTTATTGATTGCTCAAACACTTCAGCACGAAAAATTTTCACGAGCTTGCGTGGGCCAGGAAGTTACTGGTATTATTGACGGCTACCAGTAGAGTTGTCTCCTGATTTACGTTCACCTGTTTGTACGACGATTTGGTGGGGGGATGAGTTGGCTTGACTCCAAATTGGCATAATGTCGTGGTTCTTAGTGGTCATACATTCAGTCAGAGTTGAACTTAGCAATTTTAATTAAGTTTCCAGTAGTCATGTTTTGGTGACGGAATCGACTGGAGTGAGTGAGTTCGTGATGAGAGAGTCAGAAAACGAGTCTCTAGTGAAGCGGAAGGTGTTTCAGCGTTACAAGTTGAGATAATTCAGTCATGTGGGGTGAGATGGCCCAAGTGGTTAGAGCGCGAATTTACTGACCGGAAGGTTCAGCGTTCGAACCCGGCCTCTGCCTCTCGACTTCCCCTGTCTAGGCTTGGGTAACCTGACAATATCCCAGCCCTCGTGCCTCCTTCGTGTGGCATGGCAGATAGGCACCGAAAGGGTGCTACAGCTGAACGATTATTATTATTACTTCAGTCATGCAATACTAAGTTATCGTTGGCTGTCTAATCCGAGGTAAAAGGAACTCAGAGGTAGGCGCATGACATTGCAGGAAGAAATGAAGGGTATTGCATAAAGTAAGGGTACTGTTCGCCTTCTCGCACGACCCTTCCGTGTCTGTTTACACTGAAAGATGTAATGGCGTTCATGCTGTTAGTTCCTATCCAAATTGTCTAACTGAGTGGTGAAGATGCAAGCTTCTTTGATAGTCGTGGCAGACTAACCACTAGTCCTCTGTCCCGTTCCATTTTTACATTCCGTCTTACGGATTTATTCAAATAAGTGGGCATTTTGCACGGTAATGAAGCACTAATGTTCTTCGTTGTTGCTCTCAGTGAAGTTGGGGCGTCTTCAGGTTTTTGATCACGGATGCCTCAGAACCGTAGCTTGTTTGGTTGGTGTCAGCATGTTAGTAACGTGGTGATTATGAAACAGGTGTTTGGTTGTGCTGCGGGTACATCATCATCATCATTGTCAGCTGTAAAAACCGCGTACTAGTCGTACAGTGGTTGTAGCTGCTGTAGTTTCGTTCGCCGATGATTGGGGGGAGGGGTTAGATAGCCGCGCATTGCCGGTGGAAGCTGATAAATTGGTGCATAAATCCAGCACTGTCAAGTGGGGGTGGGGGGTTGGAAAACATCCGGGCCACCGTTTACGATGGCTCGGTCATGTGCTACGCATGCCGAAACACCGTCTACCGAGACAAGTGTTGTTCTCCATGTCTCCTTCATAATTACACTAACCGTGAGGTGGCAGAAAGGCATGAAAGAGATCACGAAGAGTTTGAGTGTTGTTGATGTTGTACGCCTTCCAGGTGGGGTCCCCGTTACCCTGTCTGTACTTGGCCAGAGACGTTGCAAGAAATGGCAGCTTATCGATGTCAATGACGCTCGTGTTGTCTGTCTCTTTTCAGATTGAATGAGCGGTTGGAGGTGTAGGCACCTCAGTAAGCTTGACATAGGCCAGCGTTAGGTCCTCTCCCTCACTCTAGGGCTTTCAGTATATATATATATA
>NW_008751672.1:917072-939769 GCF_000715545.1 Opisthorchis viverrini
CTGTTTCTCTATATATATATATATATATATATATATATATATATATATATATGGACGAACTTCATGGTTGTACGACGGTGAGGTATCAGTATCAACACTGATGTTGCTGTCTTTGATGATGATGCTTTCAGTCATGGAGTTTTGACGCATTCAGTTGTGCCTTCTTCTAAGGAAACTGGCCTATTCTGATAGGCTAGTTTGCATTGGGTTGAAAGACGCATCCACGTTTCTATGTCAAGATCAACGAGGACTGTCCATCGCTGCGATGCATTAAGCTCTTTCAGGCTGTTTTCGTACGCATGGCAATACAGAATTAAAGTCAAGAACCACCTAATCTCAATGCTTTGTTTGCATCTTCTCGCAAGCACTTTCACTCATTTTCCCTAGTTCAGTAGTACCTGGTCTTAAGGCGGAGGAACACCTCGGTATCCGCGTCTCATCGCTTCGGATACGTGATTGTCCAAGGGTGATGTCATTGAATTTTTGGTACTCTAGCGCGGAGAAGTGCGAGATAGAAAAGGGATCACTGCAAAATTAGCACTGTGAAACCGCACCTTATTAGCATGCGGATAATCAGCTTAAGTTTGTATCCTGTCGGAAGTTCCTCTTCACAATGCTGAGTTAGAAGGCGGTAGTATCTCATTTGTTTTAAAACAAAAAAAGAATTCTCTCGTACCTGAGAAGTCTTAGGAGCGATGGACCATCAGTCAGTTGGGAGTGCATGGAAAGTTCACACTTTGGCGGCTTTCTCTTATCCACCGGTTCCGTACATCTATCTTTTTTGGGATAGTATACTGATCGGTTCCTGTCACCAGACTGGTTGCTTTCGGTCTAATGAAGGGACCTTGAGACACCGCTTCCTTTGTACATGGTATTTAGTGGACATCGCCATTTCTGATTGATCATCGTTAGTGAACTTCTTTTTCTCCTGCTTTGTATAGCACTTTTTCCGGTTGGACCAAGTGGTTAGAGCGCGAATTTACTGACCGGAAAGTCCTTGGTTCGAACCCGAACTCTGCCTCTCGACTTCCCCTGTCTAGGCTTGGGCAACCTGGCAGTACCGCAGCCCTCGTGCATCCTTCGTGTGGCACGGCAGCTAGACACCGAAAGGGTGCTACAGCTGAACGATTTTTTTCCAGTAAAGATCGTTCAACCTTCCATACTTCCTGACTCCCTTGAGTTTCACGAAGTATGTATGGCTGATTATTCCACACCGTTTATGAATTTGTCATTATCGACAGCATGACATCATTGTTCAATACCGATACTTCTCTAGCTTACAAATCTTGATGCGTGAATAGCCATCGGGGTGTTATCGCCAGCAGCATCCAAAATTGGTACAAGCATCATTAACCCTCTGTTCACACTGCCTCTGGTGACACGTAACTCGCGCTGGAGTTTAGAGGTGGGAACAATGACCAAATTATCGGAAGTAGGTTTCAAAAGAGGATTGGCCGCGCGTCCCAATAGTATACCCCCATGTCTCCATCTTTGTAAATGTCACATTTCGATGACCGGATACCACAGCGTAGATGAACTCATTAGACGCTACCCACTGGTTCATACAATGATCGGTTGACTAATTGTACGTCCCGCAACTGTTTTTACCTCTTGGTTTCAACCGTCTTATCGAAAACCATGAGATCACCCCCAACCGAATACTTTTCACGTGCCTTATTCTGTCATTTCACACGCGATAAAATCGAACTCCCATATACAGGTCATTAGAACCATCTGCCCCCTCCGTTATACTTAGATGCAGCGTCCAATTCCTGCCTTGGAGTCGGCCGGCTGGTCGGCCGATGTTTGTGCTTCACTTCAGTTTAAGAGGCCGAATGTTGAATTGATGCTACATTCATTTGAGTCACACCGTTAGTGACTTTGTCATCATCATCGACAGCATGACAGTGTTCAATACCGATGTTTCGCTGCCGTATAATGACTTTGAGGTACTTTGAAATATGGTTTACACTCAAGGTTTACAAAAAATAGTCGCCAGCTGTAACCTCGTGGGTACCTAACTGCCATGCCATCCTAGGCATGCATCGGGGCTATCATACTGTTAGGCAGCCAAATACAAACGGGCGTAGTCGGGATGCCGGGATTTGATGTTCACCCACTACCACCGTATCTTCCTATGGGATTTTATTTGTCGAACATGAGCATGTAATGCCAACTTACGGTTGCGTCAGGCGATCATTCTCAAGTGAGTCGGCCGCTTACATCCGCTGGCACATCTTTGCCCCGCTTCCTGGCCCTAATCACTAGTAGTGAATGTAGTATGGATGTGAGGTTAGACTTCGGCGACCTCTTTCGATGCTACTGTGAGTAGAACACGTACGCAGAAGCCACGATCATCGTCTCTTTGCTACCTTGTGGTGAAACGTGTCTATTTGTTTTGTTGTACATAGGAAAACATTGCCTGGGGTCCCATATGAGTTTTTCTCACCACTTGTCATTTCTCCGTGTTGCTATGACTTCTTGTGAACACAATGTCTACGTGTTAGGTCACAGCCTTCCCTCCTGCGGTTTTCAGTCTCTACCTTTCTCATTTCAGCCAAATCAGTCATAGTATTATCCAGCACACTTCATCCTGGGTCGTAGCGCCTCTGATTTCAGACTTCGCCATTTTGTCCAACTCTGTGGCAGAGGGTACACGGTCAATGTGCCGTCTGAGTCTACTGCGGTTGGATTTGTTTGCTGTACTTTCAGTACATAGTCTAAATTATCCCCAACGGTAACCGCAATAATATAACCAACGACACACTGAAATAACAGCATCGTTTGCTCCTTTACTTGCACAGATCAATGTGTGAATGGTGTTCGGACAAGCGGTTCCACTGAAATCGAAACTAGGATGAGCGAGATGGGCTGATGTGCTGTCGCATCATGGAGATCGTGATACCGGCTAGGACGCTTGAGGTTCAGACCGACTGTTTCTGCGTCTTGATTCGACTGATAGTCCACCGTTATGGTCGCCTCTGCGATGAAGATCGTGTGCATACCGTGCACTTTATTCGTGTTTGGTGCATTTAAGTACCCTTCCACTACTGTATATTTGAGCACTCCAATGTGCTGCTAAACAGTTCATAATTCTGCCTTATGTTGCAGCAATTCTCAGGAAATTTTACGCGTGCGATATTCGCCCCCGCGATTTGTCCTGCGGTTCTGAAACGAGAGGAAGAGGGGACTTCTTTCAAAACATACTGAAGCGAATTGCTTCAATTTGAGGTTGTTTTTAAGAGTAAAATGCGTGACAGTTCATATGCCTTACAAAGCCCTAAAAGACGTTGATGATATTTCAGCTGTTCTACACTTTCGTTGCCTATCTGCCATCCGAAGAGAGCTGAGATGCTGTTAACCTAGACAGGAGCAGTCGAGACGCCACGGTTGGATTCATACTACTGGACTTCCAGTCATGCGTATGTGAACCTTAACCACCGAGCTATCTGGGGCTCTGGGGAACTAGTGGTCATCCTGGAAACACTAAGCTGGATGACGATTACCCTTCTGAGTATCTTGGTTCAATGATTCTGTGGTTTCGGGCGAGAAGTTACGATAACACCAAGAACCTACGTTATACTAATTCGTTAGTAACGCCGAAGGATTCCAGCTGGGGCGCTGCTTACCAGAACAACATATCCCTCAACACCGATAGAATTTTTATGCCGTTACGTCACCTTTGATTACATTGTATGTATTCGTTATGGGTTCATACGTCGTTACATTGAAGGGGTAGTCCATATTAGGTAAATGGGTATCTCAACTTGCTTCCGTTTGAATGTATGGTCACATGCGTCACACTAGTCTTTCGTCACTTTTGTCTAAGATATGCTGCCTATCTCCGTCACCTTTGAAATTTGGGCAGACAAGCTGTCACTAACGTGGTGACTTCAGTACCCAAAGGGATTTCCGCCTCTAGTCGTTAACAGAAACCTTGGACATGAATGCAGTTGCGGCGTATTTTTCTAATCCGTATTTGGCGCATGATTTATTTTGTTCTTTGTCAACCGTGACCATGATGTGATGCGCGCGCATCACCTATGAGCTTACACCATATCTCTCATTAGAGGCGAATTTCACATATGCAGGACGGCCGTATCTGTGCGAGTAGATTGACCCGGTCAGCGAACATCCACTGTCTCCATAGCACAGCAGATTCTAGTGGGCCGTATCATGTCCAAAATGAGATTTTCCCTAAGGGATTACTAAATATAGAGGCGAAACCATTAGCGCAACAGATAAAGCCTACCAGGTTAGAATGATTGGAATGTATGCTGCACACACTCTACTACCATCTGTCAAGGGAAGCCATATTCCCAACCCAAGCCCTTGTTAGCGAAAGCTCTGGTAATACAAAACATGAGTTGGCAACGCTAAATAAAAGCGGTCACTTCCAACCTGAGCGAGCGCTTTGGAATATGTAAGTGGATTCCTGGTGGTTTTCCGTGCACATTTTAGATGACCTTATCAGACGCAGCACGCTCCGAAGATCTAAGGGGGCGAGGATGCTGTCACTTAGCCGGTCGACTTGGCTACAAATTTCCTCTAGTGTACTCGCGAAGGTGCTCTAACAAACTGGTCGATATCATCTTATGCCTACTTGATAGCCAGATGTGTTTTTCGGAGAAACATCTCAGACACAACCACCTTCACAGCAACGCACCAATGATGTTACATCGATTGGTGACGCAACTTGTGCGACGAAATCGCCCAGCTCAGCGAACAAGCACGTCACCAACTGTACACCTCCATTCTTTGCTAGAACTCTGTCCTCACGTTTGTACGGTAGTTAAGTGCCGGTGCTCAATAGTAGTATGTTGTCCGTGATGACGGACTTTATAACCCATTCGTATTTCCTATTACGTGCTCATGTTTTGACCCATCATGCACCTGGAGCATGGGATCGTTGTCGATTTATTCCAGCAATCGTGCTCCACTTTTATGCCACAGTTTTAATGCACCGAACGTCTCACTGCTGCTTGGGCCATGAGAACTTGTTTATTGATCGCTTCTGATCGACGTGATAATCGTGCGTGTTCTGTCTCTGCCACGCTAATTGAGTTAACAAATCACACCTCCCCACTCATGTCACATGATGACGCTCAATTTCGAGAACATTCATTAAAAGACGAAGTTTGAGAATCTGTCCACTTTCATGTCCAGCAGGCCCTCTTCACAACCTCACGGGATTTTTCTAAAAGTCGCCATAAGCGTAGTTGACGTTCCAAGGGATTCAGTCACTGACGATACTTTTGTTGGATCGGCGGATGACAAAGCTACACAAGAGTTATAGACGAACCTTTTGGAGCACTCAGTCAATGGCGCATGTGTTTGCGAAGTCGGTAGTGCGATGACTAGTTAGTCATCTTCCACTTTGTCACCTAGATCCACAGCCTCTCTTCTCTGGGTTGTCCCATGGACACACTTATTCGGTTCTCCTTGAAACCAACGAATTCTCCGTACGTATGTGGTTCAGTTCCCAGATATGTTTAATGTAAACAACGAATATGAATTGCTGAGTGTTGCTGACCTGCATGCTCACTTGTGAACCAGTTTTGATCCTTTTGCTACCGTCCAACTGAAGGAGCTGCATTGCATAACTGACGTGTAACACGGAAGTAGGAGGGATGAGATAGTGTCCATGCCTGAGCGGAAAGCTGGCACCGGTCTTGAATCATGAACCTCCTGTCCCTTCGTTTCGCGTCTTAACCACTGAGCCTTCTGGAGCTCCGTGCGACCTGTCCCTCATATAGAACGACATCGCAAGAGAAAACATCACTTCTAGGAAGGAAAACGAGAACCCCTTCCCTCTGGCGTCTTCCCTTAGAAGAGGATTGCTGTAATTCCATCATTCGAAAGCCCCAAGACGTCGATGGGAGTTAAGCAGTTACAAGGCACCGCAGTTCTCTCTCTTTATAAAAACCGTCCAAGCAGCGCCCCTGAGGAGGTCATTTTGACAATCCCGAATGTCTTCAAGTTTCCACTTTATACATAACCTCAGTGTCTGTGAACCACTAAGTGGAATATTTTTGGATAAAAATTTTCTGTGGTAGGACAACTACCGCATCACGTCTAAAGCATAGCATTCCAGCTATAGCGAACGAACCACCTGTGATTGGTTGACACTGACATCTACGACCTTCATCTTATTTCGCTTGTACAATCCCATTTTATCTTTCCTACAGTTGCTTATCTGGATTCGCGTGCCTCCCCACCCTCATATATAATGGGGTCGGTCAAACAGTTTGCATTGAAAGAGGTCGTCAGCTGGGAAGATGACTGAAGCGAGCTTTTTACTCATTACATTGGTTGAATGGAGGTATCATGGCTTAAGCACGTAGAGAATAATGGTAAATATGGACGACACTGGTGCCTCACTTTCGTAGGGGTACAGTTTATTTTTTTTCAATGTTGTGAAGCTGGAAGAGAATCAAACATCGGAAGTGCGTTGACCTAACTCTCGAAGTTTGCACAATGACAATGCTTCAGTCACAATTCTGACAGAAATGCATCAAGGTTGATGTCGGTTGACCAACCTGTCTCTAGTCAATCACAGGGAGCCTATTCTGGAAGGTGTATTCGTACAGAATGATGCCTGTAATTCAGCGGATGGGGTAGAAAGTATTATTCGTTAGGTCAAGTCTATCTCACGTATCTAGGCTCTGAGAAACATCCGGCAAAGCTCTGCATCCCTCATATTCGCATACTTGTGTGACAACTGTTGAAAGTTAATCAAGATCGATATTTTTAATGGTTCTAAAGTCCTCGCCCAGGTTTGTTACAAGTGGACAGGCGTAAAACCCAGAATACATTCATAATATTTCAGCACTAATCCAATTCAGTGATTAGAACGGATCTTCTTTCCTGCCGTTCGTAATGCGGAGCGAATAGGCTTGACCGCGACTCAATCCGTGGTTCACAGTTGATGTCAGCTAAAGAAAAACACGCGTATCATGTAGGCGTATTTCTGTAGACAGACAATGCCCATCAGATTCGGCTCGTAGGATAGCATGTTAGCCCACGCTCATTACAAGAGTGGTCAAAAATTAAGAAGAAACCTCGCAAACTTCCGTGGATGGTTCGTTAATGGATAATGCGTTGATCTAGAAACGAACTGACCATTTATTAAGACTGAGCTACATTTGAAATCACCCCGTCGTTCTCAATCTAACGAATAGGTCGATTGTGGAGGTTGAAGCTAATCTACAGGAATATGCACCCACAAGATGGTGTAGGCGGCAAGGTATATTTCTTGCAGTCGGGATACCAGTCTTTCATATCGAATGACTCTGTGAGCCTTATCTACGTTGTTGTGAACCCCTTCTGAGTAGAGGAACTACAATGACGGTTTCTCACTTGATAAGATAAAGCAAAATGACACTTGACGTGCTAGGTTAGATCTTCATTTGCCTTCTTTGACGGATATACAACCTGTAGTTGATTTGCTGAGTTTCTTTGAGCCTATATAATGTGTACTTAGTGATGCATACCTTTCGACTGGTTGATCTGCTGTCCCCAAGGACCTAACCAAGCTTTTATACTGGTTTTGGAAATCTGGCATAGTCTCATCCGCTGTACTATCCTCGATTCGTACGTACACGAAAGCGCTTTGAGTTGACTGCCATACGAATAGCTGTACAATATTCGCATAACTATCGACCTGGAGCAAAGCCCTCGTACAGTGACCCTTTCTCGCTCGTACAGAAGCTGTACTACCGTATAGCTCATACGTGCCTCTTACACGAGCATTAACAGCAGAAATATTGCGTTAGATAATTCTGCTCAAGAATCAGTTGAAAAATCACGAAAAGGCTACTCACGACTTTTGTTTGGGAATTCCAACTTATTGATAGATTATCGCACTCATTAGCATTTTTGAAACTGACACTTCTCACAGTAAAGGTTGAAAAGCGTTTGTTTCGGTTGATCTCCATTAGTCAATAGCCCCTGATCTCTTGATTCATTTCTAGACTCACTCAACGGAATGGACAGCTTACCTGCTTGGTCTTCATCTAAACGGTTCGTGAATTCATGTTCCAGAGAGACCGTGACTCGCTCTTTGTGCAGAGATTTTGAATAGGGATTCTCAACTCGTGACGTCCATAGATAAGGGCTTATCTCACATACGGAACGCCGTACATTTCCCTTGATATAACCTTTCTCACAGCCTATTCTGACCTGAGCGCGAGTCCTCGATAATGCTTGTCAAGTTTGTCGTTACCAGATTTTTTCGTCAAATCAATTCAGTGCTGTGAATGCCACTTTCTCAC
The DNA here is from genome assembly GCF_000715545.1 of Opisthorchis viverrini. Taxonomy (NCBI): domain Eukaryota; kingdom Metazoa; phylum Platyhelminthes; class Trematoda; order Opisthorchiida; family Opisthorchiidae; genus Opisthorchis; species Opisthorchis viverrini. The sequence continues at coordinate 925,346 of NW_008751672.1, forward strand.
CAAACGCCTACAGGCCGTTTGTTTTCTAATAAAGGGAAATGCCGGTACAATGGATCGAAACGAACTAAATGAGCCTGTCAGTTGTGTAGTGGCATATCCATAGTCTGACTGACACGGGTTTTTTTCTATTTTTCCTCTTGGGGCTGCGCTGCGCTGAGAAATTTGGACAATTCCTCAAAGAGAAACTCGTTTTTTTCTATTTTTCCTCTTGTTTTAGGGCTGCGCTGAGAAATTTGGACAATTCCTCAAAGAGAAACTCGTGATTGTTGCATGCGTTGCATTCGGTGTATGCTTCCTCCAGCTTCTCAGTACGGTCATTGCATTCTGTTTGGGCAACCGCATTCGCAACTATGAAAACATTTAAACTGCATCGCCTACCTTCCCCAGCCCCCTCTCCTACATGAAAACCTCGATTCCTGCTTCTGACTGAACTGTCAGAGGCCGATTTTTGTTTTTGTTTTTCCAATTTCTGTAGCTTCTATGTTTGTTATCGCAGCTTACGACTTCGCCAATTGTTTATGACAGACCGTTTTCCTGTGTCATTGTCGCCGTTCATCGACGCCGGTGCACAATGTGGACTGAAAAAAAAATTTCATCGGTCATTTGTCTCTTCATGCAAATTTCCTATCGACGGAGTTGATTTTATGCTTTTTCCTATCTGCCATGCGGTGAGCTGTATTCATTCTATGTAGACTATCATGTATGGTTTTTATACCCAGTTTCGGACTTGCTGAAATGTTTGCTTCGTGTTTCGCTCGTACCTCATCATGATGAATCAATATGTGATGCAGTCGATGCATTTGCTTCTGGCATATTATTACGGCGATTCTGTAGTTAACACCTGGTTCGCCTGCTTCAATTCATCCGAGAAAGGTTGGAATAAAACAGCTTTAATCAACTGTTCTCACAATGTCCTGCGTTACCGTCTTCCTGTGTGCTCTGGGCGGCTTCGTTCATGTCTCGAAATCGAATATGAACGGATAAATATGCAACTGCATGTGAGCACTCGCAAAAAAGTTGTGGGGAAAAAATGGCTCTGTAATGTGCCACTCATAAGGTTGCTGAAAATCCGTCGACAGCCCACGACCGATTTCGTCGTTGGGGCTCATCAGCTGGTTTCCAGGTGAGTCTCTCGCAAATTCAAATATGTTTGCAATCTGGTCTCAAGTAGAACATGAGGCCGACGGAAACTGGGGGACTGCACCTACCTGATGAGCCTCTACAAGGGCGAAACCGGTCGTGGGTTGTTGACGAATTTTCAGCTACCTTATGAGTAGTGCGTTACAAATACACACGTATCGCGATATCTCGAATATCGTAGCGACTGAAACATGCGGCGGCCTGGTGCAGCACACTAAGTGGCTTGGAAACATCACAAACGAGAGATTCAGTTGGTTCCCAGGTAAGTCTCTCGAAAACCGAATTAGTTTGCGAATGAATGTACTTCGCTATAGGATAACTTTGTTCATAGTTAAATTAGGTAAGTTGTGTTGTCTCAATAAGCCCAAGAAATCCTCGTCTGAGTATCGGTTACACTGTTCTCCTTTTGCTCTATTCACATCCCAATCAGTTTCACCAACAGCATATGAGCCTTAGGTGGACTTGGATGAAGGGCCTCATACGACTGATCTCTGCGTTAGCCTACCACACTTTCGGTTAGAATAGTTCGATCCTTAGCGCCGCCCGATCACTTGAATGCGCTTGTGATGTGCATAGTACCTCATCGAGCATCGTGTCACTAAGGTGACACTGTCTTTTTTCGACACTGATTAATGTTCGGATGCAGATTGATAGGAACTGCAGGCGGGTTTCCGATGTTTGGAAGGCCAGAAATCGAACTGTTCCCACCTACGCATTTCATTAAGCTAGGAGTTTAACAGTGAGGATTATTGCAAGCAAGGGACGAATGTGGTAAAAACGGCTCCCTATCGGTCAGCGTTATTGAACGGGAAGTGTTAGTATTTCCTTGTTTAAGGCTTGCGTTAACGCAAAAAAGACAAGTCAAGTCAATTGTTTATCGGACAGGGACAGGTCCGTTTTCGGGAATTTAAAATGAAAATTGAGCACCCGATATTGGTGATACCTTATTTTGGGTCTGACAGTTGATGAGTAAAGCCTAGCCGTGCAATCTGCTTTAATAGTGGCGCACATTCTAAGAAGAAGATACTCGCGGTGAGCGTGGCAATCACTCAGGAATCAGCTTAACATCCGTTGTACTAGAATCTTCCGTGCAATCTGCTTTAATAGTGGCGCACATTCTAAGAAGAAGATACTCGCGGTGAGCGTGGCAATCACTCAGGAATCAGCTTAACATCCGTTGTAACTAGAATCTTTGCGTCGGTTATTCTACCCCGAGAACAGCAAGAAGGAATTCGGTCAGGAAGGAGCTGCGTGGACTGCATTTTCCCACTCCTTCGAGTGTTGCAGGTACAACATGCGTGTAGCCGACTCTAAACCTGGTTTTTCCTAGATTCAAGAGCACTTGTGCAACAACGTATGCGCCAGAAGTTTGTGAATATCATATGTTTGCATTCACGTACATGTGGTAACATGAGAGCTCTTCAAGAGCTTCCCTACAGACAGCGCCATACGACAAGGATGTTCACTCTCTCCGTTTCTGTTTAATTTCGCCATTGGTGAGATAATGAGGTGAACACTGAAAGTTCTCAGAAACCCCGATGTTCAGACCTCTAAGGAACAGAGGCTTGTCAATCTTGGGTACGCAGACGACATTGTTCTCATTTTTGAAAAAGATTAAGAAGTGCAACCATTACTTTAAAAGTCCACCAAGCCCATTTAGTCCTTTGGCATGTGCTTTGCGCCCACAAAGTGCAAGGTCATACTGCAGGACGTTAGCCTTTGGATACGCCTCTGAGAGATCAAGAAGTGACACTGGAGGTTGTGCAACACAATACGTATCTTGGATGTTGCAGTAGCTCTGACGGCAGTGACAGACGAAGTGAATGCACGAATCTCGAAGGCCAGAATTGCATTTGCCAATTCGCGTCACTTGTGGCGTCGAAAAGATATCTTACTGGATCTCAAAGGACGCGCGTATCAGGCTACGCAGTGGGATGGATTGAAGTACGACTGTGAGAATTGGTCAGTTTAGTTGGAGTATCTGAGATATCTTCAGGCTAGTGATCACTGATGTCTGTCAGACGGAACCAGAGAATTTTCACTCAGGCGATCGGGGGCGAGTTTTTGCTGTAGCAGAGGACATTTTCGTCAAAGAATGCTTTCGATACTGGGGGCATAAGTTGGCTGGACTGTGTTAAGTACATTGATTTGTCGTCTGCCGAGACGACTGCTGCAGTCTGTGTAGAATCGGAGTGGCGGAAACCCGGAAGTGGACCGGACTTGACGTGGCAGATGGGAATGCAGAATGTTCGTGCTGTTGGTGCAGTTCGCGTCCTACGATGGGGTTCACGTGACCCTCCCTGTGCTCCAAGGTTGCACACACGGAACGACCTGGCAGGCAACCGATGTCAGCGACTTTCATACCGCAACTTTCTAACCAGATTGGCAGATTGGGTGTTGGTATAGGCACCTGGGGTGTTTGTTGTAGGCTAGCCATATGTCTCCTCTATCCCATTTCTTCTATGGATTCAGAAGCTTTACTGAGACGTATTGATGTGATTGTACGGCAGTGAAGCACTAGTGTCCTGACCTGATGTTGCTCTGATGGTGGTAATGCAACGAAGAGTTTATCATTCTCAAAGCTTGAAGTTTCTTTCAGCACCAAACGTGGAAACGTAGTTGCACACAAAACGAGTGCTTAGTGGCTTATTTCTGATTCAAGCTGAGCACAGAAATCATTGGTGTCATATTACGATGAATTAGTTGCGATATTCTTCGATACTGTTGTTACTCTTCCTCCATCCTAATCTAAGCAGTCACTATTGTATAGTTCATAATTTCATTTTGGCCTGGCGTCGCATGAAATTTTCCCGTGTGATGTTTTTCAAGGTCACTTCGCAGAGACATATCACTGGGTGCAGCACAACGCCGTCGAGAATATCATTACATTCCAACACTTAGATGTTAATTGGCAGACACTAGTAACGACATGCCTGTGGCAAACCAAAAGCTAATTGGGGGCCTTTTCTCCGCATGTGTCTTGCTGTATATGGCAAACTGAGGTAGTGTGTTCTCACTCTTTTACGTGCGCCATATTACCGAAAAGCTTTCTTTCTGATCAATCAACTTTAATGTTGAAGAGTATTGGGCCTGTACAATCCAGCGGAAGTTTACATTGACTAGAACTGACTGTTTATAGTACTGGTGCATCAAGAACTGCTATCAGCCGACTATTCACAGGTAAACCATTCGAATTACATTTGGTTGTTGTCTGTATCTGCTGGAATATACCTGGTTTGACCCCAATCCATCTAATAACGCCAGTTGGTGTTGTGAGCGGAATTTTGACCTTGTTACACCAGGTTAGTGTGTATGAAAACGCTCGTTTATTCATCCGTCCAATAATCTCATTCAGCCTTGCTTTCAGTTGTTTGCAATTCTATCCATTCACTCATTCCTCCAGGCATTCTTTCATACATGTATTCATTTCACTAATTCATTGAATTTTTCGCTCATTCATTTGTTCGTTATTTCATTCATTCATCCATCCATTCATTCACGACCTTTTTACATTATTGCTATCGCAAGAGAAACGTTGGCTTCATTATTCAAATTCGTCCACCTTCTAATTTGACTGACACTTTACATCGGTAGGTTCCATCTTACTTAAGCGCCTGTATCACATTCATTCATTAAGTTTTCGCCCTACTTCTTCGCGAGATAGCATCGTCCAGGATTGCAGTAGTCAGTTTCAAAGGTCTCCCGTCTGCACTGTTACTGCTTCACAGAACTTTTCTGGCGAGACGATCTATGAAGGCGATGTAGTTGACGCCCAACTTCAATATCCTCATGATTGCTGGTCACTGGAACACAAAGAATGATTTCTTAGATGACGCCACTTGTCACACCTGTAGGAAGTTAGTTTTGGGACAATTGTGAGAAAATAGTGATTACTTGAGCTGTGCAATTTGATTGCAAACGTTTCATCACCAATCGAAGTGACATCATCAGTGCGTTATTGGGGTGCGTAGTAGTGCGTAGCGGTGGGTTAGTAGTTGTGCAATTAAATTGCCCATCTCAGCGAACAAGCCAACGAGGCACAACTACTAACCCTCCGCTACGCACCACTACGCTCCACAATAACTCACTGATGATGTCATCTCGATTGGTGATGAAACGTTTGCAATCGAATTGCCCAGCTCAGCGAACAAGCCAACGACCACCATCCACGCTACCTGAGCTACCGACATTTTCCTCTATAGAATAGTGATTACTTATTCAGCTTTGTCTCTTTCAACCGACTCTTGATATCCAACGCACGTTTTCGGCAACTTGTTATTCCTGGTATTCTGCCTGACTGTCCACCTTGAAGCATGCCGTACCCTTGCTATTGAAGAGAATTTTGGTAGCCCACGTAAGGTGGTTGTTAGCTGGTTTGTTCTCTGAGCTGGACAATTTGAGGGTGGCAAAACTCATATCCTTGAATGGCTATGTCGTGATGGGACTCAACGCTTCAGCCACACCCTGCGACCGGTTTGCGATACGATATACACTTTACTGTTTGTGTGACACTACTAAAACTGCAGTTCATTTTAGTGTTTATATTTCATTATCATCATACCCTATTTCTGGTGACGAAAGTAACCTTGCTCCAAGGCATAAGTTTATCAATATAATATGCTACACTTCTTGTGGGTATTGCGCTATACGACGGAAGTCCATAGCAAAAATCCACTGGGTTGCCGATGACACGAACGCAGACCGTGACTTAGCGGGGATAGGCGAATACATAATTTTTAGCTTGAAAATCCATTGTTGCTTCAATGCAAGCGCTTCAGTAGCACCTACTTACGTCACACTTGTGTTTTTGCCCGTTTTAATCTCGCTTCCAAACACTCACACTGGAATATTTATTCATTTCGAACTTCAACATAATACAAGCAGTTTCGTAATCCAAAGTCAACATCGATTAGTCAGTCCGGTTGAAGTTGAGTCCAAAAACGAACTTGGCTCACCCGGTGATGAATTTTCTGCGTATGAAATAACAAGAGGGAGTAGAAAGGTATATTGGAAAGAAAAGGGGCCTGCCAAAACTCAATTTTATAACTAGTTAAATGAGCCAGAAACCTCAGAAGGTTATCATTATGCAGAATCGGGTCATATAGAGACGATAGAGTTACGGATGCTTGCTGCAAAAACGAGTTTTGACTGGAGTGGCCTCGATTGTAAAATTTCGGATGGGTTTTCAGGCAACTGACTCGAGTCTCAGTGAAAAGTCATAACAAGCATCACTGGGCTTGTTGACGGAAGGGGTGATGAGTACATCCCCCAATGTTTGCTGCACCTGAAAACGTGCTTCCGCGACGATCGTGTGAGACAATATCATGTGGCCTAGGGGGTGCAACTAATAAACACTCAATCCACTTCGGGGGACACAAGAGTGGAAAGCTCAGGAGCAGGTTACGGGGTACGTGCACAGTTCTGAGTTTGAGGCCGTATGTGCCGGTCTTCAAACTTTGGTGAAAGTGGGCTCAAAATTAGGGGTCATTTGAAATTATCTGAGGGTACTCCGCACTTGACCGTTTTCTCCAGAAACATGCTTCTCCCACCAGCATCCCCGTTCTTCCCCCTGTAGAATGGCAGTAAAGCTTCACAAGTGAACTTTGGTCGATAAACTTACCTCCGTGGTCATACAAGGTCCCTTTCAGTGAAACTAGAAGGTGGTGCGCAAATATCGCATGAATCCACCTGCCTCACCCGAAAATTTGCCAGAAATTACAGGTGAAAAAACTCCTGTTTTTCTTTCCATAACATGGTCACTAATTTTCGAATTCACGAGCAAAGGCAAAAGTGCTGGGGAGAAGTAATACAAGCTTTATGTTGCTTTTAGTGGTATGAAGATAGTCTCAACCCTAGTGGAATAGCAATTTTTGGATTTTGGCTTGAAAATTTATCTGACTGATTTAATCAGTTTTTTTTTTGATAAATTTAGAGGCCATTTGTTTGTTGGTTGTGGTGTCAAAATTAATTTGTTCCGACCCTTCAGAAAGCTGTTTGTTTTCTGCATTTTCCTAAAAAATTTTGGGTTCAGTGTCTTCTTTCTGAGAGAAAATTTGTTATCGGCAGTGAATTTCGCGAACATTCTACAGGGATGTGAATAGTCCCGCATGGATGCGAAATCTATCCAACAATGCTCACTGTAAACTCCCTCGAGGTGTACTTTCTCGACGATGAGTCTCTCTTGATGACGTTACTGCAACTGGATCAGCCGATTGCTCAAACTAAGTAATTTGTTCGATCACGCCTCATGAAACACACGCCTTACTTCCGGGGAATCTATTAGTGCAGGTCGACAACGCACTGGAGTAAAGCGACAGCTTCGATGAGTTCGTATGCGTCATTGGGAAGAGAACTATCCACACAATCCTCGTCAATTCAGTATTACTGTGAGTACCAGCGGTTTCTCCGTAAATCAGTTGTAATCGTCATCAAGGTCAGTCAGTTCAGCAAAATCGGTTATTCGGATCAACGCAACGTTTTGTGTGTGAGAGCAGAAGAGAACCAGCAAAGCTACTGTCAGTTGCCGGGTTGCAACAACTCGGTCGCGAAACATCCAACTATGCTTTACTTGACACGGAAAAGAATTTCCGGAAGTATGGTACTCCACGGCAGATTCGATCAACCGGTGCATCGAACTGGATCCAGATTACGCACCCCTACGTGCAGCCGGAACACTCAAGGAGGACCGAATATTGGATTCACAAACAAAGAAACAACAAACGCCTTGAAGCCAAACCAATAAAGGTCACAAGCCAGGACTCGAAAGCATGAAGGTCACTCCAGCATCGACCAGATTACGACGGCAGGGGATGCCAAGCTCAAAAGTCACGTGGGCATCGGCGAATGGGGACACATGACAGCGGAGTAACCAATGGAACCGCCCGACCGAACAACTAATCACGATCAAAGGCCATTCCCTGCTAGCAGCACGTATATTAACACACGCGTAACACTACTCAACGCACAACCACTAACCCACCGCTCCGCACTGATGATGTCACCTCTATTGGTGGTGAAACGTTTGCAACAAAATTGCCCAGCTAAGCGAACAAGCCAACGACCGTGATGGCTCTGTTCACATAACTGATGCTTCTTTAATCCTTAGAAGCCCATTCTGAAAACGGTGAGACCAGATATGATTGTTCCGTCCCCATTTTGTTGCAGAAAGTAGGGAATAATTGTTTCTTAAAGTCCTTTAATACAATGCAAATTCAGGTATAGTTTACTACCGCAGAGAGTATGCGTCGCTGTCGCTATACCAAGCATAGGCTTTCTTCCATCGCAGCTGGATCCTAAACAGATTCGTTGGTTGGAGTGGCACTTGCATCCCAACTTGCTAACATCTACTGCTGAGATTTGGAAATTATACATACTAGGCGCGACGCTACGAAAATCACCTTTCTCCGGATAACATCGGTTCCTTTCATTAGTCAATAAATCACCGTATTATGTGACAGCCCGCAGTGGTCGATTGACCAAACTTTCCAGTTGCAGTGTTTGTTCCGGTTTCACTTCAACCAGTATTTGGAACTCCGCATCTTTTGTGTCGTCAAGGTTACTGTCTGTGTTCAAACTGGATCACCAAAGTTTCTGTTAAGTCTCATGTGGAAAAAATGTGGAAAAAAATCGGAATACAAGAGTCGTGGACTGTCGTGTCATTGTAGGCAGAATTGGACGAAAGCCAGAAGTCGTTAAACCTCATAGCTATTGTGAATCTGAGGCTTTCTAATTTCAGTAATCTCGGTGGTGAAAACTAACACCTTAATATACACGAAATCTACACACACCGGATACCACCAGACAACACTGAATGACAAGATAAGGGTGATGATTATATGTTGAAATCCTTGTAGTGCACGTTCGAAGGTAGCCTGTTGATGGTCACATTGGCGAAGCCAGAATACCGGATTATTTTCACAAGAATCCTTACAAATCCTTCACCTGACTGAAACAATCTCGGTTGTTTATCTGGTACGCCCAGAGTGAATTGGAGGTGGTAGAGAAACGTGTGAATTATCTGTAGGCTGACGTTCAAGGTCACTTGCTGGGTCACATCTGTCGGTTGATGCTCTGACCAGCATTATTCGAATGCCAAACAGCGGTCGCGTATGTGTCTTTTCAGTTAGTATGTAATTTTTGATATGATGTTTTTCCCACTTGCGTGTAGTGCACAAAGTTGTCGTTTCCGCTTTGTAGTTTCTGAAGCGCGTGATCAGTTTCCATGGTATTCGATCGGCAGTACTGTTCGTGGTGGATAGCAGTATCACAATAATTGGGACCAAACCCCAGTCATTCAACCACCACGCGTAAAACGGCAAGTTATCTTGGGGCTATGACTTTGGATTTAACATATGGTTGTCGGCAAACATCACATGTATTCGTTCAATTCAGCCAGATGTTTCAACCGCTTACAGGCCTTGACATTTGTCCGCCCACAACAATGCCCCTCACAGGAGTTCCAGTAAGCAACTGTTCATGTAGAGGGCTTCCCCTCAGCATCGAACATAGCCCGTCGCCAACCGTCTGAAATGGACAAATAGGAGATAAATCGGTTGATGAATGATAGCACTGGGAACTGCACTGCGAAAGTGGGTCCCAACATGGCTTGCTACATGGTCTAGAAAGCTTATCTGTCCAGGTTTGGACAGGTCTTTCATTAGCGGCTTGGTGCACGTTTCTTCCGGATTGGACATAATCTGAATAAGGTTGGATGTTTTTATTGGACGTCTTGTTTGGACGTTTGATTTGCTCTTAGTGAACACAACTCATATTCACCTGGAACGCAAGTTTGTTAAGAAAATGTGATGGTTTAAGTTCGGTAGATCAGACCTGTCCGGACTACACCTATTTCATTGTATGGCTTACTCTAGCCCCCAAATGATTTAGTAGGCAATGTGGAAGGGTAGAAAGCTTTTCTGTGTCGAGAATGAACAGACCATGGCAACCGTTCTCTATAGAGGAAAATGTCGGTAGCTCAGGTTGCGTAGATGGTGGTTGTTGGCTTGTTCGCTGTAGTGTGCTGTAGAACAAACCACTGAACTTCAAGTAGCATAGATGGGGAGATTTGAGCACCAAAAGTTCGTTGTTCAACGTCTCAACTGTGGTATGAAGAAACACGAAAACTCAGTTCGGCGTGTGGAAAATTATGGTAAATAGTATTGACCATTGTATTCTGATACCAAAGCTCCAACAGCACTGGATTGGACAGTGGTTATGAATGAAACAAGTTCACAAGCGAAAAGAGGACGTGTGGGTTTGTGAGACTCAATTACGACCACTACTGCTGTGTCACCAGCTGTATCGTTAGCCTCCTAAGTTGTCCTGAACCGCATTGAACAACTAGGGTTGCACTTTCACTGCCAACTCTGTGCTGTGTACCAGCAATGGAAGAGCTAATGAAGGTAGAACCCTAACTGCCATGCCACTCGAAGGTGCACGAGGGGTATCGTTAGCCTCCTAAGTTGTCCTGAACCGCATTGAACAACTAGGGTTGCACTTTCACTGCCAACTCTGTGCTGTGTACCAGCAATGGAAGAGCTGATGAAGGTAGCACCCTAACTGCCATGCCACTCGAAGGCTGCACGAGGGCTGGGATACTGCAAGGTTGCCCAAGCCTAGACAGGGGAAGTCGAGAGTCAGAGGGCGGGTTCGAACCACGGACCTTCCGATCAGTAACTTCGCGCTCTAACCACTTCGGCCATCTCGCCACCCAATGAAGGTAGTGTCCTTTCTGGAAGACAACTATGCTCTTCAGACAGTTGTTTTCATGGCGATTTTTTTCAATGAGGCATATTATTATCTTCAATGCTTTGCACACCCACAGAAAGATCAGCATGGCCCCGTAGTCCTTGAGAATGTGCCCTAAGCACAGGAGAAGCTCAGCCCAAAACTTCAGTACACGAAGACGTCCACTCAACGGCATTCATTCAAAAAATCCTACATTTTAGCTTCTTCTTTCTTGACAGGTTGGGAGAGAGCGCAGTTCCACCGAAACGGTTCTCATAATCCTACTACCTCCACGAAAGTTTTTCCATCCAGATTTGTCAGCCCTGGCAAGAAAGCAATTAGCAAACAGACGACTGACCATAAAAGTGGGTGACAAATTTGCTCAGTGGGCTTTAGTTGCGTGATCTACACAACTGGAGTCACTTGATACATCAATGACTTTCAGGTGACTTGATTTCTGTCCATCCTATACTAACTCATACGGCCATCCAAACCACTACCTTCAAAAGCACTCACAGATGACCCATCTCCCAGATCACTAGTAGAAGTGCTTCAGCAGATGAGTCTATCAGGAAAACTTCCTGTTTCGAGTGTGTAAGTCTAGGAGTACCCTTCCCACATCTGTGCATTCAGTTTCTCCAGCTGCCATTTCAAGAGGCAGCTTGATACTCAGCGACCTGGCTATGGTCAGAAGACGGAATGGTTAGCTACACGAAATCTTCAGTCCACGTTATGATCCATTAGGTGAGGAAATATCCACTTTCAATTTCATCTCACTGTAGTACAGGCTCCCTTTAACATGTGTACTTTCACTGTTTATACTGCTTATTCATTGGTTACTACCAAAATCCTGTAGGACAGTCTAAGTATGTTCTTTCTCACCTATTTCTTACAAAAAAATTACGGACGGTTTTTTTGGTAGCAACGCAAAAGCGAATGTAATAATTGTCCACGGGTTCACTAACGGAACTACGGGACTAAATCAATAACAATTTCAATCGGCGCTGTCTATATGATCACTTTTTTCGCAAATGAGATATGATGAGGGGGAATACATCTGTCTAAAACATATTCTCTTGGATGATATTGTATGATACTACGTTTCCAGCTTTCTAGTTTTTTTCTTAAAGTTAGCGTTTGGCTTGAAATTTTAAAGTGGCAAACCTAAACATCGACCAGCACAAGAAGTTATCTAAGTTTCGCCGTTAGTTCTACACCTTAATGATCCCTATTCGACAGCCAACAAAAAAATCGTCGTAGAACTAATGAACAAAGGTGCAAACTTTATCGTTTGTTCAGCTACTTCAGAGTGATCTGTCTACAGAATCGGTTCAGGTAAAAAAGGTAAGAGAATTGGCAAGGTCGTTCTCATAATCCATCTTAGGATGAGCGATCTAAGAATGGATGAATGAATAAATGGACGGAAATCTTCGTCCGACAACTGACTGGGCCGAAACGGAGAAATGTTGCGAAGTTGTTGCTAAACAAAATCTGTCTCTTACCCACATTGTCTGTTTGCTCTTGCCTCATTAGTATGATAAGAATACTTGACAATGTGAACCGATAGTGGCCAATGGCGCAATTAGTAACGGAGCGACATTTGCCCATCCCACTTCTGACAAGTAGTGAGTCTAGGGCCCGAGAAACTACGTAGTTCATAGACTATACGAATGTCTCCCTCATACATAAATTACTCAGAGATGCTGTTTCAAGTGGCCTTGCTTTAGGAGTTAGTCTCTAGCAAGTTGAGTTCTTTTGTGCAAACTATTGACAATTTATGTAGATTTTACTTAGTCCCATAGTTGCAGTAACATCTGGTATGCAAGATAGTGGCAAGCTAATCTGTCATGCACCATAGGTAGCCAAGCTATCCGAAATGCTTGTTACTTTGCCGGCAAAGTTGCAACTAATCAGAGTGAGAACAATTCGTTGACTAAAATAGTTTCCGAACGGAAAGTAGTTGTGAATTGGAACTGTTGTACTCGGTGTTCCGGCTGCCCAAATGTGACCTTTTTCAAGGGCGTGGCAGATGACCTCACAATGTGCTCAACACCACAAACTAGTTAGCACTTTATTTCCGGAAAAAATATTCGTGCGACCGAAACGTCGAAATAACATTTGGAAACTGACACCTTTCTCGCCCCACGTCAGCCTAGTTGAATGGGCATTCGACAAATTGAGTATGTAACACCATTCAGAGCGGTTAGGTTTAAGTGGAAAAACGATGCAAGTGACTTATAAACACTAAATTGTTGCACGAATTTCAGCAGTTTTGCACCTGTTCAGTAGTAGTCGGCGAGCTGAACCACCTCCTCGTGGTGCCGACCGGGTAGCCTGGACGTCTAAGAGTTCAGCAACTCCAGACAGGGCCAACCACCCCGTTTGGTTTCAATGTGCTGGTTACTTTCGACAATGTATATTACGAATCATCTGGCGCCTCCGCACCAGTTCCAACCAGTACACAGGAGAGACTCGTTGGGTTCACGTGTGAGGAATGTGGCAGGTGCTGCAAATCGAAAGCTGGCTTGGTAGCCCATCATCGAGTTCACGACAATGAAAGTGTTGGTACGAACACGGTTGCCCAATTGGCCTGCGCTGATTGTTCCCGCCTTTTTCCGACGAAGATTGGCCTGAGTCAACACCGCCGGCACGCACACCCCACCCAGCATAATGCAGATAAGCTTGGCCAAGTGAAGTATTCCGGTACCCCCTGGTCCCAGCAAGAGTCACAATCGCTCTTACGCCTGGCTAACAATTTATATCCATCTTGTGGCACGCAAACCGAGCTGTTCACGAGATTGGAGCAGTATTTTCCTGGTCGATCGGCTATCAGCATCAAAACCAGGTTACGGGTGCTTAACTGGCAAGCACAACAGGACGAATCATCATCTGGTGAACCTGAGCAAACTATCGGTCAGACGACGGCCTACTCATCAGAAGCCGATGACTACAGCGTCTGGTTTAAACAAACCGTGGATTGCACCGTGTCACTCTTGGAATCCCATGCTGACCGTTCGCTCGCTAGTGTTGACCTTCTGGCATTTCCCCGAGGGTTGCAGTCTGGCATCATGACACCGGAGCAAGTCCTGTCGCTTCTGAACCTCCACGCCTCCAGGACATTTCCACACACCTGGAAAACTGTTTCCCGACGTCGCCGCCAGTTAGCCCATCGGATCCCGGTCAGCCGAAAGCACATCCGCCGAGCCAACTACGCCGCCATCCAGACTCTATACCACCAAAGACGGAAAGATGCAGCGTCTGCTGTACTCGATGGGTCATGGAAGGATTTATACAAAGGAAACTGCGGCCTACCTACGGAAGCCGAACAGTATTGGAAACAAGTGCTCTCAGCTCCAAAACACGCGGATAGCCGACCAAGTCGCATGGTAGTACCATCCGACTGGAGCTTGATCGAGCCAATTACAGGAGAGGAATTTGGTCGCACGATCCGTTTAATGGGCAATTTGTTCCAGGCCTGGACAAGCACACACCCAGGACGCTCCGCCGGTTCAATGCTAATTTGCTCGCTGGGGATTTCAACTTATTTTTGTTATCTGG
>NW_008751672.1:941137-1088419 GCF_000715545.1 Opisthorchis viverrini
TTGTTGTTGTTGTTGTTGTTGTTGTTGTTGTTGTTGTTGTTGTTGTTGTTGTTGTTGTTGTTGTTGTTGTTGTTGTTGTTGTTGTTGTTGTTGTTGTTGTTGTTGTTGTTGTTGTTGTTGTTGTTGTTGTTGTTGTTGTTGTTGTTGTTGTTGTTGTTGTTGTTGTTGTTGTTGTTGTTGTTGTTGTTGTTGTTGTTGTTGTTGTTGTTGTTGTTGTTGTTGTTGTTGTTGTTGTTGTTGTTGTTGTTGTTGTTGTTGTTGTTGTTGTTGTTGTTGTTGTTGTTGTTGTTGTTGTTGTTGTTGTTGTTGTTGTTGTTGTTGTTGTTGTTGTTGTTGTTGTTGTTGTTGTTGTTGTTGTTGTTGTTGTTGTTGTTGTTGTTGTTGTTGTTGTTGTTGTTGTTGTTGTTGTTGTTGTTGTTGTTGTTGTTGTTGTTGTTGTTGTTGTTGTTGTTGTTGTTGTTGTTGTTGTTGTTGTTGTTGTTGTTGTTGTTGTTGTTGTTGTTGTTGTTGTTGTTGTTGTTGTTGTTGTTGTTGTTGTTGTTGTTGTTGTTGTTGTTGTTGTTGTTGTTGTTGTTGTTGTTGTTGTTGTTGTTGTTGTTGTTGTTGTTGTTGTTGTTGTTGTTGTTGTTGTTGTTGTTGTTGTTGTTGTTGTTGTTGTTGTTGTTGTTGTTGTTAGGTGCTCAAATTTGGTTGAAATTTGTCACTTCACTGCTGCTCAAAACGTAGGTGAAACGGGAAGCTACAACGTCAATCATGAATCGCACGTCATCGCAACGCGAAGAACACCGCGAAACGTGTTGTTGTTGTTGTTGTTGTTGTTGTTAGGTGCTCAAATTTGGTTGAAATTTTGACAGTCACTGCTGCTCAAAACGTAGGTGAAACGGGAAGCTACAACGTCAATCATGAATCGCACGTCATCGCAACGCGAAGAACAAACAACCGCGAAACAATGTTTTATTAGGAATCTTGTTTCACTCAGTCTTTTAGGTAAAACAGCGAGTGGCAAACTTTTGATCAAAATCAAGCACACAGAAGTCAGCAGAGAACAAAACTCCGGCAGTTGGGAGTAAACGCACCGGGACTAGTATGAATGAAATCCAGTAGATTATGCTTCAAGAAGGTAATTTAGCTAGACTGATTAGTGGTGGAAAAAGAACGCAGGGAATACAACTTCACTGTCTACAGTTTTGATCACCTTGAGTGGCCTTCATCAGGAAGGGAATGCACAGAATAACGAAAGGAAGGGGGAATTCGTTGTCACCTACGGGGATGAGGTTAACACTGGTTGGTCACGGTGAGACAGTCGAATCTGTGGAATAAAGCTGGGGTGAACTGGACACGGTATTGATTGATGTTCAGAATGCCTGACCACGCATAGGATATCGACCGACTTAATCTCCGGTCTACTTAAACCGACTGCGCATGGGTTGCTGAATCTTTCGCACAGTGATGACCCGCGTCCATTGACAGATGTTTACGGATGGATTGAGCCTGTGGCACCTTACCGGGCTGTATAGGAATCGGCTGAACTTTTTCCGGTTTGAGGCATAGCGAAGGGTTTGGGATTGGAAACCCTGGGTATATTTCGCCTTCTGAAACGCATATCTTCAGCTGCCTTCTCGTCTTTCCTACGCAGGCAGTATTAGAATTCCAAGAACAGATTACATACACAGTCTTTCTGAGCATATATAGTATGGAGTCTGTGGGATGTACTAGATTACCTCTAACGGTTTCAACTGCGACTGGCGTGCATGCTAAACGCGGATAGAACGAAGTTGCTTGTCAGTTTGTTTTTGATGGGGAGACGACCCTGTTGTTTGCCTTCCACCTTGTACGGCTGCTCGACCGCTTTCTCAATGAAACATACCAGACAGTTGTTCCGGCGTAGAACGTCCCTGATACTCTTAATGTCAGCTGTTCTAAAAACTTCATCGGGCTATACGTTGTTAGTTCTGTTCATGATAAAAAATTTACACTAGTTTGCCTGATACTCAAAAGATGGCCTGAAAAGTAATTCAGAAATCGTCCAGGATGAGTCTGTTTATGGTAAAGAGTCATATCAAGATTTGCTCTGTTGGCTTTAGCAAGACAGTCCACTTTCAAACTCGTGTGAATTTTACACCGCTACAAAAAAGTTTAGGAACTGCAACAGGTCACGTGAAGGGTCCGAAGGCTCGACGCTCACACTGTTGCAATTCAAGATGGCGCCAACAAATGCCTGGCTGATTTATCATCTGTTTCCCTAAGTGTGTGATCGTAACATTTGCCAGAGTTGGTCTGCCGCATCAGGAATTTGCAAAATGTCTGTCCAAATGCAATTCAAGTCGAGTTGTTTTCATAAAGTAAACTAGTCACAAAGTTGTCCAGGACCGGTTTCGTTCTTTTTTGTGGCTCATCGACTAGGCACTTAGGTTATATTATGCTCCTGTCGAAGGTCACCCACAGTGGTGGAAACGTTATGTTTACTACCCAACGATCCTTATTCCGTATCTTGTGGTTTTTCACCGGTCAGCAATCCAAGGGAACCCTTGCATATCTGTCTTTGTGGATGGTAGATCCACTCCATTGGGCTAGATCTATTCTAACCACCGGTCTAGCAAAAGCAGAACGAACATAGATCTGTTGGTAATTGATCAGGTGGCTGTTGATCTGTTCGCCGAGCTTGGCAACTGATTTGCAAACGTTTCGTCACCATTCGAGGAGACAACCAACAGCGCACTGAAGATGTCTCCTCGAATGGTGACGAAACGTGTGCAAATCAATTGCCAAGCTCGGCGAACAGATCAACAGCCACCTGATCAATTACCAACAGATCTATGTTCGTTCTGCTTTTGCTAGACCGGTGGTTAGAGAATGTATCATTGACTACTTCATTATATGTGCCGGTATTTAACGAAATAATCATCCGATAATTTTGGGTATGCTCACCCTAACCTTTCATCCTATATTCAAGCTCTGGTCAAGTGAAAATAGAGCACTAATGAGGAAGTTGTAGGAAAGGCCGTTTGCCTTTATGGGCATAAAGAATTTACAAGAAATTAAGCTTTGCAGTTCATCTAGTTATTTGGTTTTTGGATACCTAACCAACATCATATGAGACTTCTGCATAAGTACCTGTGAGCGAGTGCCACCAGAATTAGTCAGTATGCTTGATGTGGTGGCTGTCTGAAGACCAAACTTTCGCAGCTTGTTGAGCCGGACACAGTCAGGCAAGTGACAGTCACTTGAAGAACCACAAGGTCACACAGACAGTGTTGCTTTGACAGCCTACCACGAAACGGCGTATGAATACAGTGCTGTTCCAAACAAGATGAGTCACCGTGTGTTTCATTGTTGCGAGCTATGCGCAGCTGCCGTTTTCTGGCAGTGCTTTAATCGATTTGCTTATCGTCGCACCGTGTTGGCCCAAGGATGTGTATGATTATGGGCTTGTTCTTAGGACCTGTTCACTAGTCCGCCAGAGGGGACCAAAAGAAATGATCGCGTGGGTAGCGGATTTGGTAAAATCCACCCACCTTGGCTCTTGTTTGGAAATTGAGCTCGTGAGCGATTTTCCGCGTAAACCGATCAACATTGGCAGCTGACGGAGGCTGAAACCAGCTTACTGAGTTAAGCAATACGAAGCAGATCGAGGCGTTTCCAAGCCGAGTGGTTGTGGTTGACATCCCGTTATTCATCTAGAAGGAAGCCACCAAAAGTATCCAACCAAACATAATTCCTTGCGAGGGCTCGTCCATTCTGAGGGCGTGATTTTTGCTGAGCAATTGTTTCACTAAGGTACGGACAATTGTACTGAATCTTCACTAGCGGAGGCAGTTAGGAGACCTATCCTGCGAAATCTTTTCTACAAGTGGGTGGGGGAACATTTTTGGCCGGAAGGAACCTTAGGGTCTACTGAAACAAACATCAGAGTTCACTACAAACCACTTCTCAGCTGATATTCCTACCAGTTCCGCTATGGAGAAGCACTTAGGTGTTAGGTGTGTATGTATGCTGCAATTTCCGGGTCCCTCAGCTATTCTAAACAGAATCCTTTCCAGTATCACCGCAGAAAGTTCGAGAAAGACTTTTCGCCCTGAGTTCCCGGATGAGCGGGACTGAGTTAGATTATCACTGGAATAGGAAGTGTTTGCCCAGCTATCTACACCTTAACACCTTCGAATGTCTACTCATATACCGGAAAAACCGCTGCCTACTAACAGTGTCGTTGAGTTTATTACGAACAGTGATAATTTATCGATTAACCAATCATCATCAGTTGGAGGTAGAGTCGATAAGTTCTTGAAAGACCAGGAATAGCGTGTACTCACTATAACAGCAGAAACGAAAACTTCGGGCCTTCAAACTCAAATACATAAACAAAACAATATATCCATTCAATTCGTCGTAAAACGTTGTCACTTTATATCGTCGCTCCTTATAAGGACACACCCGTATTCTTCTTCTCCACCTGTTGGTCCGTTTTTTATTTTGAGCCCATCGTCCATCAAGAAAAAGGTTTACTCAATATTACTGTGACGGAAGTTGTCACACTTGTTTTACCAGTGGTTGCGTCAAACCACAAGCGCACCATCTCATTCTGTTCAAACCTCTATCCCTTGTCTTTGATTGATATGATAGTACATACTGATGACATAAACGATGAGTTTGTAGTTCATCTTAATTGTTCAGTGTTATAAGTTGGTAAACATGTCCATGCTACAACAAATGTGCTTCTTTGAAGAAGATATATCAAGTTCCTAGTCCATTGAGTAAACGAATCGGCGTATTCACTTGTGGTTAAGCCTCCGATCCACATACATTAGTTGGCCGTATCTGCTTCGAAGATGTGATTTTGCCGGCTTCTACCGCGTGTTCATCATGTGGTATGAGCAAACGGATACCGTTGGGTGCAAACACATCGGCCTGAAAGTAACATGGGCAAAGGTACCCACGGAGAAACGTCGAAGTCGAAACAATACGAGTTCGGGAGAATCTATCCGTACCACGACCCGTTGCTCTAGGGAGCAGAACAGTCTGAAAAAAAACACGAAACACATTAGGATTAAAGAATACAACGGACTAAGTTGTCAATGTTAATTACAACGCTGGGGGAATCCCATGTCGTTTACCGTTTGACTAACCGGAATGAACAGCTGATATGGCTACCATTCTTTTCGATATAAGTGTTGAATCTAACTTGACCTAATGTGAATTCCCCCATTCATTTGCTTACTCCGCCCTCCAGTTGTTTTGCTTATTCGTCCCCGCCACTCACCTTGCCGAAGAGGCCGTCCTTTCCGATACTTGTACATTGGCATGTGTGTCTGTGTGAGTGTACGCTGCTGACCTACTTACCCATGTGCGTTCATGTCCCGTTTGCTGAGCCTGCCTTGACTTGTTTTCTCATGGGTTCCGCGAGATCGCACGTCCAATGAGAAACACGAGACCGTCATCGGAAGGAAATACCGCAACCCACGCTGCTGAGCCATCGTTCCGCTCGCCGTTGGTTGGTGTGCGGACGTTTACACTATACTGTGCCGGTCAATGACAGACCTGTGAACTTGTTGACGCTACGAACGTGAACACTTGAGGTTTGTTGTACACCTTTGTTTACCCTTCTGTAAATAGTACCGTAGAATTACGAACCCAATTCTTCCTTTTGACATTCGAGATTGTCGAACCTACGCGTCACTCAAAGTTCCGTATCGGGAACCTCAACAGTGATTCAGTATCCCCAACCAAAATCTAGCTAAGTGAGGTGAGGGGCAAGATTGCCCAGGTGGTTAGAGCGCGAATTTACTGATCGGAAGGTCTGTGGTTCGAACCCCACCTCTGCCTCTCGACTTCTCCTGTCTAAGCTTGGACAACCCTGCAGTATCCCAGCCCTCGTGCAACCTTCGGGTGGCATGACAGGTAGACCCCGGAAGGGTGCTACAGCTGAGGAGGAAATTTTTGCACACTGCAATCCCATGACAATCTAACCGGCACAAACGTGGAACACTCAACTATTTCAACAACCCTCTGAAGCTGCCAGCTGCACAAATGTTTCGGCAGCCTTTTTAACCACGAATCATGCATAGGAATTAGCAGTGGTGCAGACGAAATACTCGTTGTTTACTCACAATTGTCTCTCATGCACGAAACTCTTAATTGCTTCATTTGCATAAACTTGTTCAACAAATATGCTACGTGATTTGAAGAACTGGTCTGGATTTGAGTCCACTTCCACCAACCAAGGCTTTTTGAGGGTGTCGTTTTCAGTTCATAGAATGAAAGGTTCATTTGCTCGAAGCGGTGGCACGATGTCAAAACCGTTTTCTATCCGGTTGATCCTGGAAATAAAACTGGTCACTACAGTTCACAAAGAAGTGAACTCTGCAGCCTATACCTTCAAGGAATTAATGTTTCTGATTGGTCGCGACAGTGGTTCATGTATCGGTCTTCTATTATGGACTTTGACCGAAACTTCGATGTATAGTTCGCATGTATTTCAAAGTACTACGTAATTCCGTCTTTCGTGAGACTGAAGAAATGTCAAATTCTCTCGGCAGTACAGGAAATGAATTTAATTTGAATACTAAAGTCTTAAAAGATTTACTCTCCAATTCGTCGCAGTTCTTGTTCAGCCAAATGAAACACCGTTTTCGTCAAGGGAGAGGTCATTCGGTTCCGGAGAGAACAGGATTACGGCTTTTCACGCGCAGTACTGAACTGCTACGAACATTTTGTAACAGCCTGACGCTTCTTCACCATCGGTGTATTTTTCCGTGGACCAACCTTCCCTGTCTGTAGCATTCCTCCAGTAAAATTCATTTGACGAGGGTGTTTGTTGTCACTTTTGACTGCCTTACCGAAAATAGTGTATTGCGCAGTAATAATGCACGCGGTGCAAAAAGTGTTTTCTTCGATCGTTTGTGGGTTGTTTTGGCTGGGCCAGTTTGCAGGACACAGAAGAAATTCACGCAGGCGTCCTTTGGCACAGCTCTCCTACGGTTTGACCTGGATCTTTTGGTCCAAAGTTCACCAAGTCATTATTCTGTGGGCGTGGAATTTGACAGGGAGGGTGTAAATTCCACAGCCTGAGTGTGGACACTGTAGTTCAGTAAACACGGAGACTGTTTTCGAGAAATACACTCATTGCAGATCAATTTGGTTATCACGAGAGGCTCAACTGAATCTCTCGTATGTGATATTCTACAACTGAATGTGCTGCACACAGGCCGCCTCATGATTCAGTTGGCACGATATGCGAAATATCCCATTATATTTCCATAGAGAAAACTAATCACAAGGTTGCTGAAAACTCTTGGACAGCCCACGACCTGTTTCGCCCTTCTTGGGGTCTATCAGGTAGGCGCGCACATTCAGTTGCAGAATATCATAAACGAGAGATTCAGTTGAGTCTCTTGTGAAAACTAAATTGATTTGCAAATGAGTGTATTTCTCGAAAACAATCCGAAGTCCAAAGTAGAACATAAGGTTGACGGAAACTGGGGAATTGCGCCTACCTGACCAGCCCTAAGATGGGCGAAACCGGTCGTGGGCTGTCGAAGAGTTTTCAGCAACCTTGTGAGTAGTTTCCTATATGGAGGCTGTTTGTCCACATTCAAGATAAAACATGAGCAACAGCTGTTGGGATTCGACTGTCCTTGTCGCTGCGGTTCTGATCCCATTCTGTAAGTCTATTATGACAACTGTCTTCCCATAGAGTCCTAATAGAGTAACTTTCCCTCTGAAAAGTAGCAATTTTAGGCAAATCTTTTCATTTTACACCCTAGATTTTTCGATTGTAAGGTGGTAAATGGTATGTATGATAGGTAGACTTCTTTATTCTGCATTTCCTCCCATGAAAACTGAAAGACAGAATCGACTCAAAGGTAGCAGAGCCATCCGAATCCAAGCACCCACTCCTAATACTCGCTTTCATAGGTGAATGGATTTATGGCAGTCGACAGTGGTTCCTCCGCAAATTAGAGTCCACACTCCTGGTGGCTTCTAAATTGCTATCCCACTTCTCAAGTCTCCAGGACTGAGGGATATGCGCAAATTAACGTTTTTTTAAACCTTTTCTATAGTTCTGATCAAGTCAAATTGGTGTGTGTTGTCACCTACTGGCAGCGCACTTTTCGGTCCAAAGAACACTTATAGTTGAGTACGGTGAATCAGAGTTTCACTGTGGCCAATCCGGGCATGCAGTCAATTAAGACAGTACTTGGAATCGATTATCCGAATGTACATAACCAGTCCTAAGCCGTCAGGCCACATCATCTCACAAGTGTTGGAGCTTTTAGCATCCGGCTTCCCACTCCCCTAATGTGTTCACAAAAGAAATTCGTGAGACTCTGTCATTGAACCGGACTGAAGTTACTCACCTCCAGTCTGATCCTAAAGCACACCAAATCTTAGCTCCCGCTTAGCTGAGACATTCAACTACGGCGGATGACCTTTGACCTGTCTGTCATGCCGGTCGCTTTACCATGTCTGCCTCGGTGTAATCGATAAAATTTTAACGCTTTTGTCTGTGGCAACAGGTGATAGCTCGTTCAAAATCAACGTATGCCTAGCGTTTTCTTTCAAAATTACGAATGAGAATCAGTGTCTGGGTGCTGTTTCTTGTTCTTGAAGCAACAGACGAAAAGTGACACGGTCGACAGAAGGCTTGGGTGTAATGTGAAAAAAACTGGATGTTCGCGGGACAACTAACACAGTGTGCCAGGTAAAACAACAAACGGTTCAAATGCGTGGTGATTGGTGTTTTCAGGGTTGATCGTCCACTTTTAGTGTACAGAAGTTATCCGAATTCAATGATTTTGTTTCAAACATGAACCCCATTTGACCCTTCCAGAACCTTCAAGGGAAGTGTGCGGAACATGTTAGAAACTGCTGTGCCGGGGGAATTCGATGGTCATCATACTACTGAACAAGTGTGTGCGCTAAAGTAGCATCAGTTCTTCAAATGTTTTCACACCTTGAGACAATTTACCTGGAGGTTTCTCCTAATGAGGCTCAGAGGGAGTTTCTAGGTACTCAGGTTGTGAATGAAACTTTCTGGTACATTGGCTTTGCAACACGAGGGAAGGATACACCTCTTCGGCGTCTAGTCCTAATATTTTCTCCAAGTGTATCGTTCCTCGCCCTGAAAAGCCCAGTGAAAAGGAGTAAAATTTACTCAGAAGTCCCTTACATGGTATACCTAGTGGATTAAGGGCGAATTACTTGGGAGTGGGTGTTAAGTCTTCTGGTCATAAATCTCTACTCGTCAAAACACTGTTGCTGAGGTATTGGGTGTGAGGGAGGCAAACCAAAAGGCCACAAAAGTTTATTGCAAGCTTTTACAGAATATCGGTCAAAGTGGACTTGCTGTGCCTCATTTCTGAAGGCTACTGAAGTTTACTTACGGCGCATATGGCAGACAGTACTTGTTTTGGGTAATGCGTTGATTAGATTCTGACATTCAATGATGACGCAATTCATTGTTTTCATTCTGCCTTCGGTGATGGGAAGAGCTATCGAAAAACAATCCGTAGGTGACCCGAAACACAGTCCAATAACCTAGTTTGTACGCAATAACAATTGTATTTAGGGGATGTTCCGAACTAGGGGGGTTTAGAATTTGACCACGACTTAGAATTCAATGGCCAAACGTGTTAATTGATTCAAGACTGCTGGCTGTTTGTAGCGCTGGAGTCCGCAGATGAAAGTTTTGAGCGTGATGACTGCGGTTGGGATTTTGCTGCGGCGTTTGAATTGCTCGTTACGTCAAAGTGACCAAAATCAGAGTGCTAATACAAAGCGCTAATAGGATCTACCTCTGCTGATCAGTCTTACTTCGTTTCCGGTTCGTTGATTTCGCTTTCCACTTGACTTCTAAGAAAGCAACCGAAGGCTGTTCCCACACCTATTGGTCAATAGAGCTCGCAGTTGTGGTAACACCAGTTGTTATGATGAACTTACGTGCTTTGGGCCTCAAGAGCGCAGCAGTACCTCAGTCCCATCGGCTCAGTTTTGCAGCGTGAGATGACTGTATGGGCTAGTTTAGATAGCACAGAAAATACACTCTGGGATTCCAAAAACCATGTTACGGAGCATCAGTTTACGTGCATCTGGTTCAGTTTACACCCGAAATTTATTTCGCAGTGCGTGAAACAACAAGCAGTTTTTGTACATTTTAAACTGCATTTCATCTGTATCCATCTTGTTGTGCAAAATTTCACAATAGGAGTTTTATTGTGCGTCAACTACTGTAAAAATGCTTTTAGGATAACCTACAGAATTTTTATTTTAGGATAAAACAGACTTGACTTGATTAAACAGAGTTGACAACTAAATTCAAAAGGCACTAGTCACAAGGTTGCTGAAAATTCTTCGACTGCTGTATCTTCGTAATGCCTGGAAACATCACAGACGATAGATTCAGCTGGGTTCCAGATGAGTCTCTCGCAAACCCAAATTAGTTTGCAAATGAGTGTATTTCGTCAAATTCGGAGAGATTCTGGAGTTCGAAATTCAAAGTTAGGGAAAGGTCGACTTCCGTGCCCTAGTGCCAGCGTTTCACCTTGTTGTGGCCCTCAGTGACCTCCATATTCAGAAGACAGACATTTTA
Source organism: Opisthorchis viverrini (assembly GCF_000715545.1). Lineage (NCBI taxonomy): Eukaryota > Metazoa > Platyhelminthes > Trematoda > Opisthorchiida > Opisthorchiidae > Opisthorchis > Opisthorchis viverrini. Next base: position 951,723 of record NW_008751672.1, read on the forward strand.
ACAAAGGAATTCGAGATATACGCATTTTCCGGTAGCTAACTAGATGCATTTTTCTTGCAGTTATTTAGTTTGTTTTGTTTCCTGTTTACCTGTGACGCAAATAACGGATTAGGTCTCGCTAAACACCGTCAGCTTGTTGTTGTTGCCCTCCGAAATTCGTGTTTTGGTGATTACGCATGCATTTGTTCACTACTGCGTGTTCCGCAAGCCCTTCACCCAACTTGAGCGCCTTTCGGATTTGTCTGTCTGTGTGCAAGATTTCGATCGAAAGTGAACCGATCGATAAACGACTTCTGATTAAAGGTCAATAGCTTTAAAAGAATCAAATTCTTTATTCGACACTCAGCTATTTAACATGTCAACTTCACATAGCCCGAGTATTAACCAGGCACACTATTTTTAATATTATTTTAAGTGATTGTTTGCCGGTAGAAATGAAAGGAACAGAATATCACATGAAGTACATACTTGTAGGTATTGATTTGGCTCTTCAGACTTGAGCGTTTTATCGCTTTGGATAGGAAGTGGGTATGTTTGCAAAGCGTGAAGAGTAGAGTGTAAATTCCTCAAGATTTCACATGTACTGGATTTAGGTGTCGCTTATTGTTGAATAATTAATTATTTAGGTACCTTGAAATTTCGCGCAGTCCCTCAGTGGTATATAACGGAGATACAGATGATCTGCATTGCATAGACCCCTGCTGGAAGAACAGTGTTCGCAGAACTGACGGGGGACATCAATCCATCATCTCTTGTTCCAGTACTGGTTGCGTAGTATAACTTTTCTTCTATATTACTTGCCTCCAAGTTTTGTCAGATATGCTCAGATTCATATACATGTGCAGCCACTTCACTAGCACAAGTCCACCCACAAGTTTCGCTTACAGCCGTGAACGTTGCAGAATTATGAAGGCTGTTTTGAACGTCACTGGGATGATCAAGGCCGCTAATTGGTTGCGCGGTTTGACGCAGAGCTGCTTACGTGACCGAGACACGCATTACTGAAACTAAGAAAGTTTGGGCTGGAGTGGAGGAAACAAAACCATAACGGTGTTTTTGTTATGCACTACTCATAAGGTTGCTGAAAATTCCTCGACCATAACGGGTTATTTATACATTTACATTTATTGCACTGTTGTGAAATGTATTAATTTCCCGCCAAAGTTACCTGAGCCGCCCGTCTGTGTAACCACAAAACGGTATCGAATTCAGCGACCAGAGCTAGTCAAAGAAAGAAGAAAGAAAGCGTTCAGCTGTAGCACCCTTCCGGTGCCTAGCTGCCATGCCACCCGAAGGAAGCACGAGGACTGGGATACTGCCAGGTTGCCCAAGCCTAGACAGGGAAAGTCGTGAGGCGGAAGTCGGATTCGAACCACGGACCTTCCGATCAGTAAATTCGCGCTCTAACCACTTGGGCCATCTCGCCCCCAGAACTAGTCAAAAGAATCGAAGAGCTGATTGAACCTCAGAAGAGCCGAAGCTCAGCTTCTTGTACAGTTCTATCCGGACGCAATAACGTCCAGTGATGTAGGATGTTTTCCATACAGGAACATGCTGTAGGTCTGGGGTGGTATGCACGGAAAACGCATGCGTCGGAAGTGGATTCTCGAGGGGAAATTCTGGCAATCATATTTGACAGTCCGCCTGACATTTAGTCAAGTGAAATCCCTCAGACAATGAGGTGAATCAAACTGCCACCCCAGTTTGTTTCGGGGTCTTAGCGCACGTGCGGAAAAAAGCACAGCTTTGCGAACGGGTCACTGTAGCAGCCCTAGAAGTAGCATAAAGCCTTTGGAAAAAATAACCCAAGCACGAAACACTACAGACGGGCGCACAAAAATGACTTAGGAGTCTAGGCTTTCAGATTGTACTGGAAGTATTTGTCAGTGAGCTCCATAATCTCACATACGCAAGCAGTGAAGTAGACCATTAGTTATTCTTTACCAGTGGAAGTTTGACGTACGACAAAACCCAAATGTGACTGGTGACCCATTAGTGTGTATTGTGAAGTGTCCGCTTTGGCAGGATCAGACCACAGCGAAATGGGTGCAGAAAGGTTGAGCAGTCAAGAATGAATATGCAGAAACCGACTGATGGTATCACGAGATAAATATAAATACTTTATTTACTGTGCAGTAAGACAGTCCAATCAAGGTGATTCTCTGGAAAGGATCTTCATACCATGGAGATCCGTACGATGATTGGGAAAGCCCGAAGACGAAATCGACTGTAAATGCGCTCTTCTTGGTTAGTGTGGATCCGTCAAAGGTTAGTCATGAATGTGACAGATGTCCGGATATTATTTACGTGGTAATCACAATATCACTCACTGAAACACAAGAAAACAAGGTCAAAACCTTGAACAAGATCAACAAAATCCGTGGTTTTTTGAAGATCACTTCGTGAGCCAAAAATGTTTAGCTACTTCAGTTTTTGGCATGAAGTCGCGGACAGCTGAGGTTAAACGGTAAGCATTGGCCAAATAGATGTCAGAGCATGAAGCTTCTAGTCTACCTCAATAGAAGATGCAAGGATGTGCAATGGTGAATCGTAGCCCAGGGCTACTAAGTGCTTCAGTTTGTGATAATGATCACCGTAACCATTGGTCTTCTTGAGAACCGTTAGATGTTCAAGAGTTGTTGATCAGACGAACGATACGCATACGAAGCGTATGGTGAAACTCCATCTCGGACACAACGAGTTTATGTGAAGTTACATGCTTTCCTTATGAATTCAGGAACATTAGTCACGCGGCTAATTTGTATCGAGGCTAAATTGTAGAGGTGTGGAGGACTCATGATAACGAGTAAGTATTGTGGAGAACGACGTTCTGTTTTGCATGACCATTTTAATACCCATTAGCTGAGCGAGGTGTCTTCAAACAGCATGAGCAAAAAGATACGCACGGGGACGTAACGAACTAGTCTCCTTTGCGCAGCTGACAGCACTTATCCTGATGCCTTTCATCAACCCTGACCTGATTGCCGTTCGGGAGCACCGAGCAACTGTGACACACGTAAGCATTGTCCCAGTGGGCGCGGAATGCTTGTGTTAAGTGAGAAGAAGTAGAACCACGATGATGGCTATTGTCTCCTCGTTAAAATCTCACTTTTTAGTTCGCCAACCGACGATGCTTTCATATCAGGATATCCGCTTTCACTGATTCGCTAGGGCTTCTGATGGTAACTATCTTCCTCAGGTACAGTCAGCGGCTTGTTCCTGTTTGCCATTTCGGATTCTCTTCGGGTTTACGTCGATTTTATACGCTCTACATAGCAACAAATGCTCTTTCTTGGCCACAAACTTCACATCTTACTCAGTATGATGTAAATCTGCCCGATGTTCGTGTCTTGATCCTGCTAGCGCTTGCTGGAACTTGAATAACATCTTCAGTTTCTGGTCTCCACAAATGTGCTTCCAAGTCAAACATCCTTACCTGTTTCAGGGACTATCACACTTGACCGATACAACTAATAATTGCACGCCCGAATCTGTAACTTTCTACCCATTTTATGTTTGTGACCACGCTTTTCAGAAGTAAACCATACTGGTGGTAATGAGGGACCAACAGAGACTCTATGTTTCGAAGAAATGATATCTTTTCGCATGTAACAACCGTGTAACAACCATGCTTCAAGATTATGTGCATTTGAGAGTTATATAAGAAATTGGGAGTGGAACAGCGGGGTTGTATCCATTCGTCAGAAGTCCAAAGTAAGCCAGAGAGTTATGAGAGCTGAGGGGTAGCATTGTGAGGACTAGCATACTCGGTGAAACCGACATTGCAGAGGTTCCTTCAACGAAGATGCGTCAGGATAAGATCAAGGCAAGACAAGACAGATAAGATAACTAAAGCATTCAGTCTGAATAAAACAACTTAAAGCCTTTTACTTTGGCGTTTAAGCCGGTGCATTCTGCTCCACTTAGAACTCTGCTAGTAAGAAGTCCAAAAATTCAGGAACTATTCTGTGTAGTATACAAAGCACTCACCGTGATGCTCAGTTTTATTTCCAGCATGATAAAGTTTTAAATAAATTTTTATCTGAGTTTGATCCGGGTTTGTCAGTTAGCATATCCCATCAGGAAACTGTCAACCAGAATCAACGAACACAAGCTCGCCACCAGGAAACATGACCAACCCTCCCTCATCTCTGCACACGAAGATGGAGAAGGACACCATTTCGATTGGAATAACGTCAGAATACTGGGCCAGGCAAGAACAAGGAAAGAACGCGAGTTCATGGAGGCGTGGTACTCCACTGATGGAGCAATAAACAGGCGCATTGAGATTGATCCTGCCTACCAGCCTCTGAGGACAAAGGAAATCCAGAACCACAGAACCCGAGGCCAAACAAGGACTCAAAGAAGAAATCAATAGAAGAGCAAACTACTAAAAATAGGAGGTACGCTACAGACCAACCGAGAAGCTGGTCACGACGCAATACAGATCAAGAACGGGCCAACCGAAAGAGACAACAATGGACGGCAATTTCAACAGTAGCGTGGCTGTAGGAAGCAAGAAATACAAACCACAACTCAACGCAGTTTAAGATCGGATCAACCAGAATCCGGGCTACAGCGCAAAGGCTGCTCCTTTTAGATTATATAAACGCAGGCACGAAGAGAGGAACTACCCAACCAACAGTGCACTGAAGATGTCTCCTCGAATGGTGACGAAACGTTTGCAAAGCAATTGCCAAGCTGGGCGAACAGATCAACATCCACCTGATCAACTACCATCTAATACACCCGAGCTACCATTACCAGCTTACTAGTAGGTACGGCCAGCTTACAGACTATAAGTTCCTCAGTGAAATCCAAAAGAAATGCCCACATGATTCGACTCCTATATTCCGTCCGCAGACCTGGAAAAGAAATAGTTATCATGAGCTGAGCTCTTTGCTAACTGGCCGCTACGTCATGGCTTTTATCTTATCAATCGCAACAGTTCCCGCCTATTCCACTGTACAAATATCACATGACAGACGACTGACTGACGGGTCATCCTGATTACGCCATAGTAAGCTCATGCCAACATGCATAAAATCTCAGCATGAACAGTTTATAGCCGAATTGTAGAGATAATTAACCGTAAAATTGGGCTTTTAACAAGTTTCTCACCTCGATGGCATGTCTGCTCCTCGTTTGAAGCAGCTTACTAAGATATGTTACTTCACATCACTGTTCTAAGCAGCAGATTTATTCTGTTTTCACAAAGCCGGTTGTCTGTAGTAGATTGTTCCCTTCTTTTTCGGAATAGAGGCAATTTATCAATCACACTACTCCAGGTGGTCTTGAGTCGACTCGTTCCGCACAACTGCTGCGGTTTGCGCTTGACTCTGACGATGAGCTAGCTCAGCTGTCCAGTAGGCCTTAAAACCAAGCTTATGTTTGAATTTACACGATACTCTTATAATCATTTCCATAGAATGAGTAGAAGTGATGGAGTGCAAGACTCACCAAATACACCCCGAGGGTATAATGCTATCGACCTATTCTTTAGGGGTCATTGAACTGCTGTCGATGCATGCAGTTCACACTGAGGATAAAAAGGTGCACCCTAATTAGAATATCGAGGAAGCTAACTAGTTGGACAACCTAGCTATTACGTGTAATTCAGGCACAAGGCGGCAGCGAGTCATCCGTATCATAGTAACCGCTAACAAATCGGCTGCCCTGATTACATCAGTGCAGTGGCGTATCTGCGTATCAAGGGTAAAGTTGTATTGCCTTTTTATATTGAAGTGGAAGAAGGTCGATCGGACAGGGATATATCAGAATTACATCCAAGATACCAGTGTATATGCATCATATTTTAATCATGGACCCCGGTCTGGCCTCTCATGTGCTCGACGGACTCATGCTGCCTGGAGTAAAGTTAGCCCGTGACAGGCTTACTTTTCAGCAGAAATGAGCTTATTTCTCGGTGGCACTGTGGTGGTGACCGGGTTTGTGGTTTTTTCTCAAGAAAACCTGAGTTATCTGAAAACTGGAGTAGTCAAAATTAAATACGACCCACCTGTGGATACACTTTCACTCAAATGCCAACCAGGCAAGCGGAACGCGCCGTTGTACTTCACCAAATTGACGGTGTAAGACGGTCTGCAGCGAAACCCAAGCAGTCACCCGACTGTCGCTTTGAGTCCTAGTGTAAGTTGATGGTTCATATTTTGATTGTGACACAATTATTAGGTGCAAATTATCCGCACAATTCTGTGCAACGTCAGTATCTCCTGCGCAGCGTTGCATGAGATCTAAGGAGCATAGCTAAATGCCGTTCGCAATGCTGTTCGTTGTGTACGGGGATGGGCATTTTTGATGGAAGATATGCATTTGGACACTTTCCCGAATACAGTTGCAATTCCATCCTAATGAGTGGGATGGCTCAGTGGTTAGGGTACGAATTTACTGACCGGAAGGTCCGTGGTTCGAACCCGACCTCTGCCTATCGACTTCCCCTGTCTGTGCTTGGGCAACCTGACCGTATCCCAGCCCTCGTACTTCCTTCGGGTGATATGGCAGTTAGGCACCGGAAGGGTGTTACAGCTGAATGATTATCTCTTTCTTTTTATCCATCTCAAACATTAGCGTGTTCAACCTTCACATCAATTTGTTTTGGGGTCCATCCTTCATTCACTTTCAACTCAGTTATTGTTCTGTCGTACCACCACACATTTGATTGCATGCGACCATGATCAACTCTGTGTGTGTGTGTGTGTGTCTATTTCATCTGCTTTGACCCGTTCCATTTTGTCCGAATCGATGTTTACCGGATACCAAGCAGTTAACAAAAACTGTACATAGTCTTCTGGAATGTCATCGGATCATCGGGACTCTCAATATGGCAGTCGATATTCTATTTTCATATTGTTCTGGAATCAAGTTCTCCTACTCATGTAACTAGTGCACCACACTTATGAACGCCGCCAACAAAAAAGCCGGGCAGTCAGGTGGGTGTATTTTCCGAGAAAAAAAAAAAAACAATGCAATACAGTGGCGTTTTGTCATTCTTGATCGTGCACATCACATTTGACGCCATATTCCGCTTCCCGCCAAGTGGTTCTGACTGATCGATTGTGTGAAGGGTCTGGTTATTCAAACACCATTGACCGGCATGTCCGTCTTATCTGTCAACTGCTCACGTTATAACTCCACACCAACTGACCGCTTTACAGACCACTGATCGGCTGTTTTTTTGGGGTACAAATCTAGGTTTATTCCAGTTCCTGTCCAGTATCGAATAAATGCATCGGATGTAAATGAACAGGCGTCAGATTCTTGACAATATGTCTAGTGTGCAGTACGTTGTGTGTGTGTGTGTGTGTGTGTGTGTGTGTGTCTATTTCATCTGCTTTGACCCGTTCCATTTTGTCCGAATCGATGTTTACCGGATACCAAGCAGTTAACAAAAACTGTACATAGTCTTCTGGAATGTCATCGGATCATCGGGACTCTCAATATGGCAGTCGATATTCTATTTTCATATTGTTCTGGAATCAAGTTCTCCTACTCATGTAACTAGTGCACCACACTTATGAACGCCGCCAACAAAAAAGCCGGGCAGTCAGGTGGGTGTATTTTCCGAGAAGAAAAAAACAATGCAATACAGTGGCGTTTTGTCATTCTTGATCGTGCACATCACATTTGACGCCATATTCCGCTTCCCGCCAAGTGGTTCTGACTGATCGGTAGTGTGAAGGGTCTGGTTATTCAAACACCATTGACCGGCATGTCCGTCTTATCTGTCAACTGCTCACGTTATAACTCCACACCAACTGACCGCTTTACAGACCACTGATCGGCTGTTTTTTTGGGGTACAAATCTAGGTTTATTCCAGTTCCTGTCCAGTATCGAATAAATGCATCGGATGTAAATGAACAGGCGTCAGATTCTTGACAATATGTCTAGTGTGCAGTACGTTTGGCAAACTTATCATTTGCACAGCAACCTGTCTCAATACATTTCGTTTGAGTTACGTCTATCGATTGATCACATATTCTCGCTTCTTCATTCGGTGGTCAGACTGTACAAAAAATTTCATGTGTCATGATGGGCAATTTGCAAAAATGTCTTAAGCTCACTACATCTCAGGACCTTCGGCGTACTGATATTCGAAGTTAATCCTACCCACTTAGCGAAATACACTCAGTTGCAAACAAATTTGGCTATACGAAAGACTCACCTGGAATCTAGCCGAATCTCTCGTTTGTGATGTTTCCAGGCGTTACGAAGATACAGCACTTTGTTGTTAGTGGAATCAGCCCACTGAAGTGAATCTTTTGTGTTGAACCCCGTAAAATTTTTCCTCAGAACTAGGTAGTCTAAAATCACGAAACAAGGGAGTTTTTTCCAAGGAAGCTGGAATGGGTTAAGGAGTGGGGCTTGATGTCTGCGAAACACGCTGAATAAAGAACGAAAGAGCAAAACGACATGGCTCTTCAGTCTCTTATAAGTAGTATTGTTTGCAGCACTGAACAGGATAATACTTGTACAGCATGGACGGAATTCAAATCAACCCTAGATGGATATTCATGGTTAGATCACACTTTCTTCAGGCTAGTGATGTTTCAGATCAGTCAATAATAAATAAACTGCGCTTTGAAAACGTAACGTGATCAGGTTATTATGAGTATGATAATTCAGAGACGAAAACAAAAGATTAGACTCATTTTTGAGTTCAGAAGCGGTTAAGTTGTGTAGGATGGTCGATGAATCCAAGCTATTGAAAGGTTATCCAAACAAAATGCGGGCGGAGAGTGGAGCTCACCTATCTCAATGTTGGTCACAAGTAGCTAGAATGATTGTCCGCGGAAACCGCTGACCTCTTTTGGTTAATAGTTTTATAAGAGTGGTAATGGTGGTATTACTAGTATAACAGTCGAACGGTAATACAATAATAATTTGTACGAGATAGCGCTGATTCAGACTGTCTAGGTTGATGCTTCCGGCTAGGGATACATCAGGAAGCAAGTCTTCGCCTGGAGAAAATGGGATAGAACTGGAGAAGATATACTCTCATTTATACCCTAACGAATCTCGCGTGCATTTAGCTCGTACACATTTGCTCGTATCTGGAGAGATGGCATGGTCGATGAGACTGATGAAAATGGTTCCAACCACCAGCGGTCCATTAAACGAATCCTTCAGCTGTAACACCTTTTCAGTGCCTAGCTGCCCCACCATACAAAGGAAGTACCTGGGATAGTGCCAGCCTGCTCAAGCCTGGACAGGAGAAGCCGAGAGGCGGAGGTCGGGTTCGAACCACGAACCTTCAGGTGAATAGGTTCGCGTCCCAACCACTGAGTCATCCCGCCCCGAAAAGAAGCTGTAAAGGGTAAATCAATGGCTTATCTTCTGGGGACCAATCTCTCCTGATGGCGCTCTTTCCAGAAAAGACCAAACTGTTACAGTGGCCTTTTATAAGAATACTGAAGGAGAGAAGTTTCGTCGAGATATTCTGTGCGAGCTGTTACGGTACGTGGATGAATAAACGGAAGATGGACTTAGGTACTTCGACGAATGGCGACCCCCCACTCATCTGAGATAATCAAATATTTCGGAATGTCGTTTCGGGTTTGCGAGCTGTTTAATCAACCAACTATCCAATGTGCATGTTGAAATCATCAAATCGTTTCAGTCAGTAGCCGACCAACTTGGTTCTGATGGCTCGATTTTCATGGCAATTTTCATTGCAAGCTTTTGAGTGTTCTGTTTTGTAATTTTACATCCAAATAGCAGCTTTCTCAGTTTAAACTTTAATTTTGTGCATCGTTTTCCTTCCAGTTATCAAACATGTGCTCCGCTGGTTGGATTTTGTTTCTCCGCTCCAAGCGTCCTATGGGTGTTGGCGTTCAGCTGGTCTTTTGAAGATTCGCTCGGTTTGATTTCTGTTGGACTAGTTTTTGAACGTTTTTGTTGTTGAAGTTATTGATCATCACCCCATTGTTATTGTTATTCACCTTCATCTGCTCTTCGCATTGCCTTTGCTTTCTTTTGATGACCTCATGGGCTGGTGATGTTCGCATGAGGAATGGTAGACTAAAAATAATACGGTCATTGTTGGCACATACCTGAATATCGGGGCTGGACTCTGTGCAGACGTAAAAACAACTGCGACTGTTGCAGCACACGGAGCTTGCTGCAGCCTTTTAGGTATGCACATCGAGGCTAATCAGCCACGTCCCAAGTGTAAGCTGAGCTCATAAAAATTTCACGTCGTTAGGGGGAAATATTGAAACACTCCATCAGTAAGTGGGCGAGTTAAAAATGTGCCTATAACATCCAGTTCTGTTTTGGTTGCGAAATCTACCAAACCTTTGATGGGTTTTCGACTAGGCCGCCATCTTCCGGATTTCATGAGCAAGTTTTAAAAAACAGGTCAATTGGTTCCTTAATCAAACACTTCATACTCTGTTGTCACCACGTGGGCTTTACATTTGTCATTCTAGAAGGTCATATCGATTCCACGTTTGTTTTGAATTGCTCCAGCTTAATTCCTCAGAATATTCCGTCCATCGTGGAACCTGATTACAATGGCCAATTGAAGTTCATCAGCGTTGATAAGGATAGGAAGTGGGAGAAAAGTTCTGAGTGCAAAGTCCGGAGAAAGAGGACAGCTGTGTTGCGCCAAAACAGAAACGAAACATTCTGGGCTATCTAACTGAGATAAGGATGACAATCTGTTTCAAAGAATGCCTGTCTGGAACAAGTGTTCACTCCGAATCGCTTTCCATGACCTTTCATAATAAAAACGTGCAATCTATGTGATTATGACCCACAGGCACTCCGTAGGGAAGAAAGGAACCTACCTCAATCATGGACTTCAAAGTGACCCAGCTTCTGGATGGGAGAACACAGTCCCTCATTCCCCGGTACTTTCAGTTTGATCCAAAACAGTCAGTCGCAGAGTGTCATTGACACCTGAAGCCACTAGAACCCGGTCACCAATCTCAAAGCCCCATGTTTAAGAGAAACTAGTATGATCGCTGAAACCACTTCACACAATGGTACATACCACTTGCCACATATCCACAGCTAATCTTAGGGTAATCGTACCCTTCTGTATGAAACTACTTCACCCTGTAGTGTAAAATTCTACTGTGCACTATAGAACACTCGTGACTGCTGCACAGTTTCGAACGTATTCGTGATTGGCTGGTTTGATGAAATTTTTGGAAACTAAGCCTTGTTCAGCATGCTTTTTGTTTTGATTTCCATCAAGGAAGTTAGTCACGAAATAAGTAGACACCGATTTAGACCTGGTACATGACTCATCAGTTTGCTGAAAACTCTTCGAACTGTTTCATCCTTCTTGGGGCGCAGTCCCCTGATTTCCGTCGGCATTACGTTCTACTTGAACCCAAGTCGCACGAAATTCGAACACCATCTGCTTACAAAGTTGGTTTTGACTGGAGACTCAGCTGTAAAATCACAGATGAGGGATTCAACTTGGTTCCAGGTACGTATCCCATCAAAACCAAAATGGGCTCTGGATCGAATGATCTCGAAATCGATGCAATGACGATGTCATGTGGAAAGTAAAAGCCAACGGACAGAATGACATTGGTGGTCTTTGACAGGGTTACGACCGCAGATAAACCAGTAAGAGGAAAAAAGACAAACAAAGCAGTCACCTAGTCGGATCATACGCACAAAAGCTTAGGGCAGGCAACGCCTAGCCATGAGGACGCCAAGTCAATGGTAATAGGACGATTCTGATGGTATTTTTGACTCATTTGGCAATCAGTTTATCATCAGACTTTTGAAGCAAGTTGTCAGGGCTACAGGATATGTGTATGCGCATGAAGGGACAACAGTGCTAAAGAAGGTGGGAGAAAACCAATGGGGTGAAGTAGTTGAGAGGATGAACTCGACAGAACTTTCAGCCCGCTCCTGAGCGCCGTAACACAAGGATAAGGAAGGAAGGGAGGGGAATAGACATTTAATTCTGATAACAAGTATGTACTGGGTTTTTCTTGGATGAAAGCTGTGAGCTAGAGCACACTTCCAGAGCATGACCGACAGCAACGAAATCGAAGTTAAAGGATGGGAGGTTAGGGCGGTTTTGTGCAAATCATTTCAAAGAAAGCACCATTGACAGAGCTCTTCATAAGTTTGCTCCATATTTATTGTACAGTGGTTTTTACCCACAGATAATTGTCCAGCATTCAGATCTCCATGGGCAAAAGCATTTCGCATTTCCTTCAGGGGACGTTTTATGCTTCCAGGAGAGTTCTGTCTGCCTTTTGGATTTACTGTGTCGTTCCACTCCCAAAAATGTGTTGGGAGAACTTCGTCAAAAAACTACTTTCTCGCGTGACTGTGAGCAAAGATTTTCAGACGGTGCAACGGCGAATTTTGAGTAAGGTCCAACTGAGATAGAATCACATCAGAATGTTGTCATTATGTTGCAAGAAGGAGATCCTGGAGTAATGCGGACAAAATTAGGTACCACTTACTGGCCCGTTTGAACAGGTTATGTGTGCAATTTGACTGAATGCAGTTCGCGATGGAGGGATACCTATGAAACTTTAGCTGTGAACATTCCCCTCAGCAGATTTATACACACAGACATCTAGAAATTTATCGGAATCCTCAGTTGGGGTGGACGAAAGCAAGTTAACCTTGTGGGGATCACGGAAGAATGACTTGGTAGAAGAGTGGACGAGTGTGGGAATCGGAAAGACTTACTGGCAGTTTTCGGTAAAGTAAAGCAAATAACTGCTGTAATTGTGAACATGGTCGTTACAAACGAGAGTGACAGTCAGTCTGTCAGGTAGCTACGTCAAGCAAAATCAATATCATTAAAGGCACAGATAAAACTAGGAATGCAAATGAGTGTGTTTGTCGAAAAAGAAGACAACTTTTATGAACTGTCAGTGCGTCGTCAAACCAGCGTACGCAAAGGAAGTAAGCACGGGTTAGGAAATCAGCGTTCCATTTTTAATAATGCCATTACGGAATCAGAACGCATCATTGGGAAGTTTGGGTGGGTTTTGTAAATTGACAGAAAAATGGGTGAAACACCACAACGCTACAGGCAGATTGTTTATCGCCCAACTCTTCAATCGTCAAACTGTCTTCAAGGAAAGGATAACAAAATTTGCGGGTACAAAAAGACAAATCCGCTAAATAGAACTGTTATGGAATCAGATTGCTTCCCCGTTTATTGCTCGGTCTTACTCAGCCTGGAAACTGGCTGAGGTGATCGGGAAGCCATGCCTACTGTCTCTCTGGTTATCTCTGATCAAGTAGCCTGTACCTGAAGATGAAGAAGATTGATAATACATAAGGCTTGATTCTTGAAGCTTCACGTGATAAGCTTTTTCGTTCGCTGGTTGACCTACAAGCCTTGAAAAGATCTCTCCCCGATGGGAAGAGTGGTAAAATGTCAGGTATTCGGGAGGGCTACTTCCTCCTCGTGTGTAGTGTATCGTCAAAATCAAATGGTCACTTCATACTATCTCTCATATAGCTTTGGATCGTTCAATTAATGCGAGTGCAAAAGTCTGCGATGAAATAAGGAGAAGTGGTTGGGTAGTTATCCTTTGATCAGACGGGGAGAGCCTACTTTCCAGCTTTCCGTGTCGGTTGGCTTTGGTTTGAGCCAAAACATAGAAACGATAGGTTTGCCGAAAGATTCGTTGATTTTTTTGAGAATATGAAGTTATTTGTTCCTCCATTTGTCCAGGTGTTATAGGCAGATAGGCTGATACAGGCTGGTTCAAGTGTCCCATACCATTACTTATGTGGTCTCCTGTGTTCAGGTTTGTAATAACTTTATCTGCTTCAAAAGAGTGGATATGAATAACGCTCTTTAACGCACTTGGAACCAGATGTTCCGCAACACTCCGGCTGGAAAGCATCGGTCACGGTCTTTGAAGAATATCAGCCACCCCAAGACGTAGTCCACCTTCTAATTGGTCAGTTAATTTACCAACCAGCAACCATCACTTATGAGGCTTTCTTCAAAAGTTGAAGTCAAGACCTTTCGTTTGGAGAAGGAATTCCTAAAGTTCATGACTGCAACATTTTCAGTTGGCTGTAAAATGGCTGATCACAGAGCAGGTGCGATTCTCCGTCTCCCTTTTCTCCTTGGGACGGCAAACACGCAAATCACCACAAATAGCGTCCACGAAACAGTTCAATTTATTCCATAGGGATGTAGTTGAATGTACTCGTCTTCACCGTAACATTTTGTGTTCTCGGTCGTGAGCGAAGTGTAGTTAGCTAGGAACTTCTGTAAGGAGGATTCGTCCTGAGCGTTTGGAAATTCGTATTAAAAGTTGAAGATCTAAGAGATTTTCTAGTAGACAAGTTTTCTGACAGCTTAATCTGATTGCTCGGCAACTTCGATGCATCAGTGCCAAATTCATCACGAGAAATGAAGGAAGGTTCGGGTGTGTGGGACATACATTCTAATTGGGAGAGAGATAACAACAAAAAGTTTCTATAACGCCTAACGTTTCCGCTTCCACGGATGATCGTTTTTGAGGGTGGAATAATCAAAATCACGTCTATTGCAGGTGTGATCGTTCGGATTAGTACCTTGACTGTCGCGCAGCTAGGACACTAAACGTTAAAATCGCAGGCGCCAAACCGCTTGTCAGCCGGGCTGTCAGGACCTGTTCGGACAAAAACCGCATAGTTATGGAGGAGACTGATATCCAAGACGGGTTAGTGAAAAATGTTTTCAGAATCCTTCATTGGCAATGTAACCAGCCGATTTGGTGAAGACATCCTGTATAAAACCAAACTTTTTTATCGCGTGTACGGATGCTCTGTCGGCTAAACTTCTCGATACAATTCGCACAGTCTTGGTTGTCCGTTTAGTTCGGACGGTCTCCTCATAAGACATTACGGAGCACTTCACAGACCAGGTTTCAGGATGTGATCAAAGAAGCTGCGCGTTTGCGAAATTTTGGATTGGTTATGCGCACCGTTGAGCGCTAGGGAAGTCCTACTTAACCACTCACTAACGACATATCTACAAATTGTGATGAAACGTTTGCAGGCTACTTCCCAAACTAGGGAAACCGATTGGCAGTCAGCTGATGCTTACTATTTAAAGTACCCGAGCACCGAACCCTTTTCTCCTTGGGACGGCAAACACGCAAATCACCACAAATAGCGTCCACGAAACAGTTCAATTTATTCCATAGGGATGTAGTTGAATGTACTCGTCTTCACCGTAACATTTTGTGTTCTCGGTCGTGAGCGAGGTGTAGTTAGCCAGGAACTTCTGTAAGGAGGATTTGTCCTGAGCGTTTGGAAATTCGTATTAAAAGTTGAAGATCTAAGAGATTTTCTAGTAGACAAGTTTTCTGACAGCTTAATCTGATTGCTCGGCAACTTCGATGCATCAGTGCCAAATTCATCACGAGAAATGAAGGAAGGTTCGGGTGTGTGGGACATACATTCTAATTGGGAGAGAGATAACAACAAAAAGTTTCTATAACGCCTAACGTTTCCGCTTCCACGGATGATCGTTTTTGAGGGTGGAATAATCAAAATCACGTCTATTGCAGGTGTGATCGTTCGGATTAGTACCTTGACTGTCGCGCAGCTAGGACACTAAACGTTAAAATCGCAGGCGCCAAACCGCTTGTCAGCCGGGCTGTCAGGACCTGTTCGGACAAAAACCGCATAGTTATGGAGGAGACTGATATCCAAGACGGGTTAGTGAAAAATGTTTTCAGAATCCTTCATTGGCAATGTAACCAGCCGATTTGGTGAAGACATCCTGTATAAAACCAAACTTTTTTATCGCGTGTACGGATGCTCTGTCGGCTAAACTTCTCGATACAATTCGCACAGTCTTGGTTGTCCGTTTAGTTCGGACGGTCTCCTCATAAGACATTACGGAGCACTTCACAGACCAGGTTTCAGGATGTGATCAAAGAAGCTGCGCGTTTGCGAAATTTTGGATTGGTTATGCGCACCGTTGAGCGCTAGGGAAGTCCTACTTAACCACTCACTAACGACATATCTACAAATTGTGATGAAACGTTTGCAGGCTACTTCCCAAACTAGGGAAACCGATTGGCAGTCAGCTGATGCTTACTATTTAAAGTACCCGAGCACCGAAGTTCCTGACACACTGCCAAAGGCAGCCTACACTTCCAAAATCCAGCCCAACTATGAAGATTATACATGAACTTAGCCGCTGCCCTAAACGGGATGTCATGAATACGCAACCCGTCCAACCAGTCAGGAAGAGTTCACGGAGGCGTGCCAAATCACTCTTAACAATGACATGTTTAATCTCCGGTTGTTCACACATTAAGCAACTGTGTTGGCCTGAACGGTGGTCAACATCCATCTGATTCACGGTCATGAAGTGTCTCAACCAATGGGCGATAGGACCGCTCACATGGATCGAACCCAGCGCAACAAATCGTCCAATTTCTTAGCGATGTGACTTTACCATGCTTGGACCGGGTCGAGTTAGACTTCTTTGTGCATGTGGTTCTGTTGCTGAGACGATGAGCGATAGACAGCCTACATTGCCCGTTTTCTCCAGTTTATTACGCTTCCTCCACTCCACAAAAGATGCCATTAGGTCATGAAAAATAGAAAAGGTGAAGGAATTCCTTTGTAAGAGGTCAAGTCAGGAAAGTAAGTCTATAAAAATGTGTTACAGTCCTTTCACTCGGCTACGGAAACCAGATCGCATTTAACGTCTTGACGAACAACATAAATTAAGTCGGACTGAAGTGCGTTCTCCTCGGAAGTCTGTTTGCTCATAAACCTGAGCATTAGGTACACAGCTTTTCTGGGATACAGTTAAACCGTTCGCAAGTTGAGGCATTATCTCTCGAACCCAAGTGGTGTTGTTCACAGATTACATACCACCAAACTCATTTGGAAACCCAGCATGAATCCTCAACATCTAGATTTAATCATTCAACACCTGCATCTTGTATGCTATCTCGTAAACTGAGGACCAACCTGGTTCACTGTACGGATAATCCAAACGTTCCCCGGACAAATGTTGAGGGGAAAACATCGAAACTCCGTTAAACAACTACTCCGAAACTCATCCTCTCCAGCCAGATCGAGGAGTAAGCTGGCTTTTACGATTCAAATGAGACTGTACTTCAAAGTTACCGCCAGTTTTGAACAGCACAAGTAAGTTTTATCCGAAAATTGTTCACAGCAGTTCACATCAAAAGTTTTGTGAATTTGTGAAGAAGTCAGGCAGTCGATTTTCACATCGCAAACTCTCAAGATTCCGTTATTCCAGGATTTTAATTCTGCTTCCTATGTAGTTAGCTAATGCCCTGCCTAATTGTCTGAGCCTGTTCGGATATTATCGCCAAACCAATCGGTTGATGAATCTGAGGGCCTTCGATAAATTCGCGGTTTATTTGAATGTGAGATCAAAAATGCACCCATGTTCGAGACTGTTAAGTTTAGAAGTAGGCATACAATCACAGGCAAACTTGAAATCGGCAAGCCAGTTGTAAATTTGGAAGGACATAACACAATACTACGCTTTTTCATCATCCACTATATGTTTCAGCCTTCTTGGAGCTCATTAGATGAATGCAGCCCCTATGATTCCGTTGGCAATATGTCCCTCTTGAACACTAAACTTTCGACCCATTTGCAAATTATATTGGTGTTAACGGGAAACTCAAAAATTTTGTTGATAGTGTGAGGAGATTTCGGATTTTTTGTGAAGATTTCGTCCTGTAAGTGAAGCCAATCTATGCAGAAAAGCCGAGAAGCACCGTATAGCTATTTCCTCGTTATTGTGAATCATTAGCTGTGCGAGTCTCATGAAACTTCGGAGAGTCTCGAACCCGCGACCTTCCGGCTAGCAGTTTGAACCCTTAACCATTCGGCCACGAGCGGCTGATCAGCAGTGTGATTAACTCGAACTTAGACAGGATATAGCGCCGCTCATCCTTCAATCATGGGATCCACATCATGCGGTCACACGTGTTGACTGGCTCCCCGAGCTCGAGGATCTCGTGATTGAAGGATGAGGGGCGCTGTATCCTGTCTAAGTGCGAGTTAATCACACTGCTGATCAGCCGCCCGTGGCCGAACGGTTAAGTGTTCAAGCTACTGGCCAGGAGGTCGCGGGTTCGATGCTCTGTGGAGTTTCGTGAGATGCTTACTGCTGATGATTCCCAATAAGGATGAAACAGCTGTATAGTGCTTCTCAGCTTTTCAGCATAGATTGGCTTCACTTACAGGACGAAATATCCACTTAGAAATCTTATTTGTGATATTGTTCAGATGAGTATGGTTCAAGAAACCACTTTATGTTTCATTTGAGACGATACCGCAGCATGTTTTCCAGATGGCATATTACAGCAAAAGGCCTTGACAGTGTACGACCAGTATCTCTCATTTAGGGGCTCAACAGGTAGAGGCAGTCTTTGAGTTTCCTTTAAAAATACATACCACTCGTGGTTATTTATCTTGATCTGCACACTTAGCATACGAGTACTCTTTGATAATCGATGCTGTAGCCAAAATAGACAGACTAGTATTGGGACCCTCCTTTACTCCACTGTTTTCTCGGCATTTTCTCAGCCGAAATTGGACGTGAACTATAGTTCATTTCAACTTCTTCCTTTGGATACATGGATAATACGTTCGTAGTGTGTCACTGGTCCGTCAACTACATCTGATTGCACACAACCCGCATTACATTCCACTACCGGACCAGGGGAAGTCGCTCAGGCACCCGTCATGAATGTGATTTCACCGTGCAGTAACCTAGGGATGCTGAATTCCTGTCCACACACTAACTAGCCTTGCTTCGGCCAATACGTGTACCCCCAATTTTCAGTTTCACTGTGCACATAAAAAGCACCTGGATTCCTTCTGGTTTAATCAATCGAAAGCTAATCAAAACCGGAATTCTGTGGAATGTGAGTTGAACCAGGTAAGGAATGTGTCGATAGAAAATAGTATCCAGAATATCTCATTTGCATCCAATTTAGTTTTCACGAGGGACTGAAGTGAATCTCTTGTTTATGCTGCTCTTCAAGTGATTGCGCTGCACAAAGGCCGCCTTATGTTTCAGTCGGTATGATATTCGAGATATCGCAGTATATTTCCCATAAAGAAAACTATTCATAAGTTTCGAGTAGAACATATAGTTGCTTGAACCTCGGGGGCTGCGCCTACCTGACGAGCGGACTGTCGAAATTTCCAGCAATCTTTATGGAAAAAGTATCCCAAATCCTCCATTTGTGACCGTTGTTGCTCGAAGGGAGTCAGCTCACGCGAAAGCATATAACTGGAAAAAACCCAGGTACTTCCATCCGTTCCGTTTCTGGTATTCGAGCTACTAACTGGAAAGCCTTCATTCGCTGTTAGCAAGACTGTTGCATATGATGCCGTTACGTTGGATGTTTTATCTTGCTAGTAGGTTACTGAATCCTCAACCTCAGCGGGGAAGAACCAAGATCGACTAGGAGGGCAGGCACATAAAAGAAGTGACGAAGGATGACGTGACGTGCATCATGTGAAGACAAGGCCACCTGATAACGGCAGATGTGGGACAGTCAGCAGGAGTAAACAACAACTCACACACACTCTCACAAACTGCTAGATCGATGTTTCCGTCTGCTAAGCCCGTCAACTCAGTGCTCAGTGTTTAAAAGGCAAACTCCCGGTTTCGTTCAGCTCGCCCGTTCTATATCCATTTAACTGGAACCTGTGGTGTATGGTACTCAGGACATACAACTAGACGTTTGTCTAGACGACTTTGTATTCTTGTCTCTCCAATCAAGCATACTGTGGAGACCATCAGTGATTCATTTCATGTACATCTGGTTGAAAGTGGCTACGGAGTGGACCACTCGAATGCATTTACTTTATTTGATTCGCTGTGCAGACCGAAATAACCTCGTAGAAGACGCTGTCAACAGGCAAATCCGTTGCAATCCGAGTTTTGAAATCAGGATTGTGTATGCAAAGATGACTCATTCAGCTAATTGTGTCTTTCCTTGGCCTCGCTAGGAAGGCCATTAAAAATTATGTGACCACTGTTGATGTTTTTTCATCAACCTGAATGGCCGCGCTATGGGATCAAATGTAAGATTGGAAGGCTTGTCGGATTTAGTTTTTCAAAAGAAACTCTTCGTCTCCTCTGTTTCTCCAGTTTAGCATTTGAGCGCATAAACAAACGATGTCGCCTGACTTCCATTCCTGAACCTTTTTGCCACCATATGTTGTCTTTAGCGGGAGCCAACTAAGCGAAAACGGCAGAGCAAACTAAACACGACTAATGTGGTTGTAAGGTCAACGGTTCCAGCATCTGTGATTGGTGGAACCGATGTGGCCACGTGCAAATGGGACGGAGACGTTGCCATGGCGCGCCTCTGTTTGCTATTGTTACTTTGTCCCGATTAGACTAGACGTGTGTTGGCTGTTGTTTCAATTTATTCAGTTGAATCGGGTGTGAATGGCAACTGACTCGGCGCCGACGTCGTGTGTATCGACCATCCTTTGTGAACGAGCCTGGTCAATGAATGAATAACAGTTGTTCCGACGGCACGTGACAAATTGCAAACGGATTCATCTCCAGCGCAATCGTTGATGCAAAACATTTCGAACTTGCTATCTCACATTCCGAAGCTCACAAACACGTTATGTTTGTACGCCCTGATTCGGATCAGGGCAAGTTAAAGGTGACCCATGAAATAATTTGTCTAGCACACAAATTTAAACAAAATTCAGCCAAAGATAGGACTAAATAACTTGCTCACAAATTATTCTGAAGGTTTGTTAGTATGCAGTATGGAATGCTTTAACAAAATGAATGGATGGCTCTCGGAAAGGCACAATGTGATTACGAACGAGACAGGATGTACTAAATTGGGGATGCACAGCTTAATCATCGTACAAGCCGAAGCACGATTATTTAGTCTGTCAAAGCCTGACTGCAGCCTATCCACCCCGCGCCGCTGCCCTTGCACAACCGGCCTAGCGTTCGCTCCGCCCAACTGAAAAGCCCCACGGGGTGAGTTTATCGATTGGCCAATCCGATGTCTCGCGCACTACACGCACGGCCTACTTTCGTGACTCGCGATGTCGGCTTGTGGGACTAAATGTGACGAGTGCGCTTGGTTTGAAGGCAAGTGCTAGTGTAATATGCACGCTATGGAAGCACCAGGGGACAGTGATTCTCCGAAGGCAGGTGTTCACGACTATTTCTGTGGATGGAAAACAGAAACAAAGCTCATGAGCCAGAGCCCAGTAAGCAAGGTTGTATATCACCAATGCTTACATATGAATCAATCAAACTGACAGACAACGTATACTACACTAGTTATGAATTGTCTAGCCCCAGGGTCATCTGTCTGGAAATATTGATGAGCCTCAGTTTCCAACCAACTGACATGCATACTGACGTCTGGTCATCACACTAGGAAGTCTAGAACACGATACAAATTTCGAGGTTATTTCACTGGTTTGTGGGTGCATTTGAGTAAGGGGAAATCCAAACACAACGATCGGTCGGATGTCCATGGAGAATGCTCTTCAGACTGTAATCAGATCGAAAAACAACGAATAGGCTTGGTTTTCATGAGACACTTAATTGAATCTCTCGTTTATGGTATTCTACAACTGAATGTGCTGTGATATCTCGAATTTCGTGCCACCTGAATCATGAGGCGGCCTGTGTGCAGCACATTCAGTTGTAGACTACCATAAACAAGAGATTAAAGTGATCTGCAAATGAGTGTATTTCTCGAAAACAGTTCAATTTGGGTTCAAGTAGAACAAAAGGTTGACGGAAACTCGGGGATTGCGCCTACCTGATGAGCTCCAAGAAGGGCGAAACCGGTCGTGGGCTGTCGAAGAATTTTCAGCAACCTTGTGAGTAGTTTCCCTTATGAACGAATAGGCTATTTTGTTATTGATACTGCACCAAGCAATGCAAAGAAGCTCTGAGCAATCCGCTTCTATAATAAGAATAAATGTGGTGCCGAAATAGTGAATTATATGCTGAAAATTCACTCTTATCATTGTGAGAAGCGTCAGTGGTGAAAATTTGTTGGTCTCAGCACTTGGTTATGTGATAGAAAGGTAATCAGCCACACGATACCAGCCGTAAATAGTCAGCGATACACCGCATCGAACAACTTGTCGATACTTGTATACATAAGTTCACCTCATTCTTTCGTGAAGATGTAATAAATCAAGGCCGCATTCGGAGAAACCGGAAGAAGTGCCCGAAACATACAAGATAAACGCGATTTGTTATTATATCAAAACAGCAATCTACAGAACTAGCTACTGAAAGCTTCGGACAAATCGAACAACCCTGTGTAAATGGTGTTCTGAGTTTTCTCAGTAAACTGTATGTAACAACCGTTTTTCGTATTTTTGTAGCATTCAACCGTAAATGGGTTGGATTAATCAGACCAAGGTACTCCGAAGGCTGCTTTGTAGTTCAGAGCTTCGATCAATAGGAACGATGACCATGGTACTTTTATACCATAGATACGACCGATCCAAGTAACTACGTAGCTAGACTATGGAAGATTATTTGTATGTGTACACCGTGCACTGTGGTCGGATATTTCTAGGAGCAACCACAATACCTAGCCTATTTGATCTTGGTAGCATTTCGACGGTCCGCAGTGATGCATATCTCCGTTTTCAGACAACAGGTGGGCAGACCAAAGTTCATAGGGTATACAGCTTGTCTGTTCCAGCACCACATATGTTCTGTAATGTCAACATACCAGCTACTGATCGTCGGCCTGGCGATACAGGGTTGTTTTGCAAGTTATCAGACATCACCACTTTCGAAGTTCTTCTGTGGAGGCAAAGAGGTGCATAAGCGCTTTCAAGACTAGAAACCAAGCAACACAGTTATATACCTACATTGTTTCAATACCCGTCTGTGATAATTTGTCTCCAAGAGCACACAGACACTTCAGCTGATGGAAAACAATGGAATCACATATGGTCCCCTGGAGGTGTCCAGAAGACGTACAATACCAAAAAAACAGGAAAATGAAGCAAGAAAACATGGCCACAGATTTGATTCTCATCAGCGGAAGCAACTTTATGCCATATGAGGTTCAAATCCCTCTAAATAAGAAATTAGGGAAGACTAAGCTTACCTTCAAACGACTTTATGTTATCCAAGGATTGAAATATTCAGTTGAGACATCTTACCTAGCCAACTTTAAACTGGGCCAATCCATCAGTTGAAAAACTCCTGGAACCGATTGAGTAGTCATCGTTTTCGGAAAAGTTTGGTAACAATGTAGATGCAACAATTCGCCTTTGACACAAAAGCGTCGTCACGCCAAGTGACTAGGTAACTAGGTTGGTCGAGGTTTAAGGCGGAAGGAGAATCAATAAGCTAAGTCAAGCTAAATCTCGGCCGAGTGATTTTGTGCGTTAGGGTGGGTGACCAAGTGTTAGGCCGGTGGGGAAACCTACATGGATTTGGGTCCCGCCTAGAGTCTAGTTCTTTCGGTTCGGTTCACGAGAAGATCCCTCTTGAACTAGTGCCACGACAGCTGTGTAAGGAAGAGGGATTCTGTGGACTTTGGTCGGGTTGGGATTTCCACCCTCCTGATTTGCTAATGATTCTACGTGCATTGACCCCGCATACAGTCATGTGTCAACTGCGCTTATCTGAGACCGATTTCCATAAGATCGCCCGTTTCACACCCTCGACTCTGTTCACGCCTCGGCTTTCAGCCGCTGTGGAGCCAATCGCAGTCCCTGTCATAAAACTTCCACATTATCCAGATCTATTCTGTGTCTCGTGCTCCGCCATCGCTGCGTCTTTGACCAGCATTTGGTATTCTTTCGCACTCCTTGGTGGTTTATTTATTCTACTTTCATGCTCACCAATTCTGGTGTGCAATTCCCTGGTGGTTTGTCCTATGTAAACCTTAGTGTAACCTTTGCAGTTAAATTTATACACATATTCCCTAGTCCTTTCAACCGGTGGGGGATCTTTTAATTGCACCGAAACTGAGCGCAGCGTTTTTCCCTTCCGGAAAGCTGCTCGAATGTCGGCTGAGTTCAGCAGTCTTCGAATAACCTCCGATGTTCCTGATCTAAATGGAATGACGGCTGTATCAATCCATTCCTTATTGGGTCCAGATACCGGGGCCAATATACTTCTCCACTGGGTATTCTATTTTTGAAATCTGTTGGTAATCTCGATTGGAGTTGCTGTTCGGTCGATCTCTTCTGTGCTCAACGTTCTGACTCGGCTAAACATCGATGAGGCAATACTGGCGTACACAGACTTTGGGTACAATTGGTCAAGGTCCTAAAATCCCAACAGCCGGAAGCTCCGAATATTGCACCATCAAAGCGGAGAGCGTTGAACACACTGAGACAAGTAGACAGTATTGTCGTTACCAAGGTCCATAAAGGTGAAGCCACAGTAGTGTTTAACAAGAGCGACTATCTTCAAAAGGTCAGGCAACACCTTGCCGATGGACCCCATTGACAAATTACTAGTAGCAGTATTACTTCGATAGTGAATAAGAGTAAGGTTGAAGTTGGTAGATATTTAAGATCCATAGTAAGCCAGTTAGGGCAAGGTAAGTGGTAGCTGTTGTACCCAAAAAGTGCGATTCACCCACGACTCTATGAACTGCCGAAAATACACAAGGTGAATGGAGTGGGGCTTCTCCGTGTCCCCGTATAGATGAATTGTTAAATAAAACTGCTTATTCTCATCATCATCTGCAAACCATAAGCCACCAGTGTTCTTTGTGTCAATAAACTTGCGGTCACGTGACTTGATTTTGTTTTTTGGATTGCGTGAGCGATAACTGAGGACAGGCGAATGCGTCGCAGGAATGGTCTGCTGTGAAAAACACGCGTGGCTCGAATTTCACGTGGTCGGCTTGGTTCCAGCGTTTGAGTGATGTGAACGATGCAACAGCATTCCAGTAAGACCAAGAAATACAAGTTCAGCGCATCGTTTCGTTGCATTTTAGGAGTTAAACCAGAGGAGACTTGACTAAGTTTCGTGTCGTTACAAGTTTTCTTGAAACCCCCGGATGCACAAAAAATTGAGCTGCCGCCGAGCACGGCGAGTTTTAGTCTTGCAACTATAAAATATACTGAAGCCCTGCGGTTTCCAGCTTAAAGGTACCCTTATAACGTTAGTCTACACAATACTTAACAATCTTGGGTTCTTGCTGACGAAAATCGCTGTACACACACGGATTCGTATCTCTGAAACCACTGTTCATGCAAGTTACTTATATGCGGTAACTGTCTCGGTTTGGCAGTGGCTTTGGAAACGTTTTTCACCGATCGAGGTGACATCCTCGACATCCGTGTCATGCTCGACGAACAGATGAAGATCTACTGAACACACATCTGAAGTACAATTTTTCGGTGCGCCCAAAACCTCGCCAAAGAGACAGCTGACGAGAACGGTTGAAAGTGGCCGGCTGTAAGCAGGTACGCGTTTCAATTTGGATTCTATTCGTGAACAAGAATCAATCTTAATGTTAAGTTATTCGCTGAATTTTAGAACAGGAACAGCGGTCTGCTCATACATCAGGAGACCGCCGTTCCTGTAAAAGAAGACCCATCATGTGGAGACCTAGTAACAAATGGCAGCAGGAGAAAGTCAGACAAGGATTGACAAGTAACACAGTCTCCCTCGAAAGAAACGACGCGGTTTACATAATACCTTCTTTTTCAGATTGACATCAAGATACCTTAACCTTGCAGCCTGTTCCCTCGAGGCCCTTTAGTCAGGAGGTGTACTGTTTCCATGTGAGTTACATATAGGTTGCTATGAGTTCATTCAAATGCATCAGCAATCAAGAATCATTATTCAACTGTCCGTCAAACTGTGTCCTCATATGGCAGGAAACTAAACCAACTAAGATGTGTTCCGATGGAAGGGAAANGACGCGGTTTACATAATACCTTCTTTTTCAGATTGACATCAAGATACCTTAACCTTGCAGCCTGTTCCCTCGAGGCCCTTTAGTCAGGAGGTGTACTGTTTCCATGTGAGTTACATATAGGTTGCTATGAGTTCATTCAAATGCATCAACAATCAAAAATCATTATTCAACTGTCCGTCAAACTGTGTACTCATATGGCATGAAACTAAACCAGCTAAGATGTGTTCCGAATGAAGTGAACAAATAGCGTCGTAATAATCAATTGATTAGTTAATCCAGACAGCGTGCCGTCAAATAGGAGAGAGAGAGATTCGGATCGGTTAACTCTAAAGTCACTGGAACCACAGCTGTCCTCCTGTATGAGTCTCTTTTAGCACACTAGTTATGTGAACCGTGTGGATAGCTAGAGTGTGAACTAGCGAATCGTGTCAGTGGAATGTGGGGTGGTATGCAACCGAATGATCACATTTTCACATGCGTCTTGCAGTCACATGATTTTCTTCTAAGCTTCGTATATCCATAAACTGAGTAGTAACTACCTAGTCCGTCTCATGAGTGCACATTTGCAAACACACTATCAGTTCCAACGGTCATCAGTGTGGGAAAAGCTAACATGTCAGGGCGCAGTGACCTAGCTTCTAAGGCATGTTGAGGGAAGATTTTCGATACGGGAAGTTTACGATCATTTATAAGTCATTAACCATGTTCCATTTTTTAAATATTGTGCTGGAGCTGGCGACTGATTTTGTACGAGAATCGATCCCAGATATTCACTGGGTACTGAAAGGTGGCATGCTAATATCAGCATCTGCAGCGTTCATAGTAAACGAAACAAGTGAATCTCATCAAAAGTAATTCAAACCCCAAAATAGGAAGGCTGGATTTTGTTTCTGTTTATCAAAGGTAAAACAGCGTATTGTTCCCCAGTCTTCCTCCGCTGACCTGAATTCAGCTAGTCATGTGAGAATGGAAGGCCGTTTTAATTTTTTGTTATAACTTATGGGCTAAAACACTCATCCCACAACGTATAACGACGGGGTGGCTCTTTTAAGCAGCAACCATGAACTAAGTGCTGACTGATAAACAAAACTGTTGCGAACTCTCCAAGGGGAGAGGTTTTATTGACGAAGTTTATTTAAGGATTCATCGTATCGTGGTAGTTGATCATTATCGCTGTTTGAAGCGTCCTCGCACGTCATCGTCCACACGAATATTGTTGAGAATAATAGAAAAGCGATGCCTCCACAGGGATCTGTTAGATCTTTGATTTATACTGCAGTATGTTGGTGTCATCATAACCATTGACAGACAAGAATACTAGTGTTTCACTGCCATAATGCTAAGCCGACTAACTTCAGTAAAGCTTTATAATCTAAAGAAGAAAGAAATGGGATAGAGAAAGAAGCCTGGCGCTGGCTTAAAACAAACAGTTAGTCTGACAATTTGGAAAGAAAGTTGCTGCATGAAAGTCACTGACATCGGTTACCTGCCAGTGTGTGCAACCTTGGAGCACAGGGAGGGTCACGTGAACCTCATCGTAGAAGGCGAACTGCACCAACAGCACCAAACACTTACTAAAATTCTGCATTCCCATCTGCCATGTCAAATTCGATCCATCTCCGGGTTTTCGCTGCTCCGAATTCAGCACGGACGGCAGCGGACATCTCGGCAGACGGTAAATCGACGTGCGTAACTCATAGTCCAGTCAACTTATCCCCACAGTATCGAAATCATTCTTTGACAAAAGTATCCTCTGCTACAGCAAAAACTCGTCCCCTGATCACCCGATTGAAAATTCATTGGTTCCGTCCGGTCTCGGTTACACTTCTGAGATATCAGTGATAAATTAATCGAAGATATTTCAGATACTCCAGTTGAAGTGACCGATTCTCTCAACCTCACTCAAATAGTCTGGCATGCGCGTTCTTTGAAACCCAGTAAGGTATCTTTTTGACGCCACAAGTGACGCGAATTGACGAATGCAATCCTGGCCTTCGAGATTCGTGCGTTCACTCCGTCTGTCGCTGCTGTCACAGCTAGTTCAAGATCCAAGATACGTATCGTGTTCCACAACCTCCAGTGTCACTCCTTTGGCTCTCAGAGACGTATCCAAAGACTAACGTCCTGCAGTGTGACTTTGCACTTTGTGGGCGCAAAGCACATGCGGAGGGACTAAATGAGCTTGGTGGACTTTTAAAGTAGTGGCTGCGCTTCCTAATATTTTTCAAAAAATGAGAACAATGTCGTCTGCGTACCCAAGATCGACAAGCCTCTGATCCGGAGGGATCTGAACATCGGGGTTTCGGAGAACTTCCACTGTTCGCCTTACTATCGCACCAATGGCTAAATTAAACTGGAATGGGGAAAGTAAACAACCTTTTGGGACACCACAGTCCCTAGGGAAGCTTTTGGATAGCTCCGTGTACACTCTCATGCTCCCAGATGTATGTGAATACAGACAGTATTTGGTATTTATGGACTTCTGTGGCATATCCTGCTGCGCGGACGTGTTGAAAAGCTTTAGCAGTCGACAAATTCGAACGCCAAGTGCATAGGCCGCTACACACATGTCATAGCCGTAATACCTGGCGGAGTTGTAGTCCCCACAACCTCTTCCTGGTACTTGCTTTCCTAGGGTACCGTTTTCTTCGTGAGATGACTTCGAATAAACGATGCTAAGGGTTTGGTTACGACGAAAGTGAAGCTAATTCTTATGTGCTTACCACAGTCGCTGTGAACACCCTTCTTGACATGGGCACCACTACTGACTCATCCTGGGTTTTTTGGGACAGTCTGGCTCTCTCAGATAGAGACACATAATTTGGCGAAGCACTGACTGAGGATTTCACCTCCATCTTTGGACAAGGTGGGTGGGCGTTTGTTAGAACCAGCAGGTCGGTGAGGCGTGAGGAAAGAATGTCATTCACTTATTTGTGAAGCCATTGAAGGTTCCAAGTTAGTAGTCCAAGGCTGCGTTGCTGGTTGATGATCCGGGTGACCAAATGCATGTTGCCAGTTGACTTGGTCTTGAAAGCATTCAGCCCGACAGCTTATGTGCTCTTCTTTTTCGCAGAAAATCGAAAAGTTTTTATCTCTCATTGTTTTGCTCACAAGAGGTCTCTTTGGTGCCTGCTGTGCGTATCAGCTGGAACAGTTGACGCACCATCTATTCTGTTTTCTGGACCCATCAGGCTTTTCGATGCACGCAGACGGTATCTTTCACTTGAAGCCTGACAGTGTTCACAGTGGTGATGTTCTGTCGACCTGGAGGAATACGCACTCAATTTTCTAGCACTTTTGGAGAGCTGTTCGATTTCCAGTGCCAAGGTCTGGTTGCTTCAACCATTCGGCAGGCGGAGCGCCCAGCATCTTGCAATGTTGCGGACAGTGCCTTCTGGTAGGAGGCAACATCAGAAAAATTCTGATCGGAAAGAGACTCCAGAAGATGATTCTGGTAGACTTGTTTCACTTCAGGGTCCGGGAGCTTTTCAGTGACCAAGCGAGGTGTGTGCGCCTTGCATGCCCGAGAAAAGCTCAACGAGAAACGGTAACGAGCAAGCGCGTGATCCGAGTCCATAAAAGTGTACGGGAACGAGTGACCCATGCCACCTGTAGCTAAAATTGATGTGGTCAATCTTTGTTTCAAGTTGGTTTGAATTACTTAAGGCGCCATGTTGACAACTGACTTTGGTTGTTTCGGAAGTTAGTGCCGAGGAATACCTACTCAATCTTCTAGCACTCCTGGAGAGCTGCTCCATTTTCAGTGTCAAGGTCTGGTTGCTTCAACTATTCAATAGGCGGAACACCCAGCATCTTGCAATGTTGAGGACAGTACCTTCTGGTAGGAGGCAACATCAGAAAAATTCGTATCCGAAAGAGACTTCAGTAGGTGATTCTGGTAGACTTGTTTCACATCAGGACCCGGGAGCTTCTCAGTGACCAAGCGAGATGTGCATATCTTGCATGCCCTTGAAAAGCACAACGAGAAACAGTAACGAACAAGCGCGTGATCCGAGTCCATAAAAGTGTACGGGAACGAGTGACCCATTCCACTTGTAGCAAAATTTGATGTGGTCAATCTTTGTTTCAGGTTGGTTTGAATGACTTAAGGCGCCATGCTGACAGCTGACTTTGGTTGTTTCGGAAGTTAGTACCACTCAGTAGTAGTCGCTAGTCAGCACCTACCGGCAGCATGCGTTCTCTGTTGTCTGCGCGTCTCAATTCCAGTTCAAGCCTTGTCAGGGCTTGTTCTGCCCACTTGTGCATTCGTATCAGCGACAACCACAAAAATATCTTATACCTTAATCCACCTCAAAGGCGTGCTAAAAGCGTCGTCCAAGATGTCTTTGAGTATATCAACGCCACACTCATTTGGGGTGTAAGCAGATGCAATGAAAGGACGGTGACTACAAGCGCGTTCTTCTGGCTGGACACTCCAACAGACATTGCCAAACGGAAAGCAAAGAGACGACTACCAACGGGCAATCATTTAAACAGAGACGTTTATGCTCGGTGGCTTAAAACAGCACCAACCCCAGCAGAACCAGCCACAGTGGTTTTCGAATCATCAGAAGTGCGCGACCAGAATTGAGCGGAAATTGATGGGGAATGCATTCGTATCAGCGACAACCACAAAAATGTCTGAAATCTTAATCCACCACAAAGGCATGCTAAAAGCGTCGTCCAAGATGTCTTTGGGTGTATCAAAGCTACATTCAGTTGGAGTGTAAGCAGATGCAATGAAAAGACGGCAATCAGTTCAACAACCGTTCTTGAATTCTGAATCATCATTCCAGCGAGACGGCACTTAAATAGAGAGTGGGTTCAGTGCAATTACCAGAGCAGTCTGTTCTCCATCTTGCTTCAGGGTGCAAAGGCTAATGACTGCCAAGTGATCTGAGAGTCGGCGGCACTCCAACAGACATTGCCAAACGGAAAGCTAAGAGACGACTATCAACGGGCAACCATCCAAACAGAGACGTCTACGCTCGGTGGCTTAAAACATTACCAACCCCAGAAGAACCAGCCATAGTGGTTTTCGAATCACCAGAAATGCGTGACCAGAATTGACCGTTGAAGAATGATTTCGAAGTGTTTGCAGACGTGGCGGCCGAGTCAACCACAGATACTACAGCTAGCGGAAATAGTCGGCAAAAGGACCTGTCAGTCTTTAAGAATGGGCCAACAGAGATGTCGCGAGCAATGGGGCGATGAGGGGGAGATTATCGAGTATGTGAAAGAAAGAAGGGTGGCATCAGCAGTAGTCTGGTTTCAATCCACCCCTCGAAAATTGATGGGGAGATCAGTTCAACAAGCGTTCTTGAACCCTGAATCATCATTTCAGAGAGACGGCACATAAATAGAGAGTCAGTCCAGTGTCCATGCAAGATCAGTCTGTTGTCCATCTTGCTTCAGGGTGCGAAGGCTAAAGACTGCCAGGTGATCTGAGAGTCGGCGTTTGAAGAATGATTTGGAACTGTTTGCAGACGTGGCGGCCCAGTCAACCGCAGATAATACAGCTAGCGGAAAAAGTCTATGAAAGGACCTGTCATTCCTTAAGAATGGGCCTACGGAGATGACGCAAGCAATGAGGCGATGAGGGGGAGAGTAGCGAGTATGTGAAAGAAAGAAGGGTGGCGTCAGTAGTAGTCTGGTTTTAATCCACCCCTCTTCTGCTGTATGCAGCAAGTAAGACAATCCGGTTGATGGCACCACGCGACGGCTAGGGTGGCATGAGATCAATTGCAAATGTGGAATTCGTGGAACGCTGCCAGGATGACCAGACGTAGACAGGAGAGCAACTAAGGTCCTCAACCAAAGATTGGTTCAAAAGCCTGACCGCAGGGCAGCAGGCGGAACAGCCTACATTTTTAAGGAGTAAGTCACTACACATTCTGCAATCCCCAATCCGGAGGGAAAAGAGACTTTATTGGTCAGACCTCCACTCATTGATCAACCTCGTTTAAGAGGTTCTGTGAGTGTCACTCTCCGATATAGTTTGGTGGATTATGGAGGTGAACAAACCGTACCAATAAGGTAAGTTTCAGTATCTTGGTGAAGAGTGTGTTGTGTACGGTCGAATAGTCGTAGTCCCACAATGGTTGCTAATCACCCAGTGGCTTGGGAGTCACATCTTAGCAATTATATAATGCAGCCTCCAGTAAGATGGTAGGTTGTTCTTTATCTTCTTAGCCTGGGTGCACCGTCTGATGCTGGAGTATACAATTTTTCATCAATGATAAAGCATACACAGACCCCCAGTTGAATTAGCTGGGGCCATCTTCGGTTGGACAAATATAGGAGCGAAATTTCGGCTCAGTTGCTTCTTATTCTTGGTTCGGTTTACGAAAGTGTGATCCATACGAACATGACTTGAGTGTTAGTCGGATCGTGAAAAGCGGAAATCGTACCGTTTTCCTTCTATGCCGCTTCTAGTTGCTTAGTTCACTAAAATTACTGCTAGTTATCCATTTTGGGCATTTTAATCCTTCCAAAGAGTGGATATTTGCTAGTTTCCACCTTACTTTACTTACTTTACTTTACTTACTTTACTTTACTTTACTTACTTTACTTTACTTAATACTGAACTGTCCTGAAAGCGATATTTCAAATAGTGTAAAACTTTTCCGGACTTAGCTTACTAACCCGCCTGATATCCACCTCCAGAAGGAATGATGAGCAGACTGGTAGAATGAAGCGGAGGTGAAGTGAGTGTGACCGAAGGGATGTCATTTTATTTCTCCTTCACCTGGCCTTTCATGTGGCTCCACATTGAATAGACACCACATCTCTCATTACAAACCAAGGCTTACTTACCCTTTTGCTTACCCTTGCTTACGCACCCAGGTGCCACCGTTCCACTAAGCTCGAAGCGATGGTAACCACCGATGGGCGGGAACAGCTAAGCGCGCAGGAAAAGCTACGAATTTCGGTGAATTTGACAAACTTCTGTGTTGGCTGTAACATCTAAACTAATCCTTACTTTATCAAAGTCTATTCTATGTAATACAATAGCAAACGGTATCCCAATCTTGACATGTTTCTCTGCCGTTTTTCTACCAAAAGAGTACGAGATTCATTCTGTATCACAGTGGGACTAAGATTTGGAAGTAAGTGTACTGGCCGAAGCAGGAAGATTTTTTCTGTGCACGGAAATTCAGCATTTCTGGGTTACTGCACGGCAAAATCACATATTTGACTGGTATGTGAGTAATTTATCCAGTTTTGCTTGTGGAGAGCTGTGTACAATTAGGTGAAATGTGAAAGCCAGTGGCGAGAATACAAAAACAATAAAACTATGTGAAACGTCAAAACATTGGACGTATGGGGACGGGCCACAGTCTAGACTTCCTCATAAACCTTGGAGTTACGCAACCAACTTCTTAGGTGTCTGTTAAATTAGTTACGTCACGCTAGCACTGCCTATGAGTTGTGCACGTCTGTGTATAAGCATCTAACAATCGCACTTACGTGTATTTGTACGCCCAACGATCCTCTCCCTTGCCCTGATCTTTGATAAACACTGAGGGGTACCTAAGTTAGAAAACACCTTGTAAGTAGAATAATTGGCGTAAAGTAATTTCACGGTAGCCACCAGACGTTAGGCTTCGAAACCACCATACTGGGGTGAAAGTTAGTGGCATGCTTGAAGACATGGTGTTATCCATCGGAGGTCAGGTAAAGCATGCCGAATTTGTTCAATCTGGCGGAGCTAGCGCCGTCCGCTTGCGTG
The DNA here is from genome assembly GCF_000715545.1 of Opisthorchis viverrini. Classification (NCBI taxonomy): domain Eukaryota; kingdom Metazoa; phylum Platyhelminthes; class Trematoda; order Opisthorchiida; family Opisthorchiidae; genus Opisthorchis; species Opisthorchis viverrini. The sequence goes on from NW_008751672.1 coordinate 985,342, forward strand.
CGAAATTGGTTCGGTCCTTCTAGCTGAGCCGGTTTAGCGTTTATTCCGTGGCTGATAACAATACGACAGCATCGGACCATATCATCTACACAACACAAACAGTACAGCGTGAGAGAATGGCAACCCAGTCGGTGTATATCTTTAGACGGTGATCAGTATCGGATGATGACAGAAGGCTCTCTACCCCCAGATTACTTGAAATCTGATAACCGATGTCACCAGCTTCTATGAGAAAATGCAAACGTATAAGTTGAGCGAGGTGATTTTAGTAAATTTGTCCCTCCGTAATACTGGACATGGTGGGCCATCCCAGCAGCCCATACCCAAAGCCGATAGGTGGTAAACTTAAATCTTCTGCTCTTTACAGGATGTGTAAGTGAACATTAGATTCACTAATCTTAGTCAGTATGGTCTGGGTCAGCCTGCTCAGTTGATCCTGGAAGCAAGAGATCTTAGAAGTGAGCGCCTATAAAGCATGGATACGATCCATTTAATTTACATTATCCATACTAAAGAGGAAGTACCTGTGTTAAACAGAAACAAGAGGAATAAACAAAGAAGCAGGCAAACCGTTAACTACGAACGAATTTCTAGACTGGTGTGATTCATCGGTACTGTCTGCAAAGAGTAAATGCCGAAAAGCATTCTCGTCCGATATCCCTGCACAGTTTGGCGTCAAAGCCGAAGAGGTTTGCCTAAACCATGTGTCAGTAGGGTCAAATAGGATGTCGAACATCTTCACTGTCACTCTTCCGCTGGAAACAAGACACACGAGGTGGAGATTTCTTCGTGGATTGTCAGGTGTAGACTAGTGTGACGCGGGACGTTTATGGAGCTGCATCTTCTCGTAGGAGTCAGGGTCGGTTGTGAGTCCCGCACGGGTTTTCTCGTTGTTTGCTTTCTATACTGCCTTGGCCTTTAGAAATCGCGGGAGTAATAGGCAGCCTCGTTTTTCATATAACCTCTGAGACGGTTTGACGCACTGAAATGTCCGTAAACAGCCGCAGTGGCATGCAGCGTTTCAGTCTACACCTTTTTAATCAGTGGGAAATCTGAACTGCAAAATTTTCTCAGCCTGATGAACTTGGACAAACGCGGAAAGGGGTCAAAAAGCAGAAAATGTCTTGCATGTTATTGTGGTTCGGCGTAACAATCAAGAGAGATACTTCACTGCTTGAGATTTTGCACCATTGCTTTGATCTTTCGTGCATGATGTCGCCGTCGTTTCAATCTTTTGGGCAAGGACTGTCTACAATAGGTTATAGTTGACGTTCTTCTCCGTTATTTATAAGCCAACGTGAAAAAACTTATTTAAACAATGCAAACATGTAGATAGGCATGATGCACATATTTTTTTAGCTAAAATATCAATTCCTCAAAATCGTCAAATTAACTGTCCTAGGCCTAGGAGTATGGATTCCTTGAGCTCGAAAAATTGTAATTTTGAACCTGAAAGTCCGAACTTGTATCGAAAACAATGTGTCCAGAAGTAACGCTTCTAAGTTCAAATAATTTCGCCTTCTAAAGAGACCATCTGAGAAGGATGAGTCACCTAAGAAACGCCTAGAAGTTAAAAAGAACCCACGGGCACACCAGCTGTACTCTTGTTCCCGAGAGGCCTCTTATCACTCTGGTGGTTTTTCATTCATGCGTTCTGGTCCACGAGCTATTGGAGATACACATGTGCGGGTTCTCCTTAGTACTCATACCGCATACCACAGCGGGGGCACAAAACCCTCTTGGCTACGAGGGATATATAGATTTCAAACACTTTTCAAGAGAGGTGGAATCACGAGTGAAGTCATTAAATCGTGTGCTTTCCGAGAAATCCTAAGGAAGTAAGCCAGGAACGCTTGTTCTGTCTTTTAGCAAATCATAATGAATGGGCTGACATCCAAACAAACCCCCCGGATACGCGATTATGCCTGGACATATTACACCATCAGGATGCACGACCAACAAACAGCCTTCTGGCAAACCAACCGGATTCAATCGTTCATGTCATTGTATCTCAGAAATCGGTTCAGCTAAAACCAACAACAACAATAACAGCATGCGCTGTGAGGTGTGGTGCTGATTTTGCTCTAATATCTTGGTGCTCGTTGTTAGGTCTATGGAGACCGATCGTACTGCACATAAGACAGACTCCCATAGGCCTAACAGAAATCATGAAAACAAGGTAAGAAAGTCCTCACCAGATTCTGACGTCCGTTTCCCACAGCCCTGTGACAGCCAGGTGCGATCGCAAACGTTTGTTCTACCGGGACCTCCTTCTGCCACACAATAGTGCCACTGATCCCGCTGATTTGGTAATCAGCATTCATTAACCCAGCTGCCAGGACGGACACAAGTTTAATCTGGAAAGAGTGGGGATCGCAGCACATCGAAGTACAGGACAGGAGAAGCATTCCTAAAAGCACTCAATTGTTCGGCTAAGCAAACAAACCAACGACGATCGTTGCAACCTAAGCTTCTTATCATCTGCTCGTAGTACCTTAATAAGAACGGACCTTACACCGCAGCCAATGCCAGGTGAAAAGTGGTAACTTACATCACTAGGAGTGCCGACAAAATACAGTACTTTCCACGCTGTCTGCGTCTAGGTAAACCCGAATTTTTGGGAGTACAATAACCGAATACAGTTTCACAGTGCGTAATGTCACACCACAATAAGCCATAGACACTCTCAAACCTCTAGATGACCGCATCCCATAAACAGCTATTCATTCAAATGAACCAGGGGCCAAATCTTAGGTTTTTGTCGGACATTTAAGCTGGGTTGTATTCTCTTCGGCCTATTATGCATCGCATAAGGGGACAGTAGTTTCAACGATGACAATGATTGATTCTGATACAAAAATCAGAATCAGAGCTACTAAGAAAGCGAAGGATACAAGCTCAGGTCTCCAAAGAAACTGTCAGAAATATCCCGAAGCACCAAACAAAGTAGAAAATCTGGAGAATCCTCCTGAACGACCGAAAAGCAAACGTTTGAGGATGAAATCTGCGAGGAGATTGAGTTTTGTAAATGTATTCCTGCGACATTGTAACTTCACTGGACAATGGTGACCACAATCAAACAATTGCTGAAGCTGCGGCGATGCAACGACACTCGAAAGCTTCTCAATTTGTGGAGTGTGTCAACGAATTTTTGCAACCGTATTAACTTTGTTACACAAAATGAAGTGAAACTAAAACAACCGGTTTCTTCTACACTCGGTTCGAACGACGTGACTGATGTTATATGCTTTACTTAACCTAGCAAAGTCATCATTTGCTGTCGCCATACCGAGTTCCACTTCTCACTCGATTTTGTCTAACGAACTCTGGATGGTGTGCATTTCCAGGCCTGAAACTCTCATACACACAACCACATTCATTCAAGCTCACACGCATTCCAGACCTAATCGGATTTGGAACAATCCGGTAACAGTGGACTATCGATTATTGTCCGGGCGGTGAATGGCCTGGCATGGCTTTGCGTGTGGCATTGATTGGAATTTTTATTCTTCATTGATGCCTCACTCGGATGTCACATCGACACAGACGTAGATGTGCGCACCCATAGTCCCCGTGCCATCGCAGTGTAACTTTTTGAGCAGCACACGTTGCCTAGAAGCGGTCTTGGTGCGGTCTGGATTATCGTTGTACCAATCGGTTTGACCCAGCTGGAAATGTTGCAGTTCATTAGTCACTGTCTTTCTCGTACATCTATATGTCTGCATGTTCGCCCTGCCTTAAAACCCTGGATGTTGCGGAATGTTAGGCCTGCAATGGTGCCAGAAGTGGCTTTTTGTGACCGCCTCTGTACAGACCAAACTGAACAGTGGATAAAACCCGCTAGTCCTGTGTTTGTGTGAAGAAGACGCTTATCATGGTGAACTTTTGCATACATCATTACTAAAACTGGTTAGGATGTCCCCATTGCTCTAAACTAAAAGGGTCATAAATGGTCTGCCAGTCAAAGACTCTCTCTATTGCTGTTGTTCATTGTCCTCCCTGCTAACTCAAACATGTTGTGTACACTTTGTAGTACTTCGTATCGTATTGTTACTTGTTGTCCTCTATTTCATAGATGTTCGGTATTCAAGCAACTAAATCTCACGGAAACAATAACTACTCAGTTGGTTCCAAACTTCTTCCAAGTTACTGACATACATCTATTTATGTGTATCTCGTTTATCCACATTCAAACCACCCGTAAAAGCACTCTGGACATTCCGAAAGTATTAAGCCTGCAGCCTTGTTAGACATCACCGTCAAGCCGGCCAAGCTAGCACTGGTTAGCCATATATGTGTCATGAATGTTATGGGTTGCCAGACCAACTTTCACATACGTTGTTTGCCTAAGCTGTTCGGTTGTATCCATTTCAATTGACACTTACGGGACGCCAGTTGGGCATGCGTATGTCTTAATAGCTGTTGCCTCATGATCTCCCTCGGAACTCACACGGGTTTCAGGGAGTTCATCTAAATGCACACACTGATCAGCACAAACCACTTGTGCCACTGCTTGTTGTGTGGAGTTTTTTTCGGGGTAGATCTGTGCGAATGATTGATCCGCAATACACATCGGCCTACCATATTCCCATTAAAATGAGTTCCACTTTCAAATATACATTCTCCCCACATGATCCCAATGATTAGGTGTTGCTCCAATGAAAGTTCGTTCCGAATGGGTTGAATTAGTATATCTTTGTAATGTACTACTCATAAGGTTGCTGAAAATCCTCGACAGCCCAGGGCCGGTTTCTTCCAGCTTGACGCTCGTCATGTAGACGCAGATCCTTAGTTCCCGTCAACCTTATGCTCTACTCAGACCCGAATTGCCCGAATAGCGAATATACACTCATTTGCAAACTAATTTGTTTTTTTTTTGCGAGAGACTCACCTGGAACCCAGCTGAATCTCTCGTTTGTGATGTTCTCAGGCAACTGAATTAGTCTTTAGGAGTTAGCTGCTGCTGAGTTGCCTGCAAGGAGAAGGCGATCATAATGGGACAATATGGGCTGTAATTCTTTCAAATTCTCGTCAACCGGTTCCAGAAAGCCAAATTCTGTCATGTTAGCACTTATAAGTCACTTCTCTATTTGGCTAGATACTGATGATATTCAGGTACGAAATTCGAGCTGGCGGAAATACTCAGCATATACTCATATGGATCTCCCGGTCTTACTGATTACAAAAGTAGGAACCACTCATGGATGGAGGTTGATACGTAACCAGGCGACAAACAGGTTGCTGAAGTGATCAGGCTTTACATTCATTGCAGACATGGCTGTAAATTGAAATGAGGGCCTAGTTCTGCCTAAGCTTTTTTGCTATTGAATAGCAAACGTCAATCCAAGACTGACCTGAAAGCTCAGTATTTCTGTTAGCACTTCGCTACTTACAAAGGTGTGTATCTTTCAGTGACTTTTCTTACTGAGTTTTAGTGGGAATTCGGGCTGGTTGAATCTGTATATCCATTAGTAGGGAATCCATGCGAGTATCATTAGTTGCAAAGCAACTCAAGGTATGGTTACTACAGCTGGATGACACTTTAAGTTTTGCCACATCGACAACTGGTTGCTAAATTCGGTTTGCGCCGACTGATTTATAGCATTTGGCACGAAACTTCCTATTCATTTCCCTGTCTGAAAAGAGACCAAGGTGATGCTGGTAGCTAAATTAACTTGTAGGTTCGGCGACAATATGTGGGCGCAGATGACAAAATATCTGTAAACGGGAATAGACTCCGATATAATTACACTTACTGACCCCCTAGGTCATTGTTTTAATTGGTAGACGCAACTTTGTTTGGCGCCAAACCCTATGTCATTTTCGGCCCGTCACGAACGGACAGAACATTGTGCAGTACCAACTACCACAAAGCCAACTAGCTTTTGCTGTCCCAGGGTCTGTTTCCTACTTAGATTTTGACAAGTTTGGTCTCGCTGCGACCATTTAACCGCCTTGCTCCGGTATTGATACATCGCGCTATAGATTTTTGATCGTCTGATATTCCATCGCTTGAGCATAGCTATTCTTGGGTGATCGAAAAGTGCGTCCGACCGAAAAGCGTGTAGAATAATCATCCAAAATCAGTTTGAATTTAAATCTATTAAAATATCTATATCAGCTAGCATTGTATAATATTCCTTCGTTTTCAATCAATTGCCTGGCGTGTCCGGAGTTCAAACCCCGACATGGCCATTGGATATGCACTGCTGATGAGCTCTAATGAGAGCAAAACTCGAGTTCAGTGTTTCCCCATCCCCTCTGGTGTGGATTCACTAGAACAATTGCGCCAGGACAGGAGGACGACTGTTCAAACAAGAGTGATGTGAATGTGAACAATACACATCCCGCAAACCCCACAACATGCATCAACTGGTAGAAGTTTTGTAAACGATTGAGAAATCTTAGTTTCAGAAGGGCTCGGCAAACAATAAAAACTACTGACTGTTTCCCAAACTCCTCTGAACTATTTCTTCGAAATTTTCAAGGCACGGGTAGCTCCTACCTTAAGTGGATGACTGAATATGACAGTAAAACCATCGAATCAAAAAATGCGTAATCCAAAATACACACACATGAATGGCAAGAAGATCTACCAAGGTGATTTCTAGTTGCGGATTTAGGTGGCTGTCTCAGTTTCGATAAACTGTCAAGGACAAATGGTTCGTTGAGCAGTTGATCCGTTTGCTTTGGGCTTTGAGTTGTAGGTGCTGACAGAGATGGGTTTTGAAAACTTATACTGTGGAAAACAGTCCTTCTCGTATTTTCTGTAAGTTTTTGTTTTGTTCTGTGATCCATCTGCTTTCCTCCGTTACTCTCCCCTACCTCAGTTAGGCCAATGCTATGTGGCTGCAATCACTTCGGTCCCTAGATGTTCGAACCAATCAAATTTCTGTTCCAACTGTACTCATTCAACGAGTTTCTGAACTTGACCGTTGTTACGTCATCCCTCGAACAACTATGGCTAATTCACCTTTACCCTTGTTCGGTCTTAACGTTTCACATGCTTCACTGTTTACGTGTGCTCGGGGTCGCATACCGATTAGTTCCACCCATAATTCACGATGACTTGCTAATAAACAGGGTGTTCTTACCATGATATGCAGAAATAATACATTGCTTATTCATGAACTACCGAAATCGGAACGAATCCGGTCTGTCTCAGGTCGTCTATCCTGACTTGAAAACGTTTGATGGAATTTGCGCACTTGTATTCAGACGAGGTTTTTTTTATCACATACAGAAAAGCACTGGCCGTGGACCTTTAAAGTCAACAGGCACTCATATGGGATTCAAAAAACCTAAAGAGATAAGGACAAAATTAACAACGGAGCCGATTCATTGGGCAGACCTGGGGCGGAAGGAGATAACTTCAAACTCCTGAGTAAATATCTGAATAGTATTTGCGGTGATTCGTCTGGTTAGTTTGTCGACCTAAGGTGAGAAACCAGGTGACCAAGGTTTCTGGTTAGTAAGAAGACTAGGGTCATTTATGTGACAAACAGCGAAAAGGAGGATGCCGAAAACAAAAGACCTTTTCGATATTTCTGTGTGCAACTACCACAGAGATTTTCCAAGACAACTGGGGAAGTAAGAATTTACTGTAACTCAAAGGGAGTAAGTTGAGATTGTTTTTAAACGTTCCTTTGGATGGCTGACACAAACACTTGTCCTTCTAAGGATGTACCACCTATTTACTTTGGTTTCACCATTGGCCATGGTTACAATACAGCTCCGTTTTACTGGTACCAGTGCCTCCATCTACCGGTGCTTGAAGACTTCCACTAAAAACCTCCACCGGAGTTCCTGGTATATCGTACTTCACTCGCTCTTCGGTATCCGATCCACCCAAGCAACCGTCCGATGGCTACCCACATGGCATGCATCAGTACATTTTCAAGAAGGACAGAAGAGGTTGCAGCATATCCGTCATATGGAAACTTTACCGCTCTGACCTCGAATTCAATGAACCGACAATATCAGTGTTTTCGCTATATGACTTCGGATTGCAATAACCACAGTGGACGTGGGCTTAGCCGCGGCATATAGAAATATCACAAGCTGCCACGGGCCGGTATTGCTCCCAAACATAATTGGGGGATACATTTTACCGCATATAACCGCTTGATCCGCACCGATTAACCGAGACGCGTGAAAAGCATTCCTATACCAATACAGGTCTTCCATTCCAAAGTGGCCTTAGTCGACTTATCCGCACCGACCTATGAGGTTCTGTCCCACTATGTTAGCCCGTAGGCGATCATAGCCAACAAAGAACAGTTTTTGAATCATTGTCGCAAATGATACCGAAGTACATCTGGTAGATGACTCTCTTGATCTCCGCCACTGCCTAACCAGCATGACCGGGATGCACAATTAGTTCGTGACTGTAAGTGTAGTAAGTGAAACAGCGAAATCTGTGAACCGAGGAGATTGTCCGTAAACTGGATAATGCTGAGGAGGGTCAAACGTTTGACGCTTCCGGTGAGTGTGGAAAAGGAAAAACAGCGGTAGAAGTAATGACATGATGTTCTGAAGGCCAAGGTTTCAGGACCTCAATAACCGACTATTGGAAAGGTAATATTCCGAAAATTCCCATTCATAATAAGAACACAGATGGGTTGACGAACATGTTTTCGGCAAGGTCTTTTCAAGTCATACAATTGCAAAGGTTAAGGGAACAGTAGTTAACATGTATGAATGAGTATGGTATAAATGAACAGGGATTCGAGTGAGAAGGCATTGGATACCTATCAAAGAACCATTAGTTTAGGTTTCCAATAGGATGACTTGAGCTAGTCAGCTCGGGGGTGTTGTAGTTGTGTGTTCAGCACGCGGTGCATGTGTGAGGGGAGGTGAGTTGGACCATGGTAAGTACAACGCTCGAACAAAGCATTTTTGCCGACAAAAGGTCGGGTCGCGATGTCGTATGGCGATAGCTTCAGCCACTGCAATTGTGCGCTGCTGTACTGATCTGGGTTGATTAGCCGGCGCCTTGTAAACAACACGGAAACTTTGGCTGGGTATCACATTGTGTGCAGTGTCAGCTAAATGTTGTACTACCGGACTGGTTATCATGCTCCTAGTTCCAGAAGCTAGCCAAGGTGGATTGTGTTCCTTTATTCTTCGGCCGAGTTTCCTAGTGCGTCCAATGTCGTCCGTCACTCGATTTCTTGTCCGTGTACACCATGCTCATTCAAATATGTTAAATACTGTTCCCTTAACCTTTGTAATTGTATGACCTTGAAAAGACCTTGCCGAAAACATATTCATCAACCTGTCTGTGTTCTTATTCGAAAGGTCTTACTTCCTTTATGGAACGAAACAGAGGTCCCACTATGATAGACCCTACTTTTTTCCACACAGCTCCGTTCTTGACCTGCAAACGGTCGTTTGTCACGGTCAACTTTTGATCATCGTTCATGGATAGGACACCAACTTGTTATAGAAGCATCCTCGACTAGCGCCGCTTTTTCCTGTCCCAACAAGAACTGCAGTGCCTCTGCTTCTGGCTGATCACAGCTATTTGTTTTCTTCCAAAGTTTGATTGGTTTCTCCTCGAAAGAAGGGGTAAACAGGTTGACTTGGTGATTCTGAGAGAGAAGCGTATGAGGATATGTCCCCGAAAAAAGCAAAAGCGATTGTGCCATTTGATTATATTCACATACCCATCGTTCATCTTTATCTAAACTATACTACGAATGATGCTTGTTCATAAAAAAATAACAGCATGTTTCTGGAGTAGAACATCCAAAAGCGGTTGTATCGCATTTTCACCAAGGTATACGTTAAGTTTTGGCAGACTTTCATTCAAGGTAAATCAAGGTAAATCAAGGTTATATTGGTCTAAAAAGCATTTTGCTTTACAATGACCAAAGGATATTGGTGTGTGTGTATGTATACAGATAAACGGAATGATATGACATATATGTTCTATTGTTTGTAATCTGCATCTCAAATGTTGATGAGGGAAGTTGGGTGAGATCTTATGTATTCGTCAAGCGAATGTTTGAAAGTCTCGAGGTTACCACAATCCACAACAGATGTTGGTAGTTTGTTCCACGTGAGGGATACGCGGACTGAAAAAAAGTAGCGCCGACAGTTAATGAGGGAACATGGAATGTCAACGGCCAATGGATTCCGTCGGGTCTGTCGGGCCAAATTAACTGTGAACAAATGTTTTAAAGGGTGATTAGGGGTGTTTATTATCTTGAACATCAGGATGAGGTCTCCTCGTATACGCCCGATCAAAGGCTTTGGATATATCCAAGTAACAGGCATGTACAGTAACTCCCGCATCGACTGCTCGTGTCCAGTCATCGAGTGTCACGAGGAGATTGGATAAACAAGAACGATTCTGTCGAAATCCGTGTTGTTTATCGCTCAACAAGGAGTGAATTTCAAGGTGCGATTTCAGGGCTTCTGCTATAATTCGTTCCATTACTTTTGATATTACTGGGAGAAGAGTGTTGACTTCTTCATCTCAGCAAAATCCGGTTAGCTCAGTAATCGATTTAGTGCATGTGATGGGGTAAAAGTTATCCTGCTAGGCACCAAAGTAGATTTATCCAAACAATTACCAAGGTGAATTATGTTAGCTGCTCCGAACAGGAATTCAAAAATACTGTCGAAGTACTGCACACTGTGCTTGCCTATTCGGAAGTGGCTCGGGCGTCCAGGTGTAGAAAAATGCGCGCTAATGGGCGTTATCACAACCTTTTAAAAGTGAGGCACATGCCCGATTTCCAGGATCTATCACATTAAATCTGACCTAACTGGTTTTAATAAACCATTGTGAACACTTACAGAATGTTTATCATCCGATACGGTGGTTACTGTAAACATTGTACCGTCCACAAATGTGTATTATCCGCTGTGGCTAACTCTCATGGCTTTCGGGTACCACAATGATGCACTAATCACCATGGTAACCACGGCATTAATTTGATCGATCACAGACAAGTCTTGTATGCCGAATAAATAAATTCTGGATCGTTATAACACGTCGTTCACACAAAACCTATACAGACATCACAAAGGTGTCTGATAAGGTAACGATGTTCAGGTTCGGCGTTGCTCGGCTGATGAATCGATATATCATTTGAATCGAATAAAAAACAACTGACAAAAGATATGCACCAGCACAGACGTGTGGGTTGATTTACAGGTTACTATAGTGGAATAGCTGAGGATTGCGCAACATACAAACAGACTCACGTTGATTTAGATGGCGTGATCTGTCAAGATGACATCAGAATCAAAGCTTTGCAGTTTTCAGCAATTAAACTCAACATTGAATCTATCACGCAACTTGTAATTTGAGTGGATACTCGATGAAGTCACGTTAAGAGTCTGAATGGTGCACCATTCCAAACTTGGCCCTAAGTGAGAGAAACTAATGCAAAGATAAGAAACCGACGCATTGCCCGAAATGTATGAAGCGAGTTTTTCTCCACCTGGTTGACGGAATGGTTTTTGCATAAATGTATCAGAATCCCTGCCCCTCAGAGTAGGCCATTAGGAAATGTTAATTTTGTGATCAGGCTCTCAAAAAAGCAACCGGTCCTCAGATGAAATGCGTGCGAAAGTGCTGCTGACGACTAAAGCAGCTAAGGTCCACTCAGGAGAAAGTATTCTTTGAGGAGGGGTGTGACCGTGCCATTAAGAGCAAGTTCTAGAACTGCGCTGAGTTGTCACACCTATTAGTAGCACTATCATCATGCTGAATTTAATTTCATCGAAAATCGTCCTCTAATTCACAGTGTTATATGTCACGCTGCAGCATTAGAACACTGATGAGGTTCTGCAAAATATACAGTCGTTCACTGGTTGGAAGTGTATACTTCCCGCAAGGAAAATGGCCAATTTATCGTCTCAGGATCTTTTCCAGATAAGTTCGGCCAAAAAATTCGATCTGGCACTGTATACATCAACACCTCTTTAGTTTCCCGGAAGATACCTCCGAAAATCCACTGCTGGGGAAGGACTCGCCCTGCGTGGTTTTTACGGCGAGATATTAGCGTTTCATCGATCTCGACATGTAGACCTGGAGTCTGTAAAAACCGCCAGGCGCAAACTTCGCGAAGAAAGTTCTTCTAGTCAACAGCGGACGTGTGGCTAATAGATAATTCCTCTGATCAGAATTCGATTTTTGCCAAATTTTTGGACGAGAAATAAATGAATAGAAACACTGTCCTAAACTCCACCCTAGACCACTCCAGCCAAGTTCCCTTTCGAAGACCGCCTTCTTGCCGACACTGTCGGGCATTGCACCTCCACCTGTCAGAAACAGTTGAAAGTATCATTTGGTGGCCATTGTTGCATAAGCGTTGTTGACGCGTCACTCCGTGGTTTTGCAAAAAACGTATAGCCGTCTCATTGTCATGAGCGACAGTTGAGAGCGTAGGAAAGTTCATTAAAGGTCTTGCACAAGTTGAAAGCGTCAGAAAGTTCATCAAAGGTTTTGCACAAAATAGGCCTAGATGCGGACAAGGAATTGTTTTCATCAAACAGTAGGTCAAGGTTGTGTGCGTACATTAGATTGGAGCTGGCAAAAAGTGGGGCGGGGCTTAACGTTTCGCACATACACTTTTTGCATTAGTGGCGGAGCTTATCTGGAAAAGATCCCACCTAGCATCTTCCCGGTGGGGAAATCGTACTGGTAGCCAAACTTTCAAGCCCACTTAAAAGCTCTGTCAAATATCTGTTCTATTTGGAGGTTCTTCCTGCAAACTACTAGCCAACAAGTTGTATTAGTTTAACAACTTTGTACCTTTTTTTCTACGCACAGAGTATTGCCTATGCTTTACGGAATTTCGTGTATGTATGAGCTAGCGTCAATTCTGACTTCACCAGGAATTATTTTCATGAATAATTCAGCGAAGTTCATTGGTTTATATTCAAACCGTCAGTTTAGAATTCATAAAAAAAGTCATCATTTGATGACGTAATCAATAAGGTGGGTAGTGGCACCCGACAACTGTCAGTGAAATTTCAATCGGGCTTGGCTCTCCTGCGAACCAGTGACACTCGGTGTAAAGTATCGAAAATGGGTCTAAAATCCCTGACACAGTGCAACAAATGCACGTAGTTCATTCAGACAGGTAAGGTCAGCACTTCAGCTACGTGAAGGTCATAGTGTACGACTGGCAAATGCGTCCAACCACGACACAGCCGGATTTTCTAACTTCAAGCTTAATTTCATGTAAGGTCACGATTTGCATAAGTCACAAATCAAGTTATTTCTCTTGGAAGTAGCAAGGTTTTCTGGTCCAACGAATCTGTATTTCAGCCCTGAAGCTAGTTTTCTAGCCCAACTCCTGAATATTTATGCGGCGAATCATAGGAAATATCTGGCAGTGAAGAGAAGTTAAAAATGGGACATTTGTGATACAGATTTCTCGTCACCGTACTCTGTTTTTCGTGAGTAGAAAAAGACTGTCACTATGTATGTTTTTTGCTTTCCACTGTAAGCTACCTTAAGTTGAGGCAACTACGCGTGTTTTTTTATCAGTTAGGATAATTTCTGTAAACCATGAGACTATCCTGCACTGTGTATGTTACCCTTTCAGTAAAGCAGTCTGACACCAGACACCATAACAGCCCCTTTTCTGAGAACACCCTCGATTCCTAAGTTTTCACATTGTGATAGCCCTCGGCTATTGGAGACTGTCCTAACGTTTCGTTTGCAGTATGAATCCTGCGTAAGAGCAGCGAACAAATTAATCACAACTAATAACACCCCGGCGCAAAAAAGACAACGGTGCACGTGATTTTCAAAGTCCGTGACCTTGACCTCATTTCGTTCGGTAAAATAGCGGAACAATTTGCTATGTGAAGATTTGGGAACTTTTCATTCGTGGTTTCGTCCTGTGAGCAAAGTCAGCCTGTACGGGAAAGCCGAAAAGCAATGTAGAACGGTTTCATCCTCACATAGAACCACTAGCGTTGCGCATCCTACGAAACCCCAGGGCGATTCGAAGAGAGAATGATTCGTACGAAGAATAGGCCTTCTATCTGATGGGCTAGTCGACACACGTTGTGAATTCTGTGAATAGCACTATTTTTCGTCCAAGTACGGGTTATCCACACTGCTGTTCCTTAGCGAACGGTTTGGTTTTTAACTACTACTCGGGAGCTGAGAGATTTAATCTCCCTGGAGATAAGCTAGGATGATTCCAACTAGGAAGAATCGGCCTTACAGCGGTTTTCCACCAGAGCGAAGATTGAATTCACTAGCGAAACGAAAACTCGATTGCAAAAGTGACATGACATGGAGTTTAATCAAACGAGATAACTGATTCTCAGTTTATAGATGACCGCAAATCACATAGTTCGTTTGACTTGCTAGTACAGTGGGGCGGAAGGCTCAAAATCGTGTCAAGTAGCAGATCACGATGTCTTGCACAGAAAATCTTGGAGCAAAAATTTTCCTTATCATCGCAGACGAGGGTATCAGAAGTGTTTTTTCGAAAAAGCGTTTTTGCAAAGACGCGAATCTCACCGCAACCGGAGAAATCGGTCTGGCTTAGGGACCTTTCAATACACGGCAGGTTGACTGGAATACCGAAACAAAATCCATTTTATCAAAGTTTGTCTGTCGTCAATTTGTGCGCAAATTTATAGCGGTTGAAAACTAATTTCTTGATAGACTTTTTCGATTCCGCTTTCTTCTGAGTCCGACACCCACGTGCCTAGCTGCCACGCCATCCCAAGGAAGCGTGAGGGCTGGGATACTGCCCGGCTGCCCAAACCTAGACAGGGGAAGTCGTGATGCAGATGTCGGGTTCGAATCGAGGACCTTCCGGTCAGCAAACTCGCGCTTTAACTACTTAGGACACCTCACCCCATTCTAGTTCATTGGAACAACGTGAGTGATAACTCGGTTAGTCTATCCCTGGGTTCAGAATAGATGTGGTTACCGGCATTCTGTGAACATCACTACTAGAAAAAACTTTGTAAAAATGGGAGCGTTCGTTTGTTATCAACAGAAGACTTATTATTTTGTCGGTGGTCTATTACGATTTGTCAGCCGGGCAAAGGACAAGTAAGTATGAATGGGGGTAAATTCCCGCCCGTCCCTCATTCTGAATGTTTACCATCTTTGTCCCCGGATCCCGCTGCTCATTAGGGAGAAGGGATCACGGAATATGTGTATTCATTTGGGGCTTCCAACGTTTCTCATCCGCTGAGCTGCATCAAGGGACCGTGTCACGATGCACGTCGTCGCAGAACGCCAGTACCAGTATTTGTCCGAGCCCGACGTTTCTCTTTGAATACTTCCGACAGTGTTACCGTTTTTGGGATAGACTGACTTTTCTACAACCGGCAGCAGCTCTTCTTGGTGATACCTGGTTTATGTGAACGCACTTCTCCCGCAGTAGTGTATGACTTAGCTCGGATCGAACCCTCTTCAGTCTTCATTCATTTGGACGGAATAGCTACAAAACACGTAGGAAATAAATAAAAGAATGGCTGGTACTCTGAAACACTTCACTGGTACTTTCGATGAAAGTTGTCCTAGTAGCACAATCTCCAACTAACTTTCACCACAGCGTTCGATACAATGACCCTGCCAATTCAGTCAGTAAAATCCAAACACTGTTCACCTATGTGCATGAATCCTGCCTGTTATTCATGATAGGAGGTATCTGTACAAACCGCTATTGCAAGTGAGCTTTCCGTGTAGACAAGCAATGACCGTTTCGGTTCACGCAGCAGCGCGGTTTACTTAGAGATCCCGAAGATCAGGGTGACATATTTTCACGCAACCAATTTAGCGTCGACAGTAATCGACATCTGGACAGCGTTGGACCCTGGATGCGGAAAATTCACAGGAAAAGATTATTGCATACGGTGGAGTGCTAAGTAGCAGGGTCAAGGTCGTTTGGATGGAAAGTTACATGGATCCACTCAGGTTTCGGATGAGTGGGTACTATTGATCTGTTGGGGAGGGTTGTCGAGACGGTGTTTGTGGCAGCGACGCTTACATGAAGCTTGTAATGGCAGTAGTATTGCCACAGATTTTACAGACATATCGCTGGTTTTTGCGCAGCTCCTGATACTTGAAAATGATGAAAAAGGAACAACTGGGACCAAAGTCGTTCTCGTTAATGAGTACAACAAAAGTGATATATAGCAAAAGCGTGTGTTATTTCAGGCCCTGAGATGGGAACTTCCCTAATGTTAACTTGGTCTAGTGAGTGAGTGTCATTTTAACTCAACTAATCAATACCATGTGAATAAAAACAACAATATTCAATACGGAGGACTATATCTAATTGACGAAGCGCGTAGGCTATTCCAGCGCCTCCATATTTTTTGGAGATACGTGTCCAACGTCGGATTTGGATGCCACCAGTGATGTGGCTAACTTTTTTTTATTCCTAATTGTGTGGTAAATACACAGCTACGTGAAATGTCCTTTCAACTGCGGCGTGCTCCATTCCTTGAGGATTAAGAGAAAATATTTATGCTACAGATTCTATTCGGTTGATGCTCCGGATACGCAAATGAGGCTTCACTGAGACACCACATTTTGCCGATTGGTATAATTTCACACTTTCGGACGCCTTCACACAAGTTCCCTGAGCCGCATGCTGTAGTGTTGCAATCGTACACCGGACTGTCACACATTTGGGGTTGGGGTTTGACAACTTCTAACTTGTCCTTTCCTCTGGGCTGACTGGTGCACCAACTGCCTTGTTGTTCTTCTAATATGAAGTAACAGAATCCGAGTGCATTACTTTTGACTGCATGCTTCGTGAAAGATAGTGTTGAACCTTCTACTTGCTCTCATATTTCCGCTCAAAAACCGCATGTGGTTCGGTCACGCTCTTGTTATGTTGTGTCGACCTCAGCAATACATGACGCTAAAGCTATGACCCAACTCTTATGAGAGAGAAGAGAGAGTTAGCTTCCGGCTTATTCGAGGTCGAATTAACAACCTGAGTAAGGTTAGCTTTACTGGTAAGAAAACAGGTCAACTGAGAACGAAGTAAAAAATCTATACAGCGTGTACACCAGTGAATCAACTTTCGGTATCCGCGCGCGCACATGAATGACTCAGCGTCTGACCGGTCCAGTCCACTACAAAACTTGCTTTCTGGGATAGGAAGAAATCTGCTTTGCCTGGCCTCTAGCGCTCCCAGGCCCCCTTCAAGTGCAACGGCCACAAATATACATCACAATGCTGAGCAGATAACTGAGCTTTTGTTGGGTTTTTGCATCTTCTAGGTGTTCACTGCATGAGCGGTCTGTTTGGATAGGCTATAATCGTGGTTAGCTGCCATCCGACACGGACTTATCTATCAACAGTTCAGTTCCACATCACTCTCGTTTTTAACAGTCGTCCTCCTGTCCTGGCGCAATTATTCATGCGAATCCACACCAAACGGGGGAAGCACTGGACTCGAGTTTCACTCTTGTTAGAGCTCATCGGCAGTGCATGGCCAGTAGCCGTGCCGGAGTTTGAACTTCGGACACCTGACATGCGAGGCGAACGTGTCACCACTATTCCGTCAGCGCATGGTAGACGCATCTGAATTCTCACGTCTGAACGGGCGAACGTCAGCATCTATACCACGACCCAGTAACTGCCCTGGTTGTGACGATCGATTGGTTCGCTCGTCAGTACTTCCCAGTCAGGTAGCGCCACAGACGCTTGAAACCGGCTGGGCAACTTTTGTTGATGCATGTGGGGGTTTTGCGGGAGGTGTATTGTTCAGTTTGCAGTTCAGGATTTGATGAGCTCTAACAAGAGCGAAAATCGAGTCCAGTGCTCCCCTACCCCTTTGCTGTGGACTCACATGAATAATTGCACTCGGACAGGAGAACGACTGTTCAAAACGAGAGTGATGTGAAACTGAACAATACACCTCCCCAACCCCACCCCCCAACCATCAACAGTTGTTGAACCACTAAGCGCCTGCACATTGCTATAATAGCCTGTTTCCCAGCGCCTTTGAATCCGATATAAACCCGACGAAATAGGACAGGCAAGTACACTCCAACGCGGATGTTGGTAGCCGTTAGATGATCTGGGCATAGTGGAAGTAGAATGATTGCTGGCACGGTTTTCAACACTGATCTCGGTATCGGGGTACCCCACTACCACTAACAAATATTGGGGCCAAACAGAAACACACTGATTGAAAGTGAACATCCTGAAGAACGGATAAGTCAACCTTACTCACTGGTCCTAAGGAAAATTTTGTGTCAGGATGAAACGCTGCCCAGCAATAAATCAGCCAGCCGTTTTTAAACCTTTCAATCAACGAAAGAAAAGTCTGTATAAACTTTTTTGGGCTCACAAGCTTTCTCTGTCTCTCTCATTCACGAAAGTTTTTCTGGAACGCTTCCGCTCGGAGTTAACCCAGGACCCTTGGGAAACACGCATCCACCAAGCTGTGAGAAGAGCATTCGTTCTGATTGCATTTACTACAAGTTTCTTCTAGAAATACGAAGAGTTAGTAAATCTCTGAGACGGCCTTCGATTTGCCGTCCTACTCCACTGAGGGGCTGTGCATCTTTCAGTGTGGATTCTGTTCAAAAGGCCACGGATTTACAGAAGACAATAAGGGTCGATGACTACACTTCTCATAACAGCAGAGTTAGGGGAACAACTGTTTTCAACTCGTACTTCAGCATTTCTTAGATTTTGCCAAACAAAATCAGTCTAAGCAACACTAGAGTATCTGTCTTACATTGAGAATATGCTGTGGCTCAGAAACTTGTTGGACATTTGGAAGTCGCTATAGAAACACGAGCGATGATACCCGATGAAAACCAATAAACCACTGAAAACTGGTTTTTGGTATCAAGAGGATGGGTCTGTCGTTCCGAGCGTCACAATTTCGTACTGGCACTTCGAAAACGAAAGTCCCAAAAGTTCGATCCAACTCAAAGTAGCTAGAGCTGGGAAATATGGCTTTGGCCAAAGGTCTTCGACTGATTGTAGGGATTTTCAAATGATGACCAGACGACTAAAGCTTTCTGGTCACTAAACTGAGTTCTAATCAGATATACAGTACTCGAGGATCTTCCTTCATCCCTACTCCCCAACATGGACTAAAGAAGTGATTGGGTTATTCAAATCATTCTGTTACATGATTCGTCACGATACAGTTCGAAGAAATGCCCTCGGAATTTCGTACTTGCTGAGCTGAGACAGGTAGTCATGGGTCGATTGGTTTTTGCTCCAACATAGTACGATAGTGCACAAAGGTTATTACTTGGTATTATGTACACAGCGGGACACAACTAGTAGCCACCAGTCCAGTTCCGGTAAACAGGTTATTGGCCACAGGGTCGGATATACTCTCAAGTTAACAAGAGATTCACACAATAAAGCCTGACAACGGCCAACCCTGAAACCACGTGACCAATCAATCAGCATAGGAATACATTCGCCAGGAAACTGTGGCGAACTTCTTTTTAAAAGAGCTGTTCTGTTATCTCATTGAAGAGTCAAATGTGAATATAAGTACGCTCTACAGAACGTTGGTGATACCTGTTCGTTCTCCAGTTTGTAGATGAGATTCAAGACGTCAGCACTTCAGCAGTGCCACCATGTAACATGTGAGAAGTGGCAAAGATTTGGGAGGATAATAGAACCCCAGGGTGTTCACTCTACTCTTGTAAGAAAGACACTTATCATCAGATAGAAAAGAGTATTTTATACAAAAATCTGAAAAGTAATTATATCAAGAACCAGCAACGCATAACGGGAGGTAGGTTGAAAAGACGTATTTGACAGCAATGAACCTATTATAACAGGGATGTCTTGTGCATTTCCTTTGTGCCTACTTGGGGGCTGGTATGTCAACTGCCCAGCTTTCGCACTTCAAGTAAGGGATTCCTTGTTCAACAGGGAGGTGTATGAGCGTCTGGACTCCGTACGTTTGCCTTCCTGTCACGGAATTGAATCCCGAGGACACATCGAAATGTGCAAAGATTTACTCGGTTTTGGTCTGACAGTTATTGGTTCGTTCGCCTGCGTTTGCCTATTTAAACTCTGACATGATGCTCCACAAATAACACGCTGATATCAGTGCGGGTGAGCAACCTTTTCCAAGGAATCAAATTGCGAAAACAAAGCCTGACACACGGGAGCAGATCAGGGTATGCAAATAAACACTGACAAAGAGTTCAAGTAGAACATAAGGTTGTCGGAACCTCGGGGACTGCGCCTAACTAATGAGCCCCAAAAAGGGCGAAACCGGTCGTGGGCTGTCGAAGAGTTTTCACCAACCTTATGAATAGTTTCCTTTGTGACTGACAATGGAACGTGAGGCGACGAGTTCAAGGGCAGTAGGCCGGTTGCACGAACATGAACCGAAAGTGTCTGCGTGTTTGTGCATTTTTCGCACGAACCGTGAAATGGATTTCAACTTCAGATCAAGCTGTCTAACTGCAGAGAGCTTGTGTATAGGATATTTGGAGACAAAGGTCGCGAAGGGAAGCAATAACGCCAGTCGAATTCGGTCTTCCATGAAATGTATAAGAAATTTAGTGGGTGCTTCTGTGAACAAAATAAGGTTTGTATAAATATTACTGGAGATCTCAGCTTGTTCTCCTCAGGCCATGATGAAACAAAATGGCTCACCAGATCACCCACTTATACATGCCTGCGAATCCTCACATCTTTCCGGGATAGCCCGTTTCCAGCACACCACTATCGTCATAAGATCGCTGAAAACACCACATCCCAAGGATCACCGACTTATACATGCCTACGAATCCCCACATCTTTCCGGGATAGCCCGTTTCCGGCACACCACTATTGTCATACGATCGCTGGAAACACCACATCCCAAGGACTACTTATTTCGCTCCCGATATCCAAAATACCCCTACAGATTCCTACCCATCCATCCCAAATATCTGATGTTTATAAAACGATATGAAATGACAGTGAAGTACATAACCTCCAGCAGTGCATAACTACTTACCGCGTACATTCTTCTCAATTTTGGTCATCGAACCTCCATCCACAAGGACGGCTGTCGTACGATTAAAAATATGTTCTCGTAACATACCTTATTACCGTCCACACAATCTCCACTCATACCTTCAACTTTCTCGAATCCCGGGTTAGATGGTAACAATGTCCTAAGTGTGGGGTTTCCAGTTAGGATTTTCCCAACTACTGTGTGCTTCATTTAAAGCGTATCTCCATTTTTTTCTCAGAAAAAGCCTCTTTTAAAATCCAGCCACGAGATTTAGTCACGTCTTATACCTCCTTACTTACTATTGATTGTGGTGCTTGTCTACACAGAAAAACGCTTAATTAAATACTG
Organism: Opisthorchis viverrini; assembly: GCF_000715545.1. NCBI lineage: Eukaryota > Metazoa > Platyhelminthes > Trematoda > Opisthorchiida > Opisthorchiidae > Opisthorchis > Opisthorchis viverrini. The sequence goes on from NW_008751672.1 coordinate 1,006,641, forward strand.
TTAATTAGAACAGTAGATGCATCCCAGTGCTCCCAACAAGTAAGTTTTCGTTCTTTTTCCTTTTCGTCTCTGAAGGATGATCCACGCTTGAATTTCTGTATGTATTTTGTGGCCGGACTTCAAATGTCTGCGTTTTTATCGACGGATTTACAGTCTATCCACTCCTACAGCTAATTCGCCTACTTCCAGCCTTCACTAGCATTTCCCATGTGCTCGTGACCTCTCACATAGTGCCTGCTGTTGTCGCTTGATCAATCACGTGACCAAACGTGGCTGCCTTTGTTTATGTCCCAACCACAGCCTGCCCAAGAGCGTAACGACCGTAGCCCGTGTCCGTTCTCCCCAGGCCGTTTGTGTCGACCAGACTGACTAACCATCCAAATGCTCCCTCTCGACCGTGGCACAGCCGTGTCCACCTAAATGGGGTGTGCCATTTGGCCTTGGTTACGGCAAGCTAGGAAACTTTATTCGGCACAAGGCTGCTCCTGTTCCCCGGAGGCTTGAAAAGTTGAGGTTTGTTGTCTGTTTGCTTAATGCTCTACTTAATAGCACCTTGTTGTGAACGGATTATCCCAAGTGTTTTGTTTTATCGGGATCAATAGGAAAGCGTGTCACCGAACTTCCAGATTGGCAGAGCGCTGAATCAGAATGGAGGCCAGAAAGTAGCGCGTGTCACCGAACTTCCAGATTGGCAGAGTACTGAGACCAGAAAGTAGATTAGATCTGAAGTCTACTTAGTCTCACCCAACATCCCCGCCCAACTAAATTGTCGTAACACTTACAAGTCCACACAGACCAGTGGCACCCAAGGTGATCCGTCAATTGAAGCACCTTGAACCAAAAGATTTGGGAGCAAAACCCGATCGAAAATAAACTGAAACTCCACCGAACCATCGACCGTAAGAATTCGGTAACCAAATAAATCGACGAGTCCCTTTAACTGACATTCAACACTGATCTGATGTGCTAATCTGAAGAGGTCCTACTGATTAGTTCTGTCTGCCTTGAAGCCTGGCCAAACTGGTGACATGCTCACTTGACCAGATCAAGCTTTTGCGTCAGAAGCGAAACAATGCCCAGTTAAAAACCACCGGTTGTTTCTGAAACGAAACATTGGGGACTACCTTGCGTTCAAAACGCTCAACTCTTTAGGTTGTTACTATTTCACATCTGCCAACAAAGGTCATAACAGACAATTGAGCAGGAATACTGGTCAAAACCACCGCCATCCATCACTGCGAGAATTAGGTGGCAGAACAGCGATTCAGGTAGTGTACGTGTCGCGGATAAATGCTATTCACGTTAATTTGAAGCTTGACAACAGAATGTCTGTTAAGGATAGGCTGTTTTCACCTCATGTCAGATAAAGTGTAACACATCATATGGGAGAGTGCAACAGTAAACTTCACTGCCAAACCACACATACGTTCACTACGGTCTAGTACAGGGCTGTTCCAAAGTTCTCGTTTACATTCGACATTCATTCACTGATTTCACTGCTATGAGCCATCAACACCCACTGGCATAGGGCCTACGTGATGAAGTACAATTCCCCTGCTACCACAGGTGTCTTACAATCAACCTAATCCATTACCCTGTTTCCGGAACCGTTGCTGTAATCCAGCAGGTAGAGTGACACGGAATGGGCACCTGTAGACTCACCTGAGCCCCAAACTCCGTTCTGATCATCCGACAAACACAAAGGCAGAGATCAATGTTTGAGCAAGGGTGATTAACGGGACCATTGGCAAGCAAGCGATTGGCAGACTTTTTTTCCAGAGGCATAAACGCCAATACCCAATCCAACAGAATGTACCTTATCATCTGTTGTGATATATATATATATATATATATATATATATATATATACATCACAAGGACAGACGTAAACCCTACCCTTGGAATAATGACCATGCTAGTATGAGAGGTCCATCGGTTACCGATGCTTTTTGCCCCGAACCCTGACACCTGATCGGTAGACAGACATGTTAAGTGTCCCATAGTTTTCCAGATCAGCTATAACTCGATCGTAATTTGCGGGTGTTAACCTTATCTAAATCATTCTCGATAGAGGTGCCACTCATTCCAGTTCAGCCCATGTAAAAACTGCTTCGTTTTTCTTCAAACACTTTAGCGGAGGACTCCTTACTGAAACGACTCTACTGTGTATCATACCAGTAACACCTACGTTCAGACTGCTTTGTTGACAACAGCATAGCCGCCGGACATTATCGGAAACAGAAGATAAATACACAGCTACAATGAGCATTTCGTTGCGAGTAGTGTAAGAAAGATTAGGGCCTTATGAAATAAACCCAACGATTTAATGAGCTGAATGATCCAATTGCGACGGTTTTATTCTTTTTGGGCTACCCGCCGATCATTCGAAATTGTGACTTGTTAGTGTGCTCAGCAACTTGCGCGTTTCCAAGTTATATTACGTGGCAACCTTGTTTCCTAGAAGGACGTTGTAAAGAAGTATGGTCGGTAAGAAGGTAGATAAGTGCTGAAAATACAGTTTTCGAATAGACCTTAGTGGTTTTTTCGTTTTAAGAACATTATCAACGGGGCTGCTATCAATCCGATCAGCGTGTGAACCTCTTGTGACCTCGTTATCCCCAACCTCGACTTTTTTGCAGAAGCAAATGAGTGGACCATACTATTGTGGTTGGGTGCCAGTTGGCTGGCCCACAGTTCTACTCTGTTTTGTTCGAAGGCTGCTGACACAAGAAATGATTTCCATAATTTATCCACTATGAACTTTCGGTGCAACAAAATTCCTTCGTGAGTAATGGAAAGGTCAAGAGTATTCAATTTCTAAAATGCTCTTGTTTCCCGTGAATGTTTGCACGCGAATATTGGGATAATCCTGTCTATCTAATTATGAGAACTTGAGAATTTTTAGGGGCTGCATATCGTTGACAAACGATAGATTGGCCACCCTAAGGTAAATGTTTTCTGTAAAAGTCTTGCCGACCAGGTCACTTGGTAAACGCAGACTGCGCTGGTTTTTCTTCAATATTGCGGTCAATGGATGGACTAGCATTACAGAGAACTCCTTCGCCATTTCGCGGCTGTATGCACATCAGGCACCATTAGCATCCAGGAGCATCGAACACCGACAGCTGAAAGTTATTTGCACTTTTAGCACAGTCACTTACCAGCTCTCCTTACACTTGGCAATTCGATTGGATCTGTACACTAATTTGTACATTGACCAGGTGTTACAGGGAGACCCCAATAAATGCCAGACAACTGTCTAAGGTATAAACACCAAATAGGAAAAAGGATTACAGGCTGATGATTTTGAGAGGGGCCAGGCTGGGAGTCAGTAGTCGGAGAGTTCACAGCATTAGTTCTAGGTTAATAGAAATACTTTGATACCTTCGACAACTGCTTTCTACGCAAGACAAATTCGATCCATATTCACACTTTTGTTCGTTTGTTCATCGTGTCACTGGGGCTAAGTCATAGTAAACTGCTAGATCAAGGTCCAGGCAACACTGAATGAAATGTCTGAAAATAAGTATTATCTTTAGCTTTCTTTGGGTGCTTGAATCGTTTGTGATGTTGTTTTATGCGAGAAAAAGGCAGAATCCGTAAACATGCTCTTCAACAGAGGAAGAACGATCTTCCAACCTTTAGGAACTTGGTCGAAATTGCGCGGATTGTCTATCTCTAGATGGTACGATCGAAAAAACTGTCCTGATTCACTCCTAACTATACTGCGGGGACATTTGCGAATGATCCTCAATGTGTCAGGCAACTTCAGTGAGGGCTATCTATTGAATTTAAAGGAATTAGGAGAAGAGAGCAAATAAACTAGATAGGCTGCTAAGTATACGAAACTATACAATCTTTTACAGCATGAGTGTATAGCCCTTGGTTGTAGATTTACTGCGCACTTTTTGAAACGCCCGAACTAACAAATCGAGACAGCAAACTATACCAGTAGACAATAGATGAATCTCCTAAGGTGTCTCCTTCTTTTATCACACTTTTGATGAGTTATCATTTCTCCCGCAATGGTTTCAGCGTCCTGTGTATGTAGCCCTTCGGGAGAGAGCGAAATAGCTGACCATTGAATCGAGAGGCAGATGGCTGACCAAACCAGGAAGCGTAGTAGCGCGTAGTAGCGAGGAGCACAAAGATTACTGATAGCTGATTAGTTGACTGCTGACCGAGTGAACACATCAGAAACTTTCTGATCCGTTACTGGTAAACTAAGCTGGGATATCAGCATTCCAGTACATTTTGAAGCACAAAAGTTGGGGAGTAGACCCTACTGAGACTAGTAGGTTCAAATTCGGATCAAGATTTCGGAAAATGCACTCTTTTAAAAGTTCCAAAAAGAACGAACTGAGTATGAAATGCATCCAAGTTTAATTGCTAGAGACATCCCTGTCATTCAGAGTAGAGTCCTCACTCCTTCATTACTTTCATACTATGAAATAATTAGCCTGCGTGAGATTACCGATAGCCTCGAAATGCAGCCAATCTTCTCCCAGGGTAAGCTCCATAGAATGCAAGCATCTAATGTGATGGGTGAATGACTAAATACAAAAAGGCAGACAAAGCTGGTAAAACACTGTTAGCTGAAGATAAAATCCGCAATTTCTGTGCTAGTAGAGGAGTATGTTAATTTTTTCACGAAAGGCTATAACCTCCACGATCTTTGTTGGGTCATTCATTCGGAAAGGACGATGGAGACGAAACACTGTAATTGGTCCATGATGAAATGATATCAGGTATCACGCTGCCCACCAAAAAATGAGCGCAGACCATTCGCCATCGGAATATGTGAAGAGGAAGCGGACTGCGCGTTCTCATGGCTGTTTGAACACAGATCATTTCCTTGGTAATTGATGAGGTGGCTGTTGATCTGTTGGCCGTGCTTGGCAACTGATTTCATCACCATTTGAGGAGGCGTCTTCAGTACGCTGTTGGGTGGGTAGTACCTATCCTCATGTCTGCGATTATATAGTTTACAAAGAGCTGTTTTGGGTTGTAACCTGATGGTCTTTGACTGTTGGGTGGGTAGTACCTATCCTCATGTCTGCGATTATATAGTTTACAAAGAGCAGCTTTGAGCTGTAACCTGACTGGTCTTTGAGTATTGTCCCGCTTGGGTTCTGATTGGTCCGATCATAATCTGTATTGTGTCGTGGTCCGCAGTTCTGGCTTCTTATTCCCACACTGCTGTTAAAATTGTCATACATCATTCTTCCTTCCAGTTGATCCGTTCTTGGTCTGCATTAAATCTTAGTCCACGTCTTTGTTGTTTGATGGGTCGATAGCGTACCTTTCACTTTAGGGAGTTTGCTGCCTTCTTCCTGACTGGTCCACACCCAACTTTCGGCTTATATTCATTGGCCTGGTTGGTTGATTTACAGGTCTTCCCTTAGTGGGGTTCATGTTATTTTGGACTAGTCTGATTATCAGATTCGGTGATCCCTGATGAGAGCTGCGGTCCAAATGATTTAGCTTTTTAACCCGAATGTCCTTTCGGTTTAGTTCTATTTGCTTCTTCTTTGAATTCTTCTTTGAAGAATTCTTCTTTGAATTCTGGATTTCCTTTGCCCTCAGAAGTTGATAGACAAGATTGATCTCAATGTGTCTTTTTATTTATGCATCAGTAGAGTATCCCGTCTCCAAGAATTATAATTCTTTCTTTGCTCTTATTTATCCTAGTATGCTGACATTGCTCCAATCGAATTCGTGTCCCTCCCGGTCACCATTTACAGAAATGAGCGAGAGTCGTTCTCCTAATACCGAGCTTGTTTTCATTGACCCTGGTTGACAGTTTGCTCCCTGTTTGCCCCACGTAATGTTTTTCACAATCTTTGCACTGAATTTCGTGGGTCACTGTTGAGGTTCCCGATACGGAACTTTGAGTGACGCGTAGGTTCGACAATTCCGAATATCAAAAGGAAGAATTGGGTTCGTAATTCTACGGTACTATTTACACAAGGGTAAGCAAAGTTGTACAACAAACCTCAATTGTTCACGTTCGTAGCGTCAACAAGTTCACAGGTCTGTCACTGACCGGCACAGTGCAGTGTCAACGTCCGCACACCAAACAACGGCGAGCGGAATGATGGCTCAGTAGCGTGGGTTGCGGTCGTTCCTTCCGACGACGGTCTCGTGGTTCTCGTTGGACGTGTGATCACTCGGGTCCCATGAGAAAACAAGTCAAGGCAGACTCAGCAAACGGGACATGAACGCACATGGGTAAGTAGGCAGGGTAGGCATAGGGTAAGTAAGCAGTGCACATTCAAACACAGACACATGTGTTGGAAAGGACGACCTCTGCGGCAAGGTTAGTGGCGGGTACGAATAAACAAAAGCACTGGAGAGGAGAAGTACATGGGCGGAGTAAGCAAATGAACGGGGGGATTATCACAAGGTCAAGTTAGATTCAACTGTCAGTTATTTTATCCGTTGTATTAGGTTTGGTTTCGATAGTGCTCTTCGCAGCGTGTTAGTATGTCTGTGAGAAACTCTTATACCGTGCTGTCTTAGTATACTTGTGGTCATTTCCGAAGTGTTCTTGATGTGTGGTAGTGTATTTGTTTTACCTGTGCTTTGGGTCGCGCAGTCGGTTGAGTTGCGCGTACCAAGAGATCTCCAGATGTAATCCCTTGGACAATCGTTTCTTTGAAAGATTTTGTGTACGTATCTTGTTCCTTTTGTCTCTGATTTGTTACAGTGTGTTTCAATTCGCTTGATTAGTGTTTAAATGAAGCTCTGTTTGTGGCAGTTCAGAATTTGACACGCATGCGTAGTCTTCTTGTAGAGACTCCTGCTTCCCTGTTACGCCGGACAACAAGTGTGCCACGGAACGTACCCTATGAATCTCCATCCTGTGTCCAGGATCGTCGTTTCAACTAAGGTTTTTGTCCCTTTCCAGCCACGCCATCACTAAAGGTCAAAGGGGAGATGGATGACAAGACGTCGCGACATAAACCCAAGCACAGCTACATTCAGTTTACCAAGGTTGCAGGTATCAGTTATTTATTTTCCCGTTCTTGTGTGCGCTATCTATAAATAGGCCATATTGAGTCGACAGTTGCGAATATCCCGGCGAACAAGCGTCACTGAAAGCACCTTAGAAAAATGGCAGATAGACACTCACACTTGATCGGTTAATTTCAGCTAGCTAAGGTGATAAGGTACTGCAACTCATCCCGTAGAATGACCGTATGTTATGATGCTGGGCAAAGTAGACGAAAGTATTTTTCACTTACAAACTCAAACTGTTTCCTTCCAGGTGTCTTGCTTAATTATGATCTCAAGGCGGACAAGTACAGTTGGACGGCATGGTGCGAAAGCGTGCAAGGTATATTCTGGTATGATTCAATTTCCTTAGTTTAACTAAATTTAAATTAACTGGGGTGACAAGGTTGCAGATGACCTTGAACAAAATGATTGAATGACCTAACAGATCGGATTCTTGGTTGATTCAGCCAGTCACGCAAACAAGTTTCTTATGAATATCGACGGTGGAAGCTTCATGTTTCTTGTTTGCTTATGGCATAGACACACAAGCAAATCAGATTCTCGGTATCCAGTATGACAAGGATATTTAAATTTTTTATTTGGGCGACTTTTGGTCGTGGAAATCTGCAACTGTTATTCTGTGACTTTTCTATGGAGGATGTTGCAAGGTAGCCATGCTTTTCAACCCCATCGGGTACATTTTGCCGGTTTAGTAATTGGTCATCACATCTGAATATGAGATATACTAAAGTGGATCCCCTGTGTAAAATTGATTTCCTTGAAAATACCATACGTAGTAAAGTATTTTTCGAAAAAATGGTCTCTTTGGGGCGGAGGTTCTTCCTATGAAGCTAGATAAATGTGTCACTGATAGGACAAAGTGTTTGCGATGTTTGTGAAACAGCCACTTGACAAATTCCAGCATTCTAAAAATAACTGGTTACTTCAAATCGTCCCCGTACATATCTAACTTCCGGTTATCTATCAACCGTACATATTCGCTTGCAGGCTGTGTGTACCACATGTTGCCCATTTCACATAGAAACGTTTCATGTGAAGCCGTGCGTATTTACTAGCCAACTGACTTACTTCGGATATGTCCAACAGCAATTCTTACGGACAAACAGAGACAAACAAATTCCATGTGATATTGTTACGTCATAGATAGTGGACATGATACAGGCACTTGTAAAAACGTCGGTGCACAATTTAACACCGCAACGGAAGGCATACATGCATGTTACCGAAGCTAGGGGGGCAAGAAGGCTGTTGATTCACAAATTGTATTCAAACACAGCTGAAAACGCTAGTTTTGCATCATGGATTAATCGATTCCAGTGGGCTGGCTTTATTCCGGCTCTTCCCCTATTTCAACGATGACGGTACTGCTCCCTTGATGAAACAAGGGACGAATTTGAATATTCGTTTGGTGTACGATTAATAAGGACCAAGTGACACAATTGGTTTTCAATGGACTTATATGGTTGTAGCTGTACCCTTTCATTTTGTAGAGCATTGATTATTAATCATGGAAACTAATAATAATAATATTGTCCAAATCCTTTAAGACATTGTTTTGCTTTGCACGGGGAGAATCTCTATTTGAAATGGATGTTGCTGTAATGGATAATCGATTTTGATATACTCCGGCTGATGATGCCCTGTCCAAAGCGAAAAACCAACGCTGGGATATGATGCTTACAGACGTTACAGAGGATAGCTCTTGCTTTCCTGTTGAACAGTCTGACTGATCGTCTTGAAAATATCGACCCAACTATCTCCGTTTCTAACGAGCGCGAATCCAGTGGCAGTTTAGCAGTGTTAGAGGCCTGGTCACTGGATTTCCTTGTAACGAGCTCATAGGTCCACTCCTACCTGGGAAACCGGTTAGTCTGTGTGTGCCTCCATTCCCACTGTCTTTTGTCAGCTGTTCCTACGCTAGACGTCTCCGGAATACGGTGTCCTGTATGCACTGCTGGTTGTCACGCTGCTTTTCTCCTCTGATGCTTGACCTATCATGCTGAGTTGCTTTTCGGTACACGCAGCCATAGTCTCGTTTTGATCTGGCAGATTGGGCGTTCAGCACTTCATTGATTTGCAAAGCAGTTTTAGGAGAGCTGTGCAGCCTACCTCAAGTCCACAGTTTTTACCCAAACCAGGTTCAGAATGAACTGTATTCCATAAGCTTGGTGGTATGTGCGCAACAGGTGCAGGATTTCTCCAGGAAAACTCCCCAAGAAAATAGGGGTCTTGCTAAATGCATAATGCTACACAACAAACAAGAACCATCAATCGGCTAGTTCCACACCACAGAAAGTTAAGGCGCACTCGTGGGTTTTTCGCATGTTCGAAGGTGACACCATGCTCTCCAGCGCTAATCGGAATGTGAGTTCAGCTCAAAGCTGAAATTATCTTTTTAGGCAGAAACGCCTCACCTCAATCATTCGAAAGATCGCATTTCATCTGGTTGTCAAAAACGTTCTAATCCACCAGTCAAACCGCAGATCTGATAAAATTTACGTCAGCAGAAATGAAACGCGCCTTTTTCAAGGGTAGCTGAAGACCTACTTAACAGATTGCTAAGGCTGGCCCAACAAAATCTATGTGAGTCGGTCATTTGCATGACCCTTCCAGCGGTCCTCAGTTGTGAGGCTTAACTTAACTAATGAACTCTTCGAAGGGCAATAAGGTCAGTCCTCCGTGTACAAAAAATATCAACCGGGGAACCACGTTGCCTCTTGAAATGGAACCTCTAGACTGTTAGGCGATCTTTCATTCTCATTTTTCGGTTTCTGCTGATTTACTCAAGGCTAGGAATGTCCATGTGTTATGCTCTCACGAATGAACAAAACGAAGGAAATTTTACATTCCTCAGTCTATGTCTTACACTACACAAAAGGTATTTTTTGCGCAGAAAGCAGCTAATAGGTCCAATATTCAAAACTCCACAATCCGTGATTTAAGCTCATTCGTATGACCTCTTGAGTTCCTGTCATTTGAGTCACTGTTAACGGGTAATTTGGGTGCCGATCAAGTGAAATTTATTGCAAACATCAAAACACTGCAAAGATCAGACAGCAGGTACTGTATTATGGTTTGGAATAAAGCGGAGCCAGGAAACCTCATAATGAAGCCAGGGAAAGCCACTGTAATACCACTGTTTCACAATGGCAGCCAAGGAGACAAGGACGCAACAAGTGCTCGGAAAGCAAAATTGAATAACAGCAGACCGCCACGTAGCTCATAATCGTTTGAGAAGGTCTAGTAACGAAGTTGCGCAATTGCTAGCCGGTACAGGGGTCTTTCCGTCAAGTTATGAGCGAGTATAATCGGCCTGTAGAAACGTCCACAGAAACGTCTATCATACTTCATCGTTCTGTCAACAGTCTTCCAAATACAGTCAAAAGCCACGCATTTCTTTTCAGACCATCGCAGCACGTCAGTACCTCGAAACCGAACAGTTAAGTTTCAGAGCCTCTGTCGGTGGCCTCGTTTCCTTTTTCATACATTTTCACTCACTCAGAGGGTGGCACCAACATATCAAGAAGTCAGGGTGTTGGATAATTATTTATCCAGAAACATACATCACGGATCATACATCGCCTGGATTCGGAACGACGAGGCAATCCACAGTCGGCTGTTCGGTGCACGCGCATGCTCGATGAACCGATGCCTCCGGTTTCAAAGTGACAAAGAAGTCAATGTACTTTCTAATATCCCAATAAATAACAAGTTTTCGCGTGTTGTTCCAGACCAATTTGCAAATTCAATAACTTCCATCCGTATTTCTGTCAGGACATTCCGAAGAATTATGCTACACATGTACCTTAGTCCAGGTAACCCACTCAAACAATCCAGAACTGCCTAGAGCGTCATTCGTTCAACGTGAAGCGTTCAGTTGTAGTACCCTTCCGGTGCCTAGCTGCCATGCCACCCGAAGGAAGCACGAGGGCTGGGATACTGCCAGGTTGCCCAAGCCTAGACAGGGGAAGTCGAGTGGCGGAGGTCGGATTCGAACCACGGACCTTCCGGTCAGTAAATTCGCGCTCTAACCACTTGGGCCATCTCTAACGTGAGTCAACTAGGGCATTAGGTTTCTTAGTAACGAACATTGGCAAGGTGGCGTTTCCTGTTAAGAAGTAAGGATGCTACCTCTGAGAGTCCAAGATAGTCTCATTTCCACTTCTAGGGGTTCGGATTTCTCGTGGGATGTCAGGATTAAACGAATCTGTCCAGTTAAAGCTGTCCGCGCGGTGGGTTTTTCCTTCCATGGGATGAGATCCATTTGTTTGTTTCTTTTGTTTTCCAATTTAATGCACAGCTAATCTCCATTGGATAACTGGCGCAAGTTCCTTTGAGATCTGTCAGCGGTGAGGAGAGCTTGAAATTTTAATTAGGAATTTAACGTGCAAGTGAAGTCAGTCTATCGTGAAGGAAACTGCATCGTCATTACCAATGTGCTTCTTATGGATTCTAGACAGATTCGAACCCTTGACTTTCTGTACAATATGTGAACAAAACTCCATTCGGCCGACAGCTGCAGACTACATCCAGACAAGATACCACGGATGTAAGCATCATCATGTAGTTTACTTCATTGTGGTCCGGAATCTTGATAACTTTCTCTATGGTTTGTGGATTTTTAATTTCTGGGCGAATTACTTATGATTCGTTAGCAGTGAGGAGATTTCGAGTTTTTAATTGGGATTCCCTAATGCAACTAAAGTTAGTCTACGGGGGAAGCCGAGAAGTGCTGCATTACCGTTTGATGCTTAATAGGAAATCCATCAGCGTGCATCTCACGGAACTCTGGTGAGATGATCGGTAATTAGTCGATTCACGACTCACCTGGGTTCCCCCCAAAATAACTGTTAGCTGAATTGCCAGTCATGAATTATATGGTTGAAGGGTGGGGGGGGGCGTCATATTCTTTCTCAGCCAGTTATTCGGACCGTCAACCTTGGAAGCATGGCATAGTGTTAGTCTGTTAACCATAAGTTCGTGATATTAAGCCCTATATATTCGTGAAGTGGGTGTCCTAGGTGATCTTCGGACAGAATGGAACAGTCACTCAGTGAGATTCGGGTTTTTGTCAGATTAAAATTCACCTTGAGGATGAAGCCTCCATTAAATTTTTGTTCTTCGGTTGGACATCAGCTATTGTGATTTACTTGTTTGTTTCCTGATGCACCGATCTTCCAGAATCGCAAAAGCCGAATAAAGACCTGTTTGTTTGAATCACCGGAAGTGATGTGGTAGAAAACGCATTCAAGAACACATTAGTTTGGTGTTGTTTGTCGTTTAGATATGACATCATGCGCTCAGACTTTTGTTTTGATGGAATAATGATGGTTCCGCGATTTTCCTCAGAATGTGTTCTTCAACTTGAACTCGAATCAGTGAACCCTACCGGTAGGAATACCCAAGATAGCTGCTGTTTCAGATGTACATCAAGTGCCTCGATTAATTTCAGTTGATTTTTAATGGGACAAAAGGCTTGCAGTTGGTCAACCAACAATTCTTCTAAACAAAAGTTTTGTTACCTCAAATCTACTTTATCTAGTTTGTATTATATTGTACTGTATTGTCTTGAGTCGTGTTTTCGCCTCATCATATCATGCCCTATTTATGAGTGCATACGGACATTCCGCAGTGTTAAGCTACAGTTGACTCGGAGTGACCATCAATGTTCGGACCACACAGAAAGATGCCTACCTTCCTTATGTATGCAGCTATCAGATGACCCTTTTTTGCATCTCCATGGGAGATGGGACTGTCTTTCCGCCTGCTCACTTCTTTAATCAAGTATACAAGTGACCTCTCTCGTATCCCCTTAGATTTTCTGACATGTTTTGCGATCACTGTGCAAACGTTTCCTAATAGCTCCATGTCCGCACTTTCCCGTATGAATTTCAGTTAATGAGTTTCCTATCTTTCAATCACCCTGAGGCTATCGAAATCAACTCCAGAGTGAATGTCGCACTAATTGCTGTTTTACTTTTTCCCTCGTGGCTTTATCTATCGCTGATCACTTTTCGGGGAAAGTGTACTGGTACCCCATCTCACAGATAAAACTCAGTGAGGAATCCTGTCGCTCTAGGTCATGTTCGGGCCCGGTTACTTCACACTAAATTGATATATGGGAACAGCAACCAAGAGAATATAATAGACATTTCCGGAAACTGACTGATAATTGAGACAAATTAAAAAAACCCACTGCAAATCATTGCAACGATGTAGATGCATTAAATTGAAGGTAAACTGTACTTGAAAAATTACGTGTTACCGGTTAAATTGGGAACCACAGAAGTTGAGTTATTCAAATAGAAAAGAAATTATGGTTCAGAAAACCTTGAACTCTGCTGTTGGCAGACGGAAGTCTATGACTGGCGTCCGGGCGATGGTTCAGATGTGTTTATCGGTTTCGAGGCAATCGTCGACACCGACATCTACTGAGAGCCGTCGTTTTATTTTATTCGTCGTGCGATTTAAATTTCCGAGGCCCCCAGGCCGATGTTGATCAATAAACATAGTGAGTTTTGCTATATACTATGTTATATAGCATATGCTATACTATGTACTATATATACTTTATGCTATATGTATATATATACTATATACCATATATATATATATATACTATATGTACTATATATACGATAAGAACGACGTTAGAGAACAAATCTTTTTTCTGTGATTTTCGCTCTTGGCTAGTATATCACAAATTTATGTGATACCAGAAATCACTTGATACATCGGGAGTAGATGCACTTTAGTGGAATAGTGGGGGTTAAATGTGGGGTAGGTCAATGAATCACGGAATAAATTAAGTGAATCCACCGTCAGAGAGGCTTATGGGAACAGATTTTTCGCACACGCAGGGGTTTCTTCTTGACTCCAATTTGTGGATCCAGCGGTCGGATTTCAATCACCTCTGCGATGGATTATAGTCTGGATCGTACTAGTTGTGATCGGTTCAGAGGTACCCGGTTTTTAATATCGAAGACTTGCTCTTTGTCAATGAAATGAATGCTTTGGGCCAAATGTAATGCGATTGAGCCTGGTTTCTTCCACATACCACTCACAGACACGGGACTGTGTTCTCGCATGTTGTCTGACAAATGCCTTGTCGTACGACCAACTTACGATGCCTTACAAGAGCATACTTATGTGTATACACTGGTAATAGAACGTGGTGATTTGTCCGGAACCTGATATTGAGACTGGAACTGAAGCTCAAACAGAGATTAGCAGCCATGTATTCGTATCAACAGATCTTTCTGGTCTTCTGGTAATCAGTTCAGCAACCAAGTCACCTTGGAAGGGGAACCACATGTAGACGGACTTCTTGCCAACTGCACCTCGTTTACGTTTTGGCTTTACGAACTGTTTAGTCTTGAGCACGAACCGTTCAGGATATCCATTCTACAGGAATTGCGTCCCAAGAATTTTAGTTCTCCTTGTGGGCACTTGGAGGAGATATCTTCATTGTTCTCTCAGTCGGTCATCTAATTAGGTTGCGCTTCTCTTGCAACGGAATGAAGCTGTCGAAGTAAATTTACTGATCGTCTCACGTTTATTTTCGGTGGACTTTGCGTTCTATTGTCACATCAGTCTACTTTTTATTACTAACATCTAAGAAACTTAAACGTCCGTTCTGTTCTGGCTAGATATAACCTCAAAATTAGTATGACCTGAATTAAGGCTGCTTAGCATGTCTGTTGTGCATATAGTTTCATCAGCAAGTATGAACATGTCGTCCACGCAGCGACAAAACGATGTTAACCGTGCAATAAATTTCGAGTTTGATCATGAGAAGAATTATTCCGCCGTCCACTCTTCAGTCACGGGATCCACATCACGTGGCGACACGTGTTGACTGGTTCCTCGAGTGAACAGTGCTATAACCTGTCTAAGTGCAAGTTAATCATACTGCTGATCAGCCACTCGTCGCCGAGCGCTTAAGTGTTCAAACTATTAGCCGCCGGTAGGTCACCGATTCGAGGCTCTGGAGTTTCGTGAGATGCGCATTGCTGATGATTCCCAATAAAGATGAAACAGTTGTACAGTGTTTCTGAGGTTTTCCGCATAGATTGACTTCACTTATGGTTTTAAATGATCGTCGGTTGTCGGTGCACTTTGAATTCAGGTGTGTGATTCTTGTGCTCGACAGCTCTTACCAGAGCACAGCGTGACAGCTTGTACAACTCGGATTTTACCCATTTTTCAAACCTTACAGAGAACCTGAAAATAGCCAAACCATAGGCACGCTGTTTCACCGGGTGTTTATGGGCAATGAGTCACTTCTGCCCATGTCTACCGAATAAGTCCTAGTTGAGAGGACGCTGTTCGCGTAAATGAGCTTTCCGGTATCCGAACATGTAGTATTTGAAAAGTTCCACTTTGAGATTGTCCGAAAAAGTGAACTCTGCTCTAACTTCAGTAGCAGTTTTATGTCTCATTGTGATATGTCGATTGCAACAGAGGAAAAGATATGAAGGTTTGTGAACTAACGTTAAATGTGGAAAAGTTGTTTTCGAGAAGTACACTCATTTGCAAATCATTTGGTTTTCACGAGAGACTCAACTGAATCTCTCATTTATGATGTCCTCCAACTGAATGTGCTGCACACAGGCTGCCTCATGTTTCAGTTGGCACGATATTCGAGATATCGCAGTATATTTCCATAAAGGAAACTACTCACAAGGTTGCTGAAAACTACTTGACAGCCCACGATCGGTTTCACCCTTATTGGGGCTCAGCAGGTAGGTGCAGTCCCCGAGTTTCCGTCGACCTTATGTTCTACTTGAACCCAAATTGAACTGCCTTTGAGAACTACACTCATTTGCAAATCATTTGGTTTTCACGAGAGACTCAACTGATCTCTCGTTTTATGATGTTCTACAACTGAATGTGCTGCACACAGACCGCCTCATGTTTACAAATAAGTGCATTTCTCGAAAACAGTCCAATTTGAGTTCGAGTAGAACATAAGGTTGACGGAAACTCGGGGACTGCGCCTACCTGATGAGCCCCAAGTGGAGCGAAACCGGTCGTGGGCTGTCGACGGATTTTCAGCAACCTTGTGAGTGGTCCCCTTTATGGAAAACCTGTTTTTCTACTTGCCAGAACGGTTTCCATTGGAGTGAGAATAAACAGTTCCACAGAAAATAACCCTGATCTGACAGTGTGCTGGTTTTGTTGATTCACCAAGAACCTGGCCTAAATCTGGTTCGCTGCGGTTGCTTGTTTTGGTTGTCAAAATTGAAAGAATTTAGACAACCGTAGTTCGTGTGATTAGCCTATGACTAGAATTCAAAACTCTTTCAATCGAAGGATTTCTATCCAAAGCAATGTACTCCCGACCCAGTTTTTGGTCACTTTAGCTCCTTAAAAATGATTCTTTTTCAAACACCCTAGGGATTGGTTTTTCTATGTTCCTTTGAACAAAGAAGTTCGAACTGTCAAACCAGATGTCAGTTGGATCGGTCTTCATGGGATCACTTTGTGGTGTTCAGAAATTGTCATGAAACAAAAACACCTGATCCTTTTTGAAGAAGACGGACCCAACCAGTATAATCCAATCTTCTTGTTCAAACCTCCAGAAAAGGTTTGTTTACTCATATCCCACACAGGTCTATTCCTGTGCCACTAAGGCAAAGACTGCACTGTACTACTCAAAGAAGGCATTTTAGAAATGGAATGCAGTTTCTCAAAGTCACTTCCCATCTACGACGCACCGTAATATTCCCACGAATTTAGCTTACTTTATAGACGAGATGAACTATCTCCATTCATCGTGGTCATCAGTTCTGTAAGTAGAATATCAAAATATTTTCTCTCAAGCAAATTAGCGAAATTAGTGAACAAATCAACAGCCGCCTGATCACTTTTAAATTCCGTAACCCTTTTTTCGGATAACTCATACAGTATCAGAAACAACAACGACAACAAAAGTTGCTGTAATACATCTGTAGGGCTATCTTTGCTTCTCCTGTTTTTAAACATACGGAGGCAACTAGAACTTGAGCCGTTTGGAAGATCATGCGCTGGAATGGACGGATACCTTAACTGGCCAAATCAACAAGAAAGTTGGTCCATCTCAGACCAGTTTGATAATCCCGGCTACGGCGCACGTATTTGCCAGTACAGCCATATTCAACACACCAGTGACTAAATAGTGAGATTCAGAGCCAGTGTTCAAATTGTGTCTGAAACGAGAATCCAGACATCCTGATGCAGACCCGGCAGACCCGTTACTTACCAACAGCGACTTACTTGCAGTTCTGAGCTATCAGATAATGAGGTGGTCGCAGTTCGACAGCAAGGGTTGCGTGACATTCATAAATTGATCGCAGATGCTTTCTCACTCTCTCACTAACTTGTGCACACTGTTGAGTTATTAGCCAAATTATTTCACTAAAAGCACAACTCAGCCGGGAAATCAACTCTTTCTAATGCTCGAGCTTTGCTAGTTGGCAAGATGAACAAATATGTCAACTTAAATCAGGAAGACTAGTACGTTTTTCCACGATCACCATTCGAAGCGTCCGAAGTTGTTATTCACTTCCGTCCGCACTGTTATTCATACGGGGGTGATGTGACGAATGGGGATAAGGGAATTACGTTGGCCGTTGAGTTTCCCATACCACCTTCACAGATAACCCATATGGTAGCCAAGTATGACTTCAGGTTTGTGTAGAGCAGAAGGGAATGTCCAAATAAGTTTCTGGAAGATTAGCGAATATAAACTCAGCTGCAAACTAATTTGGTTCTTTCGAGAGACTCACCTGGAACCCAGCTGAATCTCTCGTTTATGATGTTCTCAGGAAACTGAATGTGCCTGAGAACATCATAAACGAGAGATTCAGCTGAGTTCCAGGTGAGTCTCTCGAAAGAACCAAATTAGTTTGCAGATGAGTGTATATTCGCTAATTTCGTGCAATTTGGTTTCAAGTAGAACATAAGGTTAAGGGAAACCCGGGGACTGCGCCTATTTGATGAGCCCCAAGAAGGGCGAAACCGGTCGTGGGCTGTCGATGGATTTTCAGCAACTTATGAGTAGTACATTACAAATTTCTGGAAGATTGCTGTGATAACAAGAGCGTCTCGGATTTTCCTAGGGTTTTACTCACGCTCATGAAACAACAGACAATTGACAGGTTCAGTTAGTTGCCAAAACAGATGGTTTGTGGTGAATAGGCCTCATACATAGTAAATTATCTTCTGTTCATACTCATCTTTTTATTGTCACCATCCGAGTGGCGGCTCCTCACCGTTATGCAGGCAAGTATACACAAAAGCATATTTCATGAACAAAACTACTGACAAGGTTGCTGTGAAATCCGCCCGAATTCACTGATGTGTGTTTGTCGCTTTGTATTTTTTCTCTGCCAGTGCGCATGTTAAACCTTAATTTATGAACTACGTGGCTTAGACACCCTAGAGTGTCCAAGCGTGAACACATTAGGCAGTTCAGTCGTGATAATTCAGGCGTTTCCGGTGTACACTGGTGTGGTAGTGATATCAGGCGAACATCACATGCCAGACGTCCGCGGTTAGCATCCGGGCCTATTATTGGCGTTCTCTAATACGACCCAAACTGACGTCCAACCCTATGGTGTGAGCTGACCAGAGTAAATGCAGGGGGAGGACTGTTCTAAGGAGGGTGATGTGGACATAAGTTTGGCCTTTCATCTACGAAATTGTGTGTGCTTGTGTGCTGTACATGTGCATGTGCGTGGGTGATTCCACGTTCATCTCGCTGATCTTACCGATTCCGTGCTTCTGGAATGGACACGTACTAGACAGTAGTGTCCTGTGACTAGTCCGGTTCGTCAACGGTAGCCTCACTCTACAGTCACGCTTACCGGTATTTGTATGCCTGTACCCCACATCTACACCCCATTTGTTCCTTTAAGGGAAAGGTTGATCTTGAATCGGACGGCCAGAGTGGAATAATAGCCCGCCGTCCACTGGCTAGGAGAACAGTGTCACTTCACTGAACACATTCCAAGGTTCTTCGAGAAATACACTCATTTGCAAATCAGTTTGGTTTTCATGAGAGATTCAGCTGAAACTCTCGTTTATGATATTCTACAACTGAAAGTGCTGCACACAGACCGCCTCATGTTTCAGTTGGCACGATATTCGAGATATCGCAGTATATTTTCACAAAGGAAACTACTCACAAGGTTGCTGAAAACTCTTCGACAGTCAAAGACCGGTTTCACCATTCTTAGGGCTCATCAGGTAGGCGAAGTCCCCGAGTTTCCGTCAACCTTATGATCTGCTTGAACCCAAATTGGACTATTTTCGAGAACTACACTCATTTGCTAATCAATTTGGTTTTTCAGCATCCTTGTGAGTAGTTTCCTTTATGAAAACATTCCAAGGTTGTTCTGTTCCATGTCTGACTGGTGTTTGCCTTTGCGTTTGAGTTTAGGTCGGTTCACGCACGCCCACAGGTGTAACTGTACAGCGTTCACCTTAAACTGTGGTGTTTCGCGGTGCGGTGCAGTCCGCCAACTGTCCTTTTTGATCTGCTCTGTCTGTTCAATGTGTTCAAATCCCAAATAGTTCTATGGCCCTTGCGGTATACGCTGAGATGAAGAATATAATGAAAGAGAAACTCACTCGTATCCCCTTTTAGCACCGTTCTGATTTGTAACCCAGCGTTTATCTCCGAATGAGTTCAGTTAAATAAGGCTGATCCAAACTAGAATAAACAGGTGCTACCGAAATTGGGATACTTGGTAGTCGGTTGTACAAACATTCTCATCATCCCAGAGAAGGTCGTCATATGATTAGTTACCAGTTTATTTTCTGTCGATTTTTGTAGTATCAGCTACCTATATTTGGTGATGTCTCAGCGGTTTAAACAAAACTTCGAATCCAATTCGTGTTCGCTTAAGTTCGCTGAAAGGGTGGTTAGGAGGGACACTGAAGCGTTCCGTTTTGTGTTGGAGGACCACTACTATGGTATAAACTTGTGTTTGTACAAGTTATTCAAAGTCAACTAGGAACCACTGCACGCTAATGAGTGTTCGCGCAGTTTGACCTTGAGAAATTTAGCCAGAAGTCTTCACCAAGTCTACCGACGCGGCAGTTACAGAACGGACACAAACATACTTGTATCCCAATACAAAAGTAGGTACATCCAGACGAACACAACGGAAATAATACAGTCTATGGCTTTAGGAAACTCGCTGTATTCGATATATTGCGGAATCTCTGATGGCCACCAGAAGGTTTTGTGCCAAAGAGGAGATGCAGTTGATCAGGCTAGTTAAATTATAAAAATTGGCTTCAAAATGCGCATCAGGAGCAAGTTTCAGTCACAGCCGCTTTATCACAGACATAGGCAACGTCGGTGTTCAGTTGTTCAGTACCGTCAGTTTGGGCTGATTCCTGCGGTTCGTATAGTAAACGCTTCCTCAGGTAGAGCGTGCTACTTCTGTGACTGGTTCACACCCACGTATCTTAATCCTCAGCAATTGTATATCAAGTGGATGTCCCTTACCCGATCAACAAAACTAGATGGTCGTGATCTCATTCCGCTCGAACTTTCTTGTTTGATGGAGTTGCTATCAAAATCAGAAAGCTATCCAGTGAGGATCCTTCGCGAGTTGGCTGCGGCACCTTATTCATTCGGGGATCTGTATTCCGGATCGTTCTGAATTTGGGAGCGGACGGTCCTTAACATCTTCCACTTTCTGTGACAGTGGTCTGACTTCTTCCGGCAGTGTCAGTGAAGTTAGAGCAGACATACTTTTTACTTGGCTCCCAACTATGCGACATGCCATGATTCCGAAGAGTTGTACACGAAGAAGTCACTACGTATACTCAAATTTCTTTGATCCATTCAGGAGACAGCAATCCAGCTTGAACTGCATCTAGGTAGCACAAGGCATTCACCTGAGTTGACGTTTACGCGGTCTTCTCAAGTGTGATGACCAGACGCCGGTAAGCGTGGTAGAGAGTTACAGGTACTTTTGAGGCCGGTCTGATACTGGGGAACTGAACACTTTCGGGTTTCGGATCAGTTGATTCAAACTTCAGAAGTCAAGCCAATGTGCGCAAATTCTATCAATCTTTTCGACCGTCACAACAAGATGGTTTCAAATCTATTTTGTTTATCAGTTATGTCGCATTTGAGTAGTTCTTGACCCGTTCCTTCAAATGGATTGGTAAATGCCAAGTGTCCTAGAGTCTTGGATCACTTAGGAGACAAGCGGTATTCATTCTCGATCTATTTGTAGGCTAAAATATGTCTTAATTACCCACGGATAACACCAGAAATATCTTCGCCAGCAAAGCAATATCAGATGGAAGTTTTCGGATAGGTGCATTGGGATGCGAAGGAGAGATATATGTTAAAAGAAAAAATCAAGCACATGAATTAGAGAGTTGTCTGTTGGAGAATATTTGTCCAATAAGGAACAACCATCTCATTCGTATTGAGCAGCTGATCGAGGGACGAACGAACTCAAGGTATGTATGGTGTGAACTGCGTTTGGAATAATACACCAGAGTTGTTAGCTGGGAAAATAACATTGGACAGTGGGTGTTGGGTTGCCGGAAATCCATCAAGATGGATTCGCTTCGCTCCGTGGAAATCTGATTTTATTACTGTAAAGACGCTTTTTTATTAGATTACGAACAGCACCGAGCCACCCTTGCAAACCTCAATGGATGTTCCAGTGTGCTCGTTTCTAATTGATCTGATTGACCCCGCAGCACTTGGGGTCGGTCGATCCTTGTTTGTAGTATTGACTAAAAAAGAGAATCGGTAGTAGGACGATGAAACCCCTAGTTCACTGAAAAAAATTGGATTATGGACAGAAGGACGTTTTCCCAAATTCGTATCACTATTGGTCGATAGTGTAGTCGGCTTGTGGAGCACCGGTCTCACCCTATGTTCGGTAACTCCACAAAGAGAAAACTCTAGCCTTTGGACCGATGAGTTTAATGCCTTAGCTTTGATTTCTAATTCCTAAGTTCTGGATTAAAGTTGGCTTCCTATACAGAAACCCTGATCCGGGTCTAGGACCCCTAATCATTATGCATTGATCGATTAACCGAACCTCCGATAGTTGGGGTAACCGTTTACTTCAAAATAATGGCGAATAAGGTTAGTAGATCTAGCCTATACAAAGGCCTCCACTTGTATTCTCTACATAGAATTTCAAAGGCACTCATCAACTCCAACTTTACCTTACGTCAGGGGGAATTTTCCATGTATGCAGTGTAAACCGCCACAAAATGCGCGCAATCCCGTTCGAATACATTTGCGGTACTGTATGTTGATAGTGTCAGGACCTCACCTGTGGTGTTGCCATGCTTACCAACAAGCACCTTAGAAGGATATTAATTTTGAAATACTAATAAGGTCTGGAGTCGTACGATAACTTTATGAGAATCTACCAAGTATTTCCTGAATGTTCCTCTCTCGTTTCTTCGCGATTACTATGCGATTCAGTGTATCCGCAGAACGTTCTGTCCACCATTTTCACTACATTGCTGGGGTCCGTATGTTCTGTATATCGCGTCGGTTTCATAAACCTACGATTTATTAGAAAAGGACCAACACTTTGATGCATATCATTTTGAAACGAGTGTAACAAACGGAAAAAATGGTTTATTGTCCAAAAACTGCAGGTCACACTTCGAGTAGGCACCAGTAATTACATGTCAATAAGACTTATTGGAGGTTCCGATCCCATCAACATGACTGCACGAGCACGGTTCACTTAGGGATGGGCAAGGCTGGATTACACATCTCTTTGATTCTCGTCTAACAGTTATGAGAACAGAGAATATCCTAAGTAACCGATGAGCATAGCTGCTGACTTATCAGTACACGTGTAATGAATGGTCCCACTGAGAATCAGACAATGAATGCAGTAATAACAGTTTTTGCTGCGATAGACAGTAGCTTAAAGTCAGTAGTTTCACAGTGTATAGAAAAACGCAGTGCGAAAAGTGGACTAATTCGAAAGGGGACTTATCGTTTGAAGACAGCTGATGTGGGCTCCTGAGTGATGGTCTGAACGCGAGACATGTATTTGTGCAGTACACGTGTTCCCTAATAGTCCGCGGATTTGTGGAGTTCAGTCCTGTTACTGTTGCGGAACAAGAGTCACGTGATCTGGTGAGTGACTGCTATAAGCTAAGCTACATATTCCCGAGTTCTCCTGACTAAGAAGAAGCCTTTTTTGCAGAGCCTTATGGGCCACAATCCTGTGAGTCAACACAGGAAGGCAGTCATTTGCCTTGAGGACGAGATTTCCTTTCTAGACCTACTCATCACAGCTGTCGAGCGGGCTCGCAAGCCAGTAATTATTTAAGTACCCATTCATAGATTGCAATAAAGGGTATTCTGCTATTCCAGCCCAGACTCTGTTTATATCGGAAGCTGGCGCTTGAAAGGTGGTACAAGGTTATTCCGGCTGGCTAACTCTTACGAGATAAAGAAATGCTTTTCATCGCCTATCAAAAAGATATCCTCAAAGTAAATCTACATGACGTTGCAAACGTGTGTCATAAGATTATGTCTAGCCTCAGACTGACTGGTCTAGACTATTCACTTCATTTAACCTGATCCAGTTATGTGTACCTTGGTATCCGACTTCACCGTTCAGATGAAAAACATTTAGAGCAGCTTGATTTAATGAGATTGTTAAAAACCATAATGGATTCGACCTTTCCAACAGCGCAATTTAAGTTACTCGTTCCTGAGAGTTAATTTAATCAATTCGTAAAACGTGTTTTTCATCGTCAGCGGCGTCAAAAGGCGTTGCGTTCGCGAGCACAATAACCATCCCAGCGCATTTTGGCCCGGCTTGTGCTCACAAATGTTTCAATGGGTACATGCCGGTTCGATCGATACAAAAGTGTTCCACCACAGGTTGAGCATGTTCGCTGTTGTTTACTGGCAGCAGTCTCCCACTGCTGAAGGTTTGTGGTAGATTGTTTCACGAACCCCACAGAGTTTGCTTTTCGCCTGGAGGATCACATGGTACGACAGATTGCATTCATCACATTTTTTTGTCCAACTGAACCACTTGGCTCAAGATGAGTGGCGGGGAACCACACACTAGCTAATATTTGATCTAACAACTGGTCCGTGCAAGTGACAAGAAAGCACTGATGTGAACACGTAATGAGTAGAGGCTGAGTAGAGGGGGCTAAACAAGTATTCATGAGAGAAAGGTGGTGAAAGCAGATAGAGGCTTGAGTGAGTAGGTTTCAAACTATTGTGAGTGGATAGTTGTTTGTTTAACTCTAATCCGCACTCATTGTTAAATTTTTTATCTATTCTTCTAGTGGATCATTGTCGATCCGAAACGATACCGAATAAAAAGTGCATATATTTACTAGTGTTTGCCTAAAGTTGGAATGAGAAAACTGTTGAACAATCTGGCCGTTCAGACACTTAATTCGCGCGTTGCATACTCACGAAATACCTTTTTTTCACATGCATGACTGTATTGAATTACAAGCAGCTGGAAGTTTTTGAGTATTTGCACAACAGCTTAAATTCTAATCTAGGCTGATCACGAGTTACAGTTGACCAGACGCCGGTGAATGCTTTTGAGCTCCAGGTGCCTCCACACCGAAGGTACATCCCTACAGCGCTTCCATCAGTTCTAGTGTGCCATGACATCAAGGAACGGCTGTTTGATTCTTGGCGGGTTTTCCTGTCGCTTTTATATGTTCCACACAAGCTTCTCACTACTTGTAAAATGAGATTAGTCACCCCAGGCGTGCTGCCTAGCTAGACTTTTGTCTTTTGTAAGCCCAAGGCACACTGGAAGTCTAAACATTAACGTTACTAAAAGGCTAAGAATGAAGCACTTGGATGTCCTGAAAGTATGAAAATTGAAAAAAAAAAACAGAAAAAGAAGCATTCCATATTCTGTACATGGTCACAAAGGTATCGTAGGTCGCTTGATCAGGCTGATTGGAGTTCCAGCTTGTCTGACGAGAGGCGATAGCGGTAATAATGGTGAGGACGTTTGAGTAGCCGGATGCCAAGGTCAGGGAACTCTGAGGTTCGAACGTGAAGGCATAATTTTGGTGCTGGTTACTTCATTAGAGTTGTCAGGCACTGCGTGAAACTGAGCTGGTCCGGTTCGTAATCGGGATGGTCATTTTCGCCTGCCAACTACCTTGGGCGAATGTTTGCAAATGAGCATCCATTGATCACAGTCTTTCAGTGAGATCCTAGTCCCATCAAGAATTATCCAGCTCAACAGAAAAGTAGTACAAGAACGGAATTTCCACTTTGTGAACATACAGGCAGGGCTGAATGGACTGAATCAGTGACTTGTTTCATCCACAGCACTACCCAAGTAGGAGAGTCGAAAGACAGAATGCCAGACAAGTTGATGGGAAGTGACTGTGTCTAGTTAGAAGCAAGACTCTTCAAACAGTGATGATGCCAAGATGAAAAGGCAATGCTCATTATGCAACCCACATAAAGTATTCGATTCTGCTACAAGTATAACCTCACATGTGGGCAAAAAGCTCTAAGTTGGAAGGAGTTAGTACCGGTAAAAGTGTATGACAACAAACACACATTCCGGCCACAAATCGGGAAACGTGTGAATTTTTTTAACAACCTATGTTGAATTGAGTCTAATTCTGTCTTGAAAAACCTCATGAAGATACAACTAGTCATTTATTTCAGTAGAAGTCAGCTTATTACTAGATGGAAAGCACTGTAATGCTTCAATGTATGTGCACTGTCTATATTGCACTTCTTCTTTTTAAAAGAAGGATCAACAGCTAACCTTTTACCTCGAACATATAGGGAGCAGCTATGATTTGTGGCGAAGACTAAGTCATCCGCTTTGCTTATTTTAACTAAACTACAGGCGAGCGATTGCTTATTCCTTCCGGCCCAGAAAAATCTTCTACCTTGTAAACCTAAGAGGCACCTGGAATCAGTACTTCGGAGAAACGCAAGGCCATTGTTTACGCACTACCACTATCAAGACGGTACGACACAATCTGGGCTTGGATCTACGGCGCATTCACCCATCTGATTCAAAACTACCGATTCACACAGCAAAATACTTGACCGTTCTGTATTTCGCCTGCTCGCCTTCTAAGCCTAAGCACACAGTCGCATGAGAAAGCAAAGATGACAGCCGACAATCGAGGCCATGCTAGGTCAATGTTATCAGGCCGTTGGACCTAATTTTTGGTCTTAATCTTTTTAGGTGCAGCATTAGAAGAAACTGCATGTAATGAATGCATTCATTTGCACGAGGCCAGCCTCGAGAAAAACCCCCTTTTTCCGTTATCACATGTCATGAGTATCACTTATTACTTCCACTAGTACTGTTAGCCTGTTGCTCAATACTACTGCTTGGTGAGTTACCTAGTTGGTAGCTCATATCCTTGCTTATAATATTTCCGAGTCTTTGTCCACCAGCCCCGCTAGAGAACACCTCTCATTTTATATGCGTTGCGTGAAAGGCAAAATCACAAGGTGCATTACAAACTATAGCGTATTGTACAATGAAGTAAAATTTTACTCCACAATACCTCTCAAATGGCAACGCTTCGCAAGCCGCACACTCCACCGTAGCGTACTAAACAGTGTTCATCATCAAGTATGACTTTGTCTGTGATCTATCAGTAGGCAAATCACGTCACAGAGACTCAAGATCCACCAACTATGTGGTGACCTGTCCTAATTGCATAAATCCCGCTTGAATTTGGTGGATGTATGCTAGCTGAAATGAGATAGTACTCATTTGCTACCATTTGAACGCCTGAGCGTTAGAATATCTGACTGACGTCTACGCAAACGATGTGATTCGTAAATGTGGACGCTGCATTGACATTTGATAAAGTAGCCTTCTAATTGCACCGGAACCTTCTTTAGTTAAGTAAAACATCTAAAACGTAACAACTAATGTTCGACACTTTTGACAATTCCCACAATTCTGGATAACGTTCATGTATTTTTGTGCAACTCAGAAGTCCTAATAGTGTTTCGGACAATGAGTTACCGCTGGATTAGTTTTTCACTTATACTGTGTTTCCAATGCTTTCCCAAGTTTTTTCAAGCACACCGAGTTCTAACTGGACGCAATGCTGTCCCACAGCCCATTCTGAGTAAAGATCTGTATGTGCTAAAGCCGTTAAACAGAAGCCTTGACTAAATGGTTATTGACAGACTAAAACTCACAGTCCGGCAAGTGTTGAGTGATGAAAGGACGAATCTGTTGGTAATGAATAGTTCGACCACCTAAAACGGTCGTTTCATTCATCGTACTACTGATTTTAGTAGTTATGCTCAAAGAATTCAAATGGCTGTCATCGCATTATCGTGCGTGACATTATACATATTTATGTTCATTTGTAGTGAATGGACGTTGGTAGCTGCTGAGTGCGTGTCAGCATTGCGAGAGGTCTCAGCCCGGCCTTAGATGACAAGATTATACTATCACAACAGCCAAGCCATACCCCTTGAATACGGAGGTTATTCACCCATATCTAGTCTTTAGAAGAGCGGGGCTGTCCCCGTTAACATTAGTGAAATGAAAACGAAAAAAATAGCTGGTTGGGATTCCGGCTCAGTAAGGACATTTCGTCGGAACGGCACGGTGAAACCACCGTTTATATAACTAAATATGGACAATCTTCCGAAATATGGAAGAAAACAGATTTTTGCCTGTAACGTCTTCAGAGTTGAAGTCAACAGAGAAACTTACAGTTGTTGTCAACAACTTTTTCTGAATGTTCACATAGACTCCGCACTTTCTAGTCTTTTTCAAAGTGCCCGTGGGCCCGCTACTTGCATTCTGGTGTCTGTTCAATACGCTCACCCCTTGAATTAGTCAATACCTTTGTGATTACCGCAATACGGGTCACCGTTGAGAAAGCACTGTTGGAATTTTAATTTGGTTGGCCGCTCTTCGGAGGGATCGCACAGTAAGTAGCATCCGCCGAAGGCATGTTATTTACTCTTCAAGAGGACAACGTCTCATTCGAGGAATATCTGTTGGGGGAGATCATTTCCGTGTAACAAGCTGGAATAGCGACGAACCACAAGAAGTTTGAAATTAACCGGTCTAGACCGTCTTGGTTTAGTTGTGCACAAATGATTACTAAGGCGCCTAGCTCTAGTGCATTAGGTCGGTGCATTTCATGATTTGTCTCATTTGATGCGGACATGATACTTTTAATCGGAGGTTCGATAAACAAAGCCCATATTAATTGACCACAAACACCCACTACGGTAACCACATTTCTGCTGACTCTCACACTACTCCTGTCAATTTTCATTCTTCCACTCCACTGAAAACTGCTCTCACGATAACACACTCTCTGAAATGCCGAGTTTCCGTCTCCACCGGAGAGGAAGGGAGGAATTTCCCACTTCCTCGTGAGAAGATTGGGCTCAAATGAACAGATAAACTATGACATTTCGGATGGTGCTTTTATACAGCTATTGCCGTTATGCGAGTTGACAATTGGAGCATTGAGCATACTGATTAAAATTTGGGGCAGGCGGCCGGAGGACCACAGTTCAACCGAGACTGGTGTGGATTTGAATTAAACAGGATCTCAAGCTACTCATTAGTAGTCAAAAGTTGACGCTGAATTCGCTCAACCAATCGGAAGATTGGGTAACCTGGCCACTACAATAGGAACCATATGGTCTTTCCTAGTGGAGACTGAACAAAGCCTATTGTTTGGCTACTTAGAAGTCTTGTATGAGATTCACAGACTAGTTACGACGGGCAATATGACTTCGAGATTAGTTAAATCACCTACCCACGTAAGCTAGCGGGAGCAAACCACATTTGAGTCATACAGCGGCATCAGGCCTAGGTTTGTTTTTGTGGGCTTGTTACATTCACGTAATCAGCCACAATAAGGGTAAACTTGTGTTCTGCAGGTGCTCGAGATTGATAGCATCCCTTGATGTGAATCCCTCTGGGGCAAGTGACCCTATATAGATCTCGAGAGGTGAAAAGTTTATAGACGGGCCAATTTTGAGGGTCTAGAGCGGAATAAAGAAAAATCATTCTCAACCGAAAGCGTCTAAAATGTACGCAGTATTCCCCACTGGCTAGCTACTATATGAAGAATTCCGCATGTACTAAGTACGCTACTCATAAGGTTGCTGAAAACTCTTCGACAGTCCACAACTGGCTTTGCTTTTCTTGGGGCTTGTAAACATAAAAAAAAAACAAGAGTCAACTAGGTTTCAAATCGATATGCAAATGAATGTACTTGTCGAAATCCTGCGTATGCTATTTTAATAGCATTAACCGAGAGGTTGTTAATGCTCTAACGGAACCCGAAAACTAGTTATACGTACGAGACAATGGGGAGCACTAACAATGTCCGCTTGTTGAGTAAAATTATTACAGTAGATATATATGCAAACAGGGGACTTATCGTTTTGCAGGTACAGTTTGATAAATCCTGTTGTAAATCCGGATGCAGATTTCGTGTCTTCTTCGCTGTTTTAACAGCCACACGTAGTCCTGGATATCCGTGACTGAAACGCCGTAAAAAATCCTGAGCGGCTCTGCTCCGAGCTGGGCTACGTGCGAAGCTCTGTTGAGTTGTGTCGTGTTGCTGTGCTTGCATCCTATTTGTAGGACGTTTGCGTGTGTGTGGGTGTCAGCACATGACTTTTTGCTACCGTATCAGACGGTAGACAGTCGATATCGCATGTGTATCGTGGTTTGCACTATTAGGGAAAAAACGAGGTCTTGGAATGAAGGGCTTGACTGTGAGTTGTGTAGTCAAATTAGTCACGGTTGTGTGGCTTGATTTGTGAGTGCAAGGAAAAAAGATAGATCTCGTGATCCAGCGAGTGGCGGTGACCTGTACAATCATGCATGTGGCGAAAGGATAACTACAAGGTAACAGCTATTCCGGATCTATGTTAATGATACAGACGGAGTTCATCTAACTTCTGTCTGATGATTTCATTTGCGGATTGACGGAGCGGGATGCTGAGCATCAGACCGCTGCCGAGCATGCTGTGAAGATGAACGCTTTACAGGAAAAAGACCAGTATTCAAACCGACACACTTTGTCTTGGATCTGATTTTCGGATGTTGACTTCAGAGTTTCGACCACAAACTCTGAATCGAAAAAGATGTCTGCTTTTTCGTATGTGAATGATACGGGACGTCAAAAAAAGCCTGACGCTTTTTTATTCTCAAGTTCACAATATATCTTCCATCCAAAACTGAATCGGTCACCCTTAAAAATGTGATTTTGGGGAGGTCTTGAGACTTGTATGGTACACGGGGATAGACACAACAACCCGGTCACGAATATCTACAAAATGGGAAAATCTTTGTACGAGAAATCGGTGGACTTAAGGTGCGGAACTGGACGTACAGATTTCATGACCACCATTGGTTGGTTAGCTTGTGAGTTTGAAATCCCCGTTTAACATTTTGACCAGTTATTGTCCTGTGATGAAGCACGTGCCTACACAGGTTATCAGTGGCAAGGACGAGTGCGATTCACTTGACTTGGTCTTCCACCCACATATTCCTGCAATACAGACGAAATTACTCTGGTTGAATCTGGGCAAAATTTTTTGAAGTGTAAGGAAGTTCTCAATTGAGCCATCAGGTTTTTGTGAGTGACATGAACCTGTCAGTTAGCGGAACACAGACACAGCGACGTCTCGAAAACAACAGTTCGAGGCTCATCGACAGGTTAGCTTTTCTACTTTAATTAACTGAAACCCGAATAAACCAGTTTCACGTAGAGCTGGGCTTGAGCGTTCCAAGTAGGCTAAAGATCAATGGATTGGTTGCTACGGGGTGTCTGAACTTATATCTACATAGTGCTTAAGGGTTGTGTTTGACAGGAGGACACTTGAATCCCCCTGGTGGTCAAACAACTTGAGTCGTAGCCACAATAACAATACAGATGGGTCTCACGATGAACGGTTTTTTAGTGCTTGAGACCGTCGGCCCATAGAAAGAAGGCGCTGCTTTCAGTGATCAATCTTATCTGGTGCAAGTCCTTTCCGTTTTCCTCAAGATGAACGGACTAGAGCACCGGTTCAGTCCCGAATGTA
Source organism: Opisthorchis viverrini (assembly GCF_000715545.1). Classification (NCBI taxonomy): domain Eukaryota; kingdom Metazoa; phylum Platyhelminthes; class Trematoda; order Opisthorchiida; family Opisthorchiidae; genus Opisthorchis; species Opisthorchis viverrini. Next base: position 1,037,722 of record NW_008751672.1, read on the forward strand.
AGCCAAATCACTATATGTTGTTGATAATATGAAAAGGTCATTGGTTTTATTTATGTATCTTGTTTCAACCAAAAAATTACTTGAGTAAGTAAGTGAAAACGTAAGTAAGAAACGGGCCAAAAGTATGGACGCAATGCAATACTCATAAGCATGCTTAAGACTCTTCGGCAGCCCACGACAGGGTTTGCAGTTCTTTAGCAACCCTATGAGTAGTGTGTTAAGTCCATGCGTTGTATTGTGACATTTCGAATACCATACCAACTGAAATGTGGGTTGGTCTACCGCGGCACACTCGTTTGCTTAAGAACATCATAAACGAGAGATTCAGCTGAGTTTCCCGCATATAAGATGAGATTAATTCGCCCTTACGATCAATTTTCCTAACGTTCTATCCTCATTTATTGCATCAGATAAGTAGGTTTTGTTGATTCCACCAAATGTTCTCCTTCATTTCTCTTCTGGTTGCCTGGTTATTTTTCCCCTTTCACTACAATACCACGAAGGCAAAGGTGTTTCTCAATCATTGCCCGAGCATTTCAAGGCACTGACCTGTACAGCCCTTCAAATTGTACTGACAATTTTGTGCTTTGTTTCGCTACCTCTTTGGACTCGGACCACTCGTACACTTTAAGTTCCTTTAACAAACTATCCGTACCTCCAAATGAAGCCAAGTTGCATTTCACCCCACTAAGTCATCCACCAATAGTATTTCTATAGCCGTTCTGCTTCTATTCGTCTGAAAGTCCTGTCGGAATTCCTCATTGACCTCGATAACCTACATACGACGTTTGACAAGCACATGTATCCTTCTGTGCTCTTTTCCCTTGCGCTGTTTTAGACTGTGTAGATTGAAGATTCTCCTAAACCTTGAGAAACTCTCGTCTCCAGAAAACCGCGTTAATCCGAATGTCCCCACAGTTAGTCACGAATTCGTTTGTTCCCTTGTCCTTGTTTGCATCACTATTTTTTCAGACCTGTGTATTCTTGGACAAAGCCGCAAATGCTAATCTGACAACTTTTCTAAATATAACTTCTCGCATCTTTTCTTTTATTTTTCTGTTATAAAATACGTGGCTGAGTTTTGGCCTTTGGTTGTCCTCCTCTCTACTTTGACTGCTACCAGTCACATCTTACAGTCGTGCAACCTGTTAATGAACCCAAACGAACCGATGATCCACCTAACGTCGCACTAATAATGTCTCCTTGTATGATGACGAAACGTTTGCGGGTTAGTTGCCAAGCTTGGCAAACAGATCAACATCCATCTGATCAACAACGAAGAACCGATGATCCATGTTTATTAGACAGGAAGGAAAGGAGGCAACAGTTCCACCACGGCTGTTTCTGCTACCGTTTATGGTTTCAGTCGTGAAAGCACGACCATCGAACGTGGCGAGTAACAAATCCAGTTTCCTACTTGAAGCGATACTGTGGGTTTCTCAGCAGGCCGAATAGATGGGACTGTCTGTGAAAAATGACGCTGTTAGGCTTCAAAACTGCGAGAAAAGTCATTGTGCTGAAACTCGATTATGTTGAGTGAGCACGTTTATCTCGGTGTCACTTAGGAACTGCGCTTCAGTCACTGTAAACAACACCCCTTTTCCATTCTTCGGGGCCATGTTTAACCCCTAGAATACAAGATGATTGGATGTGCGAGCCGAGTGTGAACTCGACAAGTTACTTCATTTGGCTGAAGATACTTTCTCTGCTCTATAAATTTCTCGGGTTACCTTAAACGACCACTATCGTCATCCACACATTCCAGTCAAGAATACGTTGGCTCCTCAGGTGAAGTGGTTGAAGTCATTTGATTGAGCGAAGCCGGTTGATCCAGTACAATATTACTCAAATTCTTGCTGTCGGCTACTACAAGGTTGTAACGCGGGGGAAACAGGATTTTTGCAAAGCCGCTTGATACCAGTGGCGTTTCTTAATTTCTCGTCACCATCATTCTGGGTACACAGCCGAAAATCTCTTCAGTGTGTTATGCTCCATCACTCCAGCTGTTTACCAATGAAGCTTCGGTAAACTATTCATGCGATCATGTGCTCGAACTGGCTCGGTGGTTAAGGAATCAATTCACTAACCGGAAGGTTCATGGTTCTAGCCCAGCCTTGGCATCTTGATTGTTTCTCTCTCGGCTTGGGCAACCTGGCAGTATCTCAGCCCTCGTACTCCTTTCCGACAGCTTGGCGGCTAAGCACCGAAAGTGTGTTACAACTGAACGATTATAACATTTATAATGATCGTCATCATCATCGTAGACAGCATGTCATCAGTGTTCAATACTGATGTTTCGCTGACGTACAACAAGCCTTACTGTGAAAAAAAGAAGAAAGGTGAACAGCGTGGGTGCAAAGGGCAGCCCATCAAAAAACACCTGCACCTTCTTCTCCTCGAAGACGAGAGCGATGTTGTCTGCATATTCCAGGTCGATAAGGTTTTCATCGCAGACTATTTGAACGCTGGGGTTTTGGAGATCTTCAGTCAGTTTGGGAAACGTTTGGGATAGATCGGGAAGTCATAGTTTTAAAGAGAAAGTGAGTAGCAGTCATTCTTTACCGCTAAATATCCAGGTGGTCCAGTGAACTAATAAAAAACCATTTCAGAAATTATGCTGCATGGTTAGTTCTCGTGGTACTCCGTGGTACAATGAAATTAATGATCCGGAAGAATGCCGACGTACCCCGTACCATCCTGAGGGTATCATATGAACATTTGGTTTGTATTTTGAGGCCCCAGGCAACTGCTCCTGAGGTAGGAATCACAGTCAACATAGATAAAAAGCAGTTGCAGTTAAACACTGCCCCAAATTTGTAAGCCGACCACCGAATAAATCAATTACAGCGAGCCTCCAATGTTTGGAATGGGTACTTTGCTTTGGCGTATATGATCTAAGACTTACTAATCACAACTTAATGGGTTCGACCAAGAAACGGTTACATGTACGATTGCTTAAGAACACTGTCATGTTTACACCCAAGTTTTAAAACAAACGTGGTGCTGGCATTCAGTCAGCCAGCTTATAAGAGGTTTCGCTTGATCACAAATGCATATCACCTAATCATTGGGGTAAAAACCGAGATCATGTATCTCGCTAGTTAAAAGATTCCATGAGAAATTCGCTACAGAGTTGTTCTGAATCTGACTTTCATGCTGTTAGCGAATTTGTTGTAGACGACTCGTTATCATGAGTAGCACGGCGCACTCACAACCAATTGAAAGTGGAAAAATTATTGATTATATTTCCGGACGGCCTTTTCAGATTGCTAAGACGGCCAGTGAAATAGCACATGACCTTTTCAGGCGAAATGAAAAAGAGCATAGTTAGAAAGTACAGTGCACCGTAAAGTACTTATACTATTTTTTTTCAAAATGCAACTGGCTTCTCTGCCTATGTGTAGAACTATCGGACCTGAACGGCGCACTCAGTGAATACAACGCTGGTGAGTAAAATCAAACTTTTCTGGAAGTCAAGATACTCAGAGGGGAGGAGCTCCATCAGTCAGCAAGTAAGAATAGATGCACAAGAAAGAGAGGTGCCTTTGGTAGCAAATCATCGGCGCTCATCTAAACTGATACTTATTTTAGGTATGTATTCCAATATACTACAGGAAGTGCAGTTTTGCTGGCCTGTTTTTCGGTTGAGTTTTTAGCGCATACGGCGGTACCGTGCAAGATCTTACGACAGTCGTCAGCAACGTGCTATGGCGCACTATAATTGGTGGATTACCTGGAGTAGTTGCCCATGTGAGCCACTTTAATTTCCCCGAATTCCCCTTGCTTTCCCCGCAGTTCACGGCATCCAAGGTCTTTGTAAATAGGAGAAGCGAAATTATAGCTGAGTTTCTGCATAATCAGACTGTAAGCGTCGAGTTATTGGTTTTGGTTACTCACAGTCTATGGCACGAATAAGTTAAGCGTATCGCAAACAAACGGTTATGACGACCACTTGGTAGTTTGAACCTGTGAAGCTTGGATGCGTAAAAGCGAAAAAATGGCGCCTTACTTTTTCGCCTTCTTCCGGGACATGCAAGTTTGAGGCGGTTGAGAGCAGTATCTCTACTGGTCAACTTCGCCATTCTCGGTGAGGTTGCAAGTTGCGGGAAAAACAAGGAGGAAATAGACAAGTAAACAGAAGTGATATTATTGACTTTGGCGATTGTTACCCTTTTGTTCTCCGGATATTCCAGTGTAACGGTGATACTACTGATGGGGAAGTATGCGAGTAGTAAGCTTTCTTCTAGTAAATTCGCTTGCGTCTCTTGAAAAGGGAATATATTGCGGAATTTGTGGAGTGGCTTTGTAGCATTTGCTTGGATTTGAGCAACAGTCAATGAATATCCAGGAAAGTTCAGAAAGACGCGCTTAGAGAGAAGATGGATATTCAGTTTTGTAACCAAGATGCATATGAGTTTTGCTTCCCTGTCCAATAGTCTATAACTGGTCAGTTGGCATTTTCTAATAAATAACTCCGCAGCGAAAGCCTTCTTCCTTTCAATGGTAGAATAATAATCCATGGATAGGACGATGAATAATTACTGAGGCTCAGAAGACAGACTTTCATGTTGTCAACTGGCAAATACACCAGAACTTATGGATTTCACCGAATACTTTTTCTGAACTGGTGAGAAATCAATACGGCACTCGATTCAGTCGTGGCTTGTATGAGAAAGTAGTAACAAATAAATGCACAGGGGCGACTTGGTTCACACATATTTGAGTCATACAGAATCAGCATAAAACTAAACGTGTGCAACTGGACTCATCTAAATCAGTGTCATAAATCTTAGAAGTCTGAATATCTAAGAGACTTTGGTTTCCCTGCACTGGAATAAGTGAAGTCGCATGCGTAACTTGAGATATCCTTGCAGCAGTAATACAACCATTACAGGTGCCTAGAAGAGGAGCGTAATTCTTCTAACTCAACTACAGTCATGGTCTCAAACACTGTGGTTTTCTTCATTATGAAGGTAAAAACCTCCATGGTTTCATAAATGATATTTATGCAGTGCGAAGTTATCGAACTTTCGGGTTATTTTTTTGCCTTCATACGATGAACTTGGTCATATTAGGCGCCATAGAGGCTTGGATATAGTAACCTTGTGTCGGGTAGATCAACTCACTCCGAGTTTTATCCTGAGTCAAAAGCACCATCAGGCGAATTTCCACCTGATTACTAGAAGCCAACTAGTAAACTCAAATTCAGGAAGTTTTCACCGGGTTACGGGTGACCAACCACCAACCATAAAGCGCTACTCATAAGGTTGCTGGAAATTCTTCGACAGTCTACCACCGATTTCACCCCTGTTTGGGATCATCAGGTAGACGCAGTCCCCGAGTTTCCATTAACCTTATGTTCTACTTGAAACCAAATTGCACGGAATTATCGAAATACACTCATCTGCAAACTAATTTGGTTTTTCGAGAGACTCACCTGTAACCCAGCTGAATCTCTCGGTTTTGATTTTTCCAGGAAACTATAGATATCATCTACTGTTCGACTGTGGTACTGGAATGAACCAAATAAGCATTGTCGTGGCGATTTGGTATTTTGTAAGGTTGAATTACGGGGATTAGGTTGTGTGAAACAAGTAGGCGGTGGGACTACGGTACGATTGGAATTAGTGTCCTTGGCCGGCATTACCGACTCGGTGAAGGCCAAACATTTGGGAACTCTTCCTTCGGTAAGATTTCGTCTGGTACATGCAGATATGCAGAGAAATATGATGACTAATGTTGCAGCACTCATCATAACTGTTAGTTAGAAGATGTACTCAACTCATTTGTCAAATCTGTATGGTTCCCCAAGAATAATAAGTAGCAAAAACGTGCTGCCAGGTTTTAGTACTTGATACTATGATTATGGCACGGTAACCGGTTTTCGAGACACTGAAAGTCCGTGTTTAGTAGGGTGAGGCTGTTCATTGAAGACAGTGTGACCAAAAGGCCGGCTTCCGCTGCTTTAGTGACTGAATCGAAGGACCAGGCATTAAGTTCACCATGTGTAAGGTGGGCGAACTAGACCCCTTCGGTTAGACACGATTCCGATCAATAGCAGGTGGGGAAGGTGTAGCCTCAGCAGTCTGAGTTGACGTTGCAGTGCGTTTCACTGAGTGACGAGTTTCTCGATGGTGACTGCGCCCGCGCAACCAAAACCAACAGGCCAACGACAAATGAGAGTGCGCAACACTTCAAAAGACGTGTAAATTCCATGAATGTCGGAAAAGACACCTGCGGCTGGTGAACTTGAATCAGCTGTCATTTCCACTTGGTGTTCTCAGATGCCGCATGACTTGAGGTCACCATTTTACTATAATTATTGACCGGCTTTGTTGAAATCTTCGGATTGGGAAAATGGATATGGCGAAAGTATAGTAATTTGGTTGTTAGGGGATACATAGCTGCATCCTACCTAGATTTCTTATTTTTGGTATTTTCAAAATGGATATGCCACTTAGAGACGATCTCTTGTGATGTTCGAAGAATCGCAGTATATTTTACTAACGGATCACACTGCTCAAAGAATTGTTAATGCTATTCAGATAAAGCACAGGTATTTTACGACTGACTCTGAAGCGGTGATTCGGACGTAATGCTTTAAAGCTTTTGGGTTCGTTGTCGGCTCTGTATGGCAGAACGAGCTCGTCATTCGTTTATCACGACACACCCTCAGTTAGATGATCTTTGAGTAACAATGCTTACTGCATCCGCTATTATATATATAGCCTTTCCGAGGTGAAAGTAACAGTGTTAATTTGGTGTATGTTGACATCCAAAACTGATCATTTGGTCACCTCTGAACTGTCTTATTGAATCTGCGGAAAAACCAATGAATGACTCTCAAATTATCAGCAGAAATTCGCTAGCAGAAAGCCAACTCCGTCTGGGATAGAAAACAAACACGAGAAAGCCAGACAAATTTGTTGCATAATATCGCGCAAGATTTCTTTTACGCCCTCCAAAGTTCGTGAATTCTAATGTTATTTTCATCCAGGATTTCTTAGTGATATAGTCAGTCGAAAAATGTAGCTAAATCACCAACACAATCAAATAACCCCTGTGTCGGTAAACAACAGGTTAAGAGAACGACTGCAGCTGATCTACGGGCTATTTCTGAGTTTCTCTTCATTTTAATTTTGTCCTAATCCACCTGTTTCCACTTGTACAATGTTTAAGGGCAACGCATTCTCCCAATTCCCTCGCCACCTAAAAGCTTTGACGAGCACTGCAATTCATGCGCACCAAATAAACGACACTCTTTGCGGAATATCAACATTATAACCATACAGGAGCACAAATTTGGAGCGAGTAAACGAGATACAGGCTCGAATATTCTGTAAACACACGACGGTAAGGAGCGTCACTCACAAAGCGGAGAAGGCTCCTTTCCTTGGGTCATCGTTTTTCCACCGCCTTTGGACAACCGGCGTCAAAAACCCACAGAGGTCATCCATGGCAAGAAAGCATCTGCAGGTCAATAACTCAAAAGCTTTTTAATGACCCACACTTCCCTTTGACCAACAGTGGGAGCAATCTGTCACTTGGGTATCAACTCCAAAGTACAGTCTCCATTCATTTGATTTTTATACCAACTGTGGAGGCATGAATAAGGTTCATAGTTTCGCTAACGGGGATTTGTGGCATAACACTTTTTCAACGATGTTAAATGAGTCTTGTGCCTAAGTAAGAAGCATGATATCATTTTGATAAATTTGTTATCAGTTTCCAATGGTGTACCGAATGCCGTGCTACGGAACCAAGAGCGCAATAGAAGAAAAGACAAAACATTACCAGATTTGGTTTGCATGGATTTAAATACTTAGTTTTCCAACATACGTACGATCCTTCCGAATACTTGATGATGGGGCTTTGAGGCGAACACTAGTGTCCATGTGCCGTTTACGACCGTTTCCACACGTGGTATTTCACAGGTTCCTTCCGAGGCATCCTTGAGTCATTTTGTTGATCAGTGCGTATCGCTTTCCAGTTTGGAGATGAGACTTCTTTGGATTCGCTCTAGATTGTGTGGTTCAGTCGTTTGTCATTAAGCACATTTATCTGTCTTACAAGTGCTAGCCAAACCAGTGTTTACGTTGAACTAATTGTCCTCAAATAACCGAGAATGTCTAACCTTGAGACACAAATCTGGGTATACCAGAATGATGGCCTTCGACCTGAGAACAACAGGTTAGCATTACCTGTGACACACTTTTCGACACATTGTGCTCATTGCTACCGAGATTCCTGAGGGGTTGTTGGGATCGCTAGTGTGGACCAGATCCCTGATACGTTCTTCGTCATTGCGGGTAATAGGATGCGATTTACAGACGTCAAATTGTCAGATAAACTTTCGTTAGAACCAGCAATACACCGGTTAATTCAGTTCTGTGTTCATACTCCCACTACAGCTGTATGGTAGACCAGAGTATCAGCGTTTCTCTGTGCAGGGACCACATAGTGCTGCATTTTTAGATAGTCTTTTCAATAAAATTTGCAATATAGAGATGGATAAGCTGTTCAGTGGCCCCCATATAGCCTGCGCAGTAAGAAAGCTCGACTCATCGCTCGTCCAGAGAGTATGAAGTACTTGAGTAGGCATGACAATACAAACAAAATACTAGGAGAATTACGCCGAGAATCATCATTTCTATGGGTGATTCTAGTGGTATGGCAAAAAATAAATTCTGATGGAGACTTCACCCTGGAAGTAAGGCCAATATATGCTGAAAATTCGAAAGACGGTATACAGCTGTTTCATTCCTATTCCAGGGAGTCGAACACGCCACCCCTAGGCTAATAGTTTGAAAATTTAACTGACTAATCATCAGTGTGATTAACTCGCAATTACACAAAAAATGGAAAGGATTTAGAGAATAAATTCTGCTGCCCAACTAAATGGGAGACCCTTAGAACCCACTCTAAGGTCATCGTCCTGGAACAGTTTCAAAGAAAACCACTAGGGTTACTGCCTACGAACGCTTCTCTTATTACACTAAGGCTCTATTTCGTAGAGTGATTCGGTCACAAGGTTTGTGGAGATTTGTAGAAGCCAAGAATCAAGCATCAAGGCATCTCAGAAGATACTGCCATTGTGATTTTAATCCACCCGGTTTCACTTAGCACTGTATCAGTTGAAAGGTAAACTCACTTCGATTCATTCTCAACACAGAATGACAATGTCAGGATGCAATCAACGATAGAAATCCACTGATCAAAGCAGATCTCATGAATAGATAGTATAGACAAAGTCCACAGTTTAGTGCTTTTCAGAATACCTCATTTCCTAACTTGAAGATCGAATCTTGCGGACTTTAAATCCACGAGGATCTTAGAAAAATTGGAGAATAGCTACGTGAGTTAGCTTCATGGAGACCAAAAGCTTCCCTCGGAGGTTGCAAGCTTTTGATCCTACAGTTACAAGATCTCACCGCAACTTTTCAATGAAAGGAATGCATCAGTCCCCCAGTAAATTTACTGGTCTCAGCGGTTTGTTTGAGGCAAAACACTGGGGTTATCTGGCCGACCACAATTAACAATGTTTGCGTTGCACGATATCATTAATCTTGTCTGAATTCCTACCGCTTTTTGTTTGCACAGCCATTTATTGCCTTCTCTTAGAGGTTCTCGTCAGTTCGTCCCCCAAATCCTTTGAGGACCTAAAGAGGGTGCATTGAAGGGGACAATTCATTAATTAGCTCACACCTTTTACTAGAAACACCCTGGTGGAATGGAATTCTCCATATGTTCTTCGTGATAAGACACTTGGGTCTTACTAATTCCAAGGCTTCCTGCAAAGAACACATGGTCTTCCACGTGAGTGCAAAGCTTGCTTCATTTGGTTGTTTTCCTTTGTATTTTTCTAATGAGCATAACTACAAGGTTTTCCGCTATGGTGAATGGTTCTTTCAGTTCGTAATCCTCCTCAAAGTTTGAGTTTCATTGTTTTGCGCATGATGCTGAACGTTGGCTTCGAGACTGATTAATGATCTCAGAACGAGTGAATTCCTACAGATGTATGTGCCATCGATGTCCTAACTTACGTGGATGGCACTGCTACCAATAAAGCCTAGATTTATTAGCCGGACGTATAGCAATACGGCTGGTGCGGATCACAGCTGATACTGCATTTGACAGAATCCCCAACAGACAAAAAGCTGGTTTAGGTGGCATCAAGTGGTGTGAACAACACTCAGTAGAAGTTAACTTTCGCATTATCTAGATTTTAGTGTAGTCAGCCATGTTATTCTTAAGGTAATGTTCGGTACGTACACGGAAAAAGAGTTCCCAACGTCTTTTTTGGAGCTTATTCCGTTCAAGATCAATTTCTAGGGGTTAAGTAGCTCTCCTAAATTTTGAATCCCACGGACCACTCAATAGATTACTTAAATCTGAGTGTCGTTGGAAAGATTCATCCAAATAAAAAGGCAAAATATATTGGAAATATTGCTATATTATATTAAACTGGGTACATACGTGACAAAAGTTTGAAGACCGACTTTTTGAGTCGAAGTGCCTTCAAACAGGATGTCTCTTTTGAATGCATGGGCAGATGATCACAGCTTGAGTTTCCTGATGCCATTTGGGGTTCTCTTGTTAGCCGGATTTGAAAAGCAGAAAAGCACGGTCTTGGAAGTAGAAGTAAATGAAATTTTGGGTCTCGTGGGTGACGTAGCTGAAAAGGATGCGAAGGCAGGTATCGTGAGAGGAGAGCACATTTGTCTCCCCAGAAAAAGACTGTCTATAGCTCCGAACAAAAAACGCAACTGAATCTGCGAGGACTATGCCAGTTGACGATGCTTCAAGGGCCAAAACAGAACAAACCTCTTCAAAGTGACGTTTTTCAAGTAGGATAACTATGTTGTTGTCGGAGAGTATGTTGAATCCACTCTATTTCGTCTCAACCATTTCCAGATGAGGTTATGTAATTTTGAACACAGACTGAGAAAGAATTGCTTAGTAAGTTTCGAGAAAACCGGAGAAAAAAGCGTCGAAAACACGCAGTAAAACATTATGTCAACAGATGAGCAAACCAGAAATCCTCCAACTGACGCAATGAAGGAATTTTGTTTCTAGATTTAAGCAAATTCCAAAGTCTCCAGTACGCATGACCTCTTCAGTCCCACCGGTTCACGGCTTATCAAGAAAGGAAGGTAGTCACCATAAAAACTGAATTTAAACCACCAAGGTCAGTGGATGGAATGAGGCATGCATGGTCCACGCTTAGTCGCTGTTGTTCCCCAGTTAGACTATATGGGTATCCGATGACCATTCGCCACAAACTAATAGGTTTACTTGAAGCGACACCCAACAGGGATTTAGCTTGACTTAGCTGATTAGTTCTCCTCCCGCCTTAAATCTCGACCAACCTCGGAATCTAGTCACTTGGCCTGACGAAGCTTTTGTGTCAAAAGCGAAATGTTGCCCAGCAATAAATCTATCGATTGTCATCAAAATTTTCGAAAAACGTTTACTTGAAGCTGTTTCGACTAACGCTGCGAACTTATATATTGCGAAATGCTGGCTGAGAGCGTACTTTATTGAGCTGCAGTCTTCTGTAAGGGGTGACTGGCACAGTTATTCCGAAACTCGTTGACAGCTGGTTGGGAAACTGGCGAGCGAGTACTTTTGCATTATTTCGGAGAAGCAAAGGGGTCATTCATAACAGCGCAGTCCGCACAATCCCTAGTTAGCTCTTTCCCCTATCTGATGGCGAGTTACCTCGATCTGGAACATCAACACTTCGACCCAACTGCTACTGCTTCGTTCTCGTCTCACCCGTCTACCAGGTGTGTGCATAAGATACATCTGGCTGATCAGTGATCAAACAATTCGATTCACGTCTGCAGAACACGAAGCACATTCATCGGTTTGATTTGGCTTTCCCGGCTTCATGCTTTCTGAACTTTCAGAATTTGCCTCGCATATTTCAGAGGTTCTACAGTCTTAGTATTTACTGTCTTTTGCAAGATTGACCCAACTGGATCACTTATTCACACGGATTTGTTGTATTCGTATGGACGGGCGATTCCAGCCCGAAGATAACAAAATAAAGCGTTTCAAGTCATCGGAACGCAGAGCAAAGGGCAGCTCGATTGGTAGATGCTGACACAGTCACACCACGTGACTGGTGCATTAACTTGCCAAACTCACCTTCCGAAATTTTTTCCCACAATGCAATGCCAAGTTGGTGAATACTTCCGATCGAATTCCTTTTTCAAATGTGCCGCAATATCCTTTTCCATATCAAAATGATCTACTGCATAGGCTGCTACGTGCACCGCCTCATCTTGCATATCGTTTGGCATGTCGGCATTCTTGATCACCGCTTTGCGCTCACCCATTCTTGTTTTCTTCAGCTGAGAAATTCAGATAACAATACTGTAATCACTTGCACTGTTTACCGGGCTTTATGTAGCCAAACAGTAGGATATGATATCATTGGACCGTATGGATTAGTAACTTGGCTTCAATTTGTCTGGCTTCTTTCATACTGATACCATCATCCTTTCTGCTCACCGATCGACCGCGTGTCAAGGGTGTGGGAGCTTAGTGAAAGAAGTTGGAGATAAACTGTGCTTTTCATTTTGAGGTAATCAATTAAACCTTAGATTCACATCTCAATTTAGTGTCTCGGTTCTGTCAGCGTGAGTACTCCGACAGCATACCAGCACCAGTGACCTGACTATGGTTTGCATTTTTGGACGAGCAAGGTGGATCTGTGGGTGTATATCGACACTGTGCCACGGCTACGTACGCCATCTAGAAAATGCGTTTTATGAGAACACAGCTCTTACCTTTCTAAACTAAAATGTGCCTTGATGTTTAAAGTAACAATAGCAACTATGACATGAATGCTAACACTTGGATGCTGTCTTAGTCTCTCTTTGTGTATCTTTGTGAATAGTCTGACAAATCCTTTCAATTTTATCACCGTTTGCATTGCTCGCGTTTCAAACGCCGATTCGATTGCTACTCTAACGCACATCGAGTTCGTCGGGTCGAAAACGGTTCAACATGCTATTTATCTGTTTACCACAACAAGGTTTTTACAATTAGATCTGGATTCTATGAAACTTGCACAGAGAAAAGATAATCTAAATAGCCTCAAACATTGCAACCAGTTCAGAAGGAGACGATAAAACTGACGTAAAGAAAGTGATGTGATGCTGTTGGGAGAAATGAAGTCCCCTTGTTTTTGCTGGTAGCAACTTCTGTTTTATGGTAGTTACAAGTGGGATATCCTGCACTGAGTGAACTAGCACCGTGTGAAACAGCTATGAAATAGTGTAGTTCCCAGGCACGGTCTTTTATCAACAATTGGATCGGGCTGAGCCAGAGTTCACTAGGTGTGAGCAAGTTATATGCTTACTGAACTACTGATCACGCAAGAGGATTTGACATTTGATAGCACAACGTTAAAAGGAGAGATTTAAAGGCGAAGGGTAGAATTTCTGGAAGAACCAACTAGTCTCAAATCCGTTCTAATCAAGCACACGCTCATGGATTTGTGCGCTCCTTTATGTCCCCAAAACTATGTTTACGACGATTTTGGCAAAACTGAGCTGAATTTCTAAGAAGCAGGTAAAACATCCTCTGTCTGCACTTCACACGTGCTGTTGCTGATTGGCCAAACATGAGTCACGCACATCTGTGGTGGTGCAAAACGATCGATTAAAAACTGAGTACTGTTCAAAGCAGGCGAACGTGAACAAGACTCCAGCATCGATGAACAATTTCCGTTGAGGTCGAAAAAGAGTATTTCTGACGAAAATCAATCAAGAAAGCACCTACGTGGGATTCATTCTGAAGAGTTAACGTCTTCCATGTTGCAGCATTTCACGTCTCTTTCAGTACCGTCGGGGATCACCGGCACTGTGTGACGCCGGTTCTAAACGGGATTACGAATTGAAGTTACTTCTAGATGCATAAGTGAACGAACAGTCCCTCATATACAAACCTCTCAGAATAAGACACTCGGCTCCTTGAGATGCTCTTCTTTTTGAATTCTTCATTTTCCGTGTGAATAAAAGATCCTCATCGGCCAACGGTCAAAATAAATACCTGGTCCGTTGTTCGTCTATCCATCGCATACCTGTTGATTGTAGGTCACCTGCTGGTAACAAATTAAGGCATGTTTCGATGAAGGAGAGTGAGCAGTGAAGAACGCTGTGCTGTCAATGAGCCGTGAAATCGCATAAGATCCTGGCATTTGTGTGAATAGGAATAGAACGAAAACAATATCGGGATTAACAATCCTACTTTCACGTTACATCTCACTGTTCCACTGATCAATGGCAAACAAAAGCGAGGCATTTCGAAACGTGCTTAACTGTGTCTAAATCTATCACAGTGTCACCTCAAAGAGGAAACTCTTAGAGACATTTTTTCGCTGGGGATAGTATGCTTTCAGTTTCAGTCCAATCACAATGACTACTTTAGTGTGCCCAGAGGACCTTGTTTCACGTAGTTTTTTAGTTCACAGACATCGTCGGGGTAGATGGACTATAAAGAACGCGAGTGCTTTCAAATGAAATTCTATCCTGAGAGTTCTCCCACTTGAAATCTTTGCTTTGTTGTCATCGAGTATCTCCGTTCATTTAAACAATGTCTGTCTTGGGCTTAATACACTACTACTAAACCGGCTGAAAACTCTTCGGCAGCTAAGGAACGATTTCACCCTTCTTGGGGCTATTCACATAGGCTCACTTACCGATTTCTGTTAACTTTATGTTCTACCTGAACGCAGATTGAAAATCATTTGACTTATCAACTTGTACGCTGTTTATGATCATCTTTAGAACATCATAAAGGAGGGATTCAGCTGGGTTCCAGTGAGTATCCAGGTAAATTCGGATCGGTATGCAGAACAGGGGGAGCCATCAGCCGCAAAATGCTCTTAGCTGCAAAACCCTTAACAGTGGAGTAAACGACTTTCTCCGGAATGTTTGAAGAGTGTATAACTCACACATCGGTCGTCTGGGCGCCTTATGTCATGGGGTATCTACCTTCTGTTTACTAAGTTCTATTCACTTTTGCATAGTGAAAACTTCTGAAATAACTGGAAGGCTTTCTCCATCCAAACATATCTTACAACCAACGACAGCAAAATTTACCACCCCAGGCACATAACTCCTGTTCAGTATATGCTAGAACTTGCATACCATGCATCGATCAAGAAAATGATCCATTAGGGCGTGCCTGTAGGTACGGTTACTAATGCTCTCCTAGCACTCTGTGAGTAAATATATTTTGCGGGTGATTTATGGGCCTGACTGGTTTTACCCCCCTCCCTCCATCTTGACCACTCCTCCTTCGTCTACGTTTTCTTGTTATCAACACCACAGTCAGTTAGCTCACTCTAAGTTTGGCAACGACGCATGGTTCCGTAACACACATGGTTCCGCAAGGAAGAGACGTTTTTGAGATCCATACCAATAGCTATTTGATAACTAGCTGATGACTACTACGTCTGATGTTTCGCGGACACCTTTATTCGTGGGTAGTCACTCATGAGTAGCTCCCTCACATACGTTATGAGCAAAAGTGTGTTCGGTGACCTTGTAGTCTAGTGGTGGATTCTGGAATACAGTGCTAGACATAACTCCTGACGGGTCCTAGTCAGGACAGAAACCTGGTGGATTGCATATTTCAAATATGGTTGTAGATACTTCCGGCTCACAACGAAATTTTCTAGAAAGCAGGGCACCCAAAGTGGCTATCTTAGGAGCTAAAACACCTGTGTCTTAAGCATTGTTCCTTCGAGTAATGGGTTACAAACGCTTGAATGAGTTGTTCCTGGTATGCTAGCTGCAGCGAAAATCCCTGCTGGTCGATTTACTGCCCACTAAAGGTGAGGTGAGGGCGACTGATAAAAGAGGCCGTGGAAGATAGTTAAGGCAAATGTATGTCAGTCAGCAGACTCGGAACTTGAGTTCGATTGATACTCATCATCATCATCATCATCATCATCATCATCATCATCATCATCATCATCATCATCATCATCATCATCATCATCATCATCATCATCATCATCATCACCATGACATCAGTGTTCAACACTGATGCTTCACTGCCATAGAGTACTTCACGCTTGTACGTGAACTGGGATACTGCCAGGGCGCCCACACCTAGACAGGAGGACGATTAGGGTCCTCAACGAAAGCTTTTGGCTCAAAAGCCTAACCGCAAGGCAGCGGTGTTTGGCGGGAAACGCAAACGCATTATCATTTCTACAGAACAAGTCACCACATGTTCCAACCCCCAACCTGCAGGACCAGGAGACTGTGTTCGTCAGACCTTTAACTATTGACCAACCTGGTATGAGAGACTCTGCGAGTGTCGCGAGACACTCTTCAGTATAGCTCAATGGATCGCTGAGGTGCGCAAACCGTCACACCACGATAGGGTCCAGTCTCTTCGTGACGGTCGATTGATACTGTTAACTTTTGAGTCTTTCTGTCCATACTACAGTCGGTCTGTGAATACCGTCCATGGTGGAAACTTTCCTGATAAACTTCTGATATCCTTAAAGGTTACACGGATCATAATCAACAAACTCACCGAACAAAATGATCTAATTTTTCCATTAGGCTCCTGCTGGATTTCTTATTACTTGCAGTCCGTGGAATCCAAACATAGAGTTGTGAATTTTGAACGCCTGGCAAAATACGCCCTCATTCAAACCAAATAACCATTTAATACAGTGTAATGCACACGTCACGAGCAGACATGCTCACATGCGGAGTCTTTTCCTACTCATCCAAATGAATACCCAGGATGCTTTCTCTTTGAAACGTCCTTGAACATTGAGCTTTGTTTTAACCATTAACTCACTTGTTTACAGTTGGGTGGCATTATCCAGAAACAAGGCTCTGCAAACCTCAGTTTTTCCCAATAGTAAAAGACTAAAAAGCCACTGACTTTACTGCCCATGGTGACTTATTTTGCGAGATAATTTAGTGAGGGTTTGATTTGATCTTTACCAATTTTATCCCTATCAGAAAATGGTTGAAGTTATTTATTGAAATCAGAGTTTTTGGGGCCAAGTTTTGATGAATAATATGAGTACTACCAAGGGAAATGCTTTCAGCAGTCTATGGGGATCTGAATCCTCCTCGCGGCGCCTGGGATATTCTCAGCTCACACGCAACAGAAGCACCTCTGAAAGCTAGTGGCTACTGAAATAGTTCACAGTAGTCACAAAATTGCATCGGTTTGGCAGTACACAAAAGAGCATATAGGGGGCAAACAAACTTTTTGTCAATAAAAGAAATTCTTTCTTTAAACAAAGTATTTTACCAGGCTTTACCCAGTGTTGTAAACAATGGTGGGGAAATGGAAATCTCGTTCAACTTTTGTTTGGCAGAGTAGATCACGTTTCCATCGGGTTACAGCGTGATCGATATGTCGGTCTGCTGACCATGCAGCCGTATTCTTTTTAGCTCACGCAGTTGCCGACATTAGTAATGTTTGAGTACCTTGACTCACGATTGTCAAGAGTGTTGACAACAACTTGACAACCCAAAGAAAGCACATTCCGGCCGTAGCATCTGTCACCGTAAGATGGCAGTAGGCCGGAAGATGTTACTGCCCAAAATGACAAAGGGATGACCCCGTGCCTATTGGCTTTCTTCGATAAGGCTCTTTGGCCAGACTTCTTGATAGGTATAAAGTCACTTTTCCTCCAGCCTCGGAGGGGGTAGCAGTGATAAGCAAATGATGGAGTTTTCTGGATGGTTATGACGAAGGATGTGCTTCCTGGAGGACTTCAAGCTAGATTTCGAATGGTGTGTGAACTGCTCTTTCGTTCAGTTCATGGTGTAGATGCTGTACAGCTAGTTGATTCAGAGACTCTTTTGAGATTCGCTTCACTGGGAGGAGGTACCGCTCGTAACGGAGAACACAGTTAGGCTAAATAAGTTTGCCACCAAAGTGGCTACATTTTCGCAAGGCATTAAAAACTTTTCCTAGTTCTCCCTTATTACTCTTATCTAATGAATGACTTGTTTCTGTTTTTTGACCACTTTACTGCTAAGTATGATGTGATTCCGAATCCTCTATTAGTCTCAAGATGTAATGAAAGCACCAAGAGAAGCTGGGATGAAAGTTATTTTGTGAGTGCTAGTCATACCGGACACCGGTTATTTAACTGACGATATCAAAATTTATTATCTTCACACATTCTCTTGATTCCTTCTGAGGCTTTCAGAAATAAAAGATATTAGCAAGCAATTATTATTTTTCCAGAACTGCTGTCAGGATAGTCTTTGATAACGTTCGATAATTTTAATCCTTCTGGGTTTGAAAGATTGTTCTTTTCTATCAACGGATGATTTACCCTTGTTTAGTGTTTATTGTATCAATTAGACAGATATTTAGATGACCACAGATTTCCGCTTGCAGTAACTTTGACTTCAGGCAACGAGATGTTTCATGTCATCGTCAGCATCAACACCATAACGTCAGTCCAGAGCACTTATGACTGGCTACTGTCCTTATTTATAGGTATCATGGTTATAGGTAGGCTTGGATACTGCCATGGATTTAGGGCCTAGACGGAGGGGATGGAGGTCCTTTATCAAAGTCTTTGGTCCAAAACCCTGACCGCAAGGCAGGGTTTGGCGAGAAATGCTGGTGCACTACAATGTTTAGGGAACAGACCTTCAAAAAACTTTCCGATTTCAAGCCTTCAGTACCAGCAGACCGTGCTGGCCACACTTCTAACCAATGACCAACCTGGTATGAGAGACTTCACGAGTGTCACACGGATATCCTCAGTATAGCTCAATGGGTCGCTGCGACACACCAAAGTAAGGTTCAGTCTCTCCGTCATGGGCTTTGGGCTGCATAGCGTATTCCTGCTTAGCTATTTACACATGAGTCAAACCAGTTATAACTTCTAATAGATTACGATGGAGACTGTCTTGCACACTCGTCTACCTAGTACTGAGATTTCCCTTTTTGTTTCCCTTGACAATACGAGCTACAAGATCCTATTTGGATGTGAACCGCGGGGGTCCGGGACATAGAAGGCCCTCGGGTGTTTGGATCTTTCCCAATCCACTTTCGATGAGTGGATCTGCTTAGGTGGCATTGGGCATATAACACAAGTGCTTCTGGGATATTCAGGACGGAAGCAGGAAAAAGCCCCGGATTTCCTTAATCTCCGTGTACACAGTATCAAAACCTAGCCTGATTTCTGGTCACCCATTGTCCACTCTTCTGGTGCAAACAACTCCTAATGAGATTTTTACAAGACCTAGAATTCTGGAACATTTTCTAGAGAGATTAAACATGCTTTGGTGAGTGTGATGATTGTGTTGTGTAGTTAAAACCCAGATTCCCTGAGAACATTTATTCAGTTAGCGGTCTCTTGAGCAAATGTAATGTCTGGAAAGTAGACGCCGTTAGTTTCCTTAAAAGACTCCCTAGTTATCACCCGTTAATTAAACAAATTTCTTCTACTGACATATTTCAGTACTCCTATGATGACCACCTTTAGATAAAGAGAATCTAACCTTGAGATAGTTCCCTGCTTCTCCCAAAATAGTACATGATAGTTGTCCTCAACTTGCGCTAACAATTTTCACATACAATGCGAAAGGTTATTTAATGCAACCTGATAACTGTTATCGCTTCTCCCCGACTTTGCAACATACATTAATTGCAGGTTGTAAGGCACTGCGTTTTTTGGAGGGAAAATTGGTGTAATCTTTGCTTCCCATCAGCTGTCACTTGGATAAATGAAACGATGGCGTATGCAGTTCTTTTCCATGTTTCTGCAGTTCAACCATGGGGAGACAGCTTGTTCTGGCCCACAGTGGTCTGTAGCCAGGCGGAAAAACTAGGTCTGATGATGAGGATTTGTCTTACCTCTCTGATGAATACACATATAGACCTATTATGTCATCAATGTTATCTGTTTTATTGGCTTAGAGGTTTGTAGTTGATTGCTGGGATGAATCGGCATGAGGGAGATAGGACAGATAGGCAGTTTGGTAGTTTATAGTAGCTAGTGATGGGAATGATATGAACGTTCGAGCAATATGTTACACGGGTCGGTAACACAACGCACGATTCATCGTATTTATGCTACCAGGGGAATACCCCAAAAGTAAAAGTCCCTGAATGGTAATGTGAAGGCGTGGGAGTAGGCCTGAATCTAACTGGTAACGGTGGATACCGCCTGTCATATGTTCGGCGAATCGACACATGGCCCTTGATTCTGACACAAGCGCCATATTGTTCGACCCACACAATTTACCGAGTGTTCGCGGGCAAGTGAATACCAAACCATGAAGGAATCGCGAACTAGCATTTCATCCTTGGGATTCGTAGTGAACACCTAGTCAATGCTGAAGTCTATCCTCAGATGTGCTGCGCTGATTAGTTGTCTGTCTTTTTAATCATACTTTACCCCAGGAACTCGGGTTCTAAGACTCAGAGCCCATATCCCAAGTGGGGTGCAGCCCAGCACCGTGTTAGATAAACTGTGTATATCCTTAGGTCTCATTCACTGTTTCGCTGCACGCTGGACGTTTCCCGCCTTGATTAACGGACACTTATTTCGGTCGCGCCCATCTGTAGTCAATGCCTTGGATACCGAATAATGTTGACTGATGAAAAGTTCGAGATCAGTAAAACTTGATTGGAGTTAGCTACTATGATGTGGGCACCTACTTAGGGATTTGCAATATGTTTTCAACATAAACATAGGTATGTATACATTTCTGGATAGAGTCAGTCTAACTGATTGCCATGGCAAATCAGGTTACGCAGCTCATTCCCTAGTCAGCTCCATCTTAGCTGATATTTTACAGTCAAGTTCAAATACGACATTTTAAAACCAACTAACGAATGATTAGCATTTTACAAACGATAAGTTGACTTCCAGTTAGTTGACTATTCATTGATTAGAAGCCAGGACAGAGGATGCCTGCATGATCTGACCAGTACATCAATTTGCACAGCTTTGTGTATATGAAGAGAATACTTATAAGATATCTAGTCTTTACAAATGACAGATGCTCAACATAACAGAGAATGGTGATTCGGGGCAGATAGGTTTGCAATAACAGTGATAAAATAACTAAGACCAATAGACCCAAGAAAGTCCGCGAATTCAAGAGCCATTTAAAAGCAGTACGATATCGTGTACCTGAGGCGTAGTCTCTATGCAGCACAGCTGAAGATGCACTTCAGTGGTGACCGACTGCTCATTATGGATCTTAGGTACAAACTTGTTTCAGGTATTCACATTAGTAGCGAATGTTGAGCACACTATGTGGGTTGAACGATACGGTGCTTATGTCTGAGAATCAAGTTCCCCATGCCCATGTGCTAGAAAAAATGAAGTAATCAGATACTGACAAGCAGTGTCCTCAGTCAGGTGTTCGATACAAGCCTCTGACCAAGCAATCCAACATGGTTTATTGATTACCGAATAATCGGTCGAAGGCTACTTACTAACAGTTGATCGAAACAGAGAAAGCTGCTAAAGAGGCGACTTCTTTCTTTGTCGTAAAGAGGCTTGCGGAAGCTCTGATATTGAATTGGTATGTCAATTAAGTCTCCCCATCACTGGGTGTATAGTGTCCTTGTCTTCAACCTAGCAGTTTACAAAAGATCAACCAATCAAAGTGCTCTGTTCCTTAGGAAGGCGGCTCTCATTACGTAGACAGTACCCCAAATGAACCCACCTTTGATTTCCAAATGACATCTCTTTGGTAGAGGGCTAGCTGGAAGTCACGCTGTATTCGCATGGACTTGAAGAGCTAACTTCTTTAACGATGAGCATCTTGGATGGGCTGTGCATTGCTTAGCTGTCAGAGTCACTCAACTACATCCCATCACCAGACGGCCATTCTTCTATCACCTCACGGGAAAATGGTGAAAGCCAACTTGAACTTGATGTCACCCCTCAGCAACACCCGAACAGTTGAGCCTACAATCTGCACGCATTCAGCTGCTTATGGAATACGAATGCCACATTCCTGATTCCTATCAATGCCTCTAGACAGTCTAGAAAAAACGGAACAAAAACAAGGGAGCACAAGACGGATTTTGGTCCCCTGTGCAATTTCAGATGAAGTCCACCCTAAGCACAATTCCCTTTCATGATCCACAGTCTTCGTCTGCGTTCTGGAGCACACAGTTTCTCAGTTTATCCATCCTGACACTTATCACATTTAAATTTCGCCAGCTGGTCAGTAGCGGTTCACTCAGCCTTTGGTTCGGCGTTTCCCTCACATGCGGGCTATGAAATATTGCTGTACAACGAGCATGTTCTCTCTGGCGTAGAGTAAATCCTACCGTTATTTAGGTGCCACAGTTATGCGTTGTAGATAGCCTGGCTGATGGCGGTTGATTCGTTCGCTGAGCTGTACAGTTTGTTTGCAAACTTCAAAGGCGAGGTAATCTTAACTTCGGTGAGTTGTTGGCCGAATCAATGGGTTTGTGAAGTAAAGACACGACCTTTGTAATATGGTTGTACGGTTTTGGTGTTCAGGCTTTGCCCCAACAAGTCATTTCATGTAAGGTAATTTATACCTTAGTAAAAAAAACGGACTCGTCAAAGACGACTGGATGTAAGTGATCAGTATTCTCACTACGACAAGATTTCCTGCAAACGATCCATTGAGTAGTTGAATTTTTCTAGATCAACCGAATAAACCTAGGCGGATCGACCAGTGCGTGAACAGTGAACCAGTGCAAAAACTTCGCAGTCAAATGAATCACTATCAGTTGTATATTATTTACACAATCTTCAGTTGAAGCAGTGGTTCGAGCCCTATTTTTTGAGCATTTGCCGACGATTCACCGGCAGTTAGTTTCGTCAGACTCTTTGAAGTGCCAGGATCTGCAAAAGGCAGTAGTTGCCTTGTGAATGACGAATGTGAAACCGAAATTTTCGATTTTAGTATCGTTCGTTGTCATTATGATAGTGTAGTATGTGAAGTCTATAAATGACATCAACATAATTTCCACTGTGATTAACAAAATATTGGGCGCCCATCCGAAGAAACTGCTTGCTTTTATAGCTACAGTCTAGGTGTCCCATAGATCGGAAGCATTTTGTGCACTTTAATCAGGTGAAAGGTTGCGTGTAATAAGCGGCCGCAATTTCAAAGTTACTGAGCCTCTTGGCAACCCCAAGTACTGAAGCTACATATTTATACGGGGTCTGCGTTTTACCGCTGACCCGCAGCTGATTCGACAGGGCATCCATACTACCATCTAATTAGCACCTAACATTTCCGTTTGCCCGAACTGGAATATGCATCAAACTGTCAGTACACCCAACTATGGCTAATAGTAAGAAGAACGAAACACATCTGCTTGCAAAATGCTACCATATTTGACCCTCCAACAAGAATGAAAGGCAACAAGTACCCAGGTTGCGAACTATTCTCAGACCTGACAAATTATGATCACGTGGAGAGTATGGTTTCAACAACCCATATGTTAAGCTCTGTTAGTAGACGAACAACCGCCTTACAACCATTATTTCTGTGAGTAGCTGATATTCGGAGGAAGGCTGTGGAGAAGCTTCGCAGTGTATATCCAATGACCGTGCTGGGATTTGCACCCCGGATATCTGACATAAGAGACGAGCGTGTAACCTTGTGAACTTTATTGATCCGACTCCAAGCAGTTCCTTGGTTCTTGGTTCTCGAATCCGATATTTGGCTTTCTTTGAGCATTCCGATGGAGTTCGTCCTTTGCACGTAGTATTGCGTAAATTGGCCCAGTACAATCCATCGGTTGATTGAATCATCTGTGGAGTACCATCATCGTTATAATCAAAAACAGCAACATCAGTGTTTGAAAAAGACGCACCACTGCCATACAATGTCATGGTTGTACGAGGGCTGGAATACTGCCAGGGCGCCCAAACCTAGACAGGAGGACGATTAGGGTCCTCAACCAAAGCCTTTGGTTCAGAAGCCTAACCCCAAGGCATCAGTATTGGGCTGGAAATGCAAGCACATTACCATTTTTACGGAACGCGTCGCCATACATGTTCCAACCCCCAACCTAGAGGGCCGGCAGTCTGTTTGTCAGACCTCTAACCATGGACTAACCTGGTATGAGAGACTCTGTGGTGACGCGCGGATACCCTCCGGTATAGCTAAATGGGTCGCGAAGGTACGCAAACCGTAAGTTTCAGTCTTTTCGTGACGTCTGTGGAGTACTATGCCTCCAGAAATTCCATTCCGTCTCGTGTCTCCGCATGCTGAGATTTTCATATTTTCCCTATTGAATTTGTGGTTTGCTTGGTCTCTGTGTATGGATAACAAGGATAGGGAGTCATCTCTCCGGGCGGCCCCGTTGCGTTCCTTTATTTCTTTCCTTTGTGTAAAACTACACCAGAAAAACAGGAACTCAGCTCGGTCAAAACTTTCCTACTCCTACCTGAAAACAGGTTTACGTTCTGTGAATCTTCACCATCAAAATCTACGGAATACTCCTATGAAGTTATTCCGATCAACTTCCTGACAGACT
The DNA here is from genome assembly GCF_000715545.1 of Opisthorchis viverrini. Lineage (NCBI taxonomy): Eukaryota > Metazoa > Platyhelminthes > Trematoda > Opisthorchiida > Opisthorchiidae > Opisthorchis > Opisthorchis viverrini. The sequence continues at coordinate 1,062,232 of NW_008751672.1, forward strand.
CTCTTATCTCAGCCAAGAGATGTCCGGCGAAAAGGTACAGCAAAACTATTCAGAAGACAAAAGACGCTAGAAAACTGAAAGTCCGCTGAGGAAATGGACGACCCTTGTATGACCATTGTCTTGGGATAGTTCTTATATTTTGGTATATGTCAAGTTTGATAGGAACGTCCAGGGCACATTGTGACAATCTGATAGGCTGCTGACTACCTCTTGTGTGTGCATGGAACATGCGACTTCGTTCATCACCAACCCAATCCGTATTATCTTCAGAGCGATGTGAAGGCAAAAGAGGCATTACGTACCAACAGAATAATAGAAAAATTCGAAAAGAAGGTTGTTGATTGAGCAACAATGAGGGATAGCTGCTATGCTAAAAGTTTTAAGTAATTTTGGCAAACAGGGAACAGAAGGCCAAAAAGGACGGTGGGACCGACAAACATACAAAATACAGTGCTTCTTTTTGAATATATCACAGTTTTGGAACTTGGGAACACATAAACAGCAGATGAGCCGTAAGAATGACATCTTCAGAGATATAGTGTGTGGTAGTGGGGGACTATGAGTTGACGTGACCTTCGAGTCTAAATACGGCATTATTTCTTAAAGTGTACGGATTTCCACCTCCAGACAACAGCAAAAATCATTAACGATATCAGAAACCTTGGTACAGGTGTGGTTTGGTTTCGGAAAGCTCAAAAGTCGGAAAATTTTCTTACTATCGATGCACACCAGGTGGTGGTAGATGGACTGGCCTCTGGTCAGTTGGTGTAGGGTTCTGTAAGCAATGGCCTGAAAAGTCCGTCCAAAGGTCTACATATTCGGTATTCTTACGGACGGAAGCAATAAATCGGCTGCGATTTTCGCGGTCCGATCGCACATCTACCGCAGATATGCAGCCCAACTTGAAGCCAAAAAGCGGTTCGTCGTTTTGTCCATTGGACGACCGTTTAGAATTAGTGACTGCAAGCAGTCTGAGGGGAACCTTGAATAGTTCACGCGTTAGCACCGGGCGCCGATCTAGACAGGAGGAGATAAGGCTAAAATGTATGCATACAGAATTCAGCTGCTGGCGGTTGGTGAACTAGAACACGATGACATACCTTTGAAACCAAGGAGCGTTTCTCGTGAACTCCCTCGAGATTCCGCGTTATAGTGTATTTCAATAACTACAGTAGTGTATCACAAACCCTGAGGAACTGCTCACGGTTAAATCTGTCCTAACAGTGAACTGGTAACGTTATAGCGATGAATTCTGTTACTCATAGTATGTATCGGACAAATAGTGAGCAAGTCCTGAATACAAAAAGGCGACAAAATCCAGACTAACTATCGTTGCCACAAGTCAAAACTCCATCACGAAAGTCATAAGATGTACACCAAAGTAGTTTACGATAAATTAAGTTGAATGACTGAATAATCAACAGAACTATAGCCTATACAAGGTTAGTTCCAGTCCGCAAACATTATTCTGCGATAGAGAATTTATTTTTGACGCCGTATTGAAATAAATATCTCAAAGACTTCACGCTTCTTGCAATCTCTCATGAATACTTGAAGTAATTTGCCTCAGGAACTGTGAAGACTGGAAGCAAAGAAAACTTCATTTGCGGTCTGCCAAGGCGCCTCATACCTCACCGAGCAGTTTGATGTCCAACCAGAGCAACATTTTTGTTGGACTTTGCCTTTTATTAGTACTAACAATAATGGTAATAAATTAACAGACAAGCGTATGTGTTTACTTGTTTCTGAGTCGCGATCTGACATGAATTCAGTTTGCTGCATTTCTGTTCTACCTATATTGGATACAGCTACTGGTATTGGAACAAGACGTTGAGATGGAAGTTCATTTCCATAAGCACTACATTAAATTGCGCGGAGATTTGTATTCATATAGAAGAAAGTATTACGTGCGTCGATTCTGTCGAGAACTCTTCCGAGAAGAAATGAGGTGCATCGGGGGGAAAGTAGTCTCTTTAGCAGTAGAAGAATGTTTTGGTGTTACCGTGCGACTTTTTCGAATTGAGTGCATACGGCATATATTTAGACATGGCCTCCAGCAATTCGTATTCGCCGGTGCACCAAACTGCCTTGCGATGAATCCCTCAAACTCTTATTCCTCATTCTGAGAGAACCATTAATTACAATCAATACCACGACTTGGCGATATCTCAGAAGAAGCCCATAAACAGATCATTTCGTCAGCCATGTACAGGGTGAGATTTCCTCGGCGAAAGAATACCAGTCGAAATATCTGGCGTGGGGTTACCCAAAATGAACTTTCTACTCAGAGGAAGGGCTTGACGTCTTTGTTTACCTATCCCAAACCAAGAGTTGTGTGGGCGTCCAATCCTATGACGTTTGTACAGTTTGTTTAAAAATAAATTATCGAAGCAGTCGAAACAGGGACAACACCGTATCAGCCAAAACAGTTTTATTTAACCGAGATGACCAAAATAAAATCACCTAGTGGTTTGGTATAAGCAACAGCAAATCTGGGCGGCCTCTGTTTTCTCCACGATTGAAAACGAACTTATCCGGATTTGAATAGGAGGAATGCACGGTCTTGCAGGTAGAAGTAGATGAAATTTTGTGTTTCGTGCGTCACGTAGCTGCAAGGAAAAAATGTAAACGCGGGTTTTGAACACTCGCAATAGTAGTACAATATGCGTAACGAATAAGCCACGTAAATTTTACTGACCTTCCAAAGTGCTTTCCAACAACACAGTGCCAAGTGGGCGAATATTTACGGTCGAACTCTTTCTTTAAATGTGCGGCCACATCCTTTTCCAATGGGAATTTGTCCAGCGCATAGGCAGCAGTGTGTACGGCATCATCCTGCATATCATTGCTCATATCGGCATTCTTGATCACAGCCTTGCGGTCACCCATTGTTGCGTTGATACGTTTTCACAACCCGTCGATCTTGATGCCTACTCGTTAATATATATTGAGCGGCAGGTGTGGATGAAGCTTACGAATATCTGTATTCTGTGTAGCGTGATGGTTTAGTAGCTTGGCCTCATTAGGCTTCAATCAGTGTATATGACAGCCATATGTGTGCGCTTGTGTTCCAACGTACACATGAAACTCATCTCAACAAGACATGTGACCATCATCGGTGTTACTCACCTGCGGTCGTCGTAGCATATTCATATGAATTTGTCGACATAATGGAGACGCGGGAATTTTCAGAATGAGCGAATCCGTCCTTATCCGAGTTACGAGAGCATTCTACGAAATTGTGCTCATGTGCACAGTTGTGTGTGACTGAACAACTCAAGTTCATCTCGACTACCTTGCGCAAATATTCACGCTCAACGAGTTTTTTTTCAAGGGACCCACGAGATTACGCACACATATTCTATGAAAAATTGCTGCAGCAATAACTACCAAGAGAAAAGTAATTGTTAATAAGGGAAGCCATGACAAGTGCACAAATTTACGGGTGTTTTCAAGACATGGTTTATTCGGCTTGAAGAAAGGTTTGGTACTCTCTCATGCGCAATAACCTAAATGTTATGTTTGACTGGAAAGAATGAAAGCTCGATTACCGTTGTGCTTCTTGGAAGTAGTTTGGTGAAGACATTCTACCATATGTAACAGGGACGAAAGATGAAATAGGCAACCTTCAATTTCTTAACTTAGCGGAAGTGAACCTCTTTCGAAGAACCCTCATTGGTTATGGTCTGAACGTAGCCCTTTAGCATTCGTCCCACAATTTTATTAATGTTAAGCTATGCCTTGCTGGATGGCTTTCAGATCTGCAACGAAGCTATCGACCACTCAATGATTACACCGAGATTATCCAAGAGGGAACAAGTTCAGATAATAGCTTACAAAGAATTGATTATAAATAACGGCAAGGTTTTTGAGATAACACACACAGCAGAGTTCTTCACAGCGACCTAAGGTACTTTGGGTGCAAAAGGTGAAATTGAAATCAAGTTCGTCTTGAAACAAGAGACAGATCGATGAAGACGTATCTCATGGGCTAAATAGCAGTGAAAGCATTATACGGCCATCAATGCAGACCGTTCTCATAACAAACACAGGAAGGGGAGGAAGTATTGATTGGTGATATACCGTCATGTTAAAAAGAGAAAACATACCATATGGAACATTTCGATCAGTATAGGTAGGACAGTTGATTGGAATGTCTGAATTCACCTTCGCCAGCTCACAGCGCTCACCTCCCAAGAAAATTAAAAAGGCAGGATATTACCACAGAAGCATTATACTCAGCTTGGGTATTATGCGTCTGTGTAATAACCCCTGGACCTCCGTGTTATGTCCGGTCCAAGAGAAGACCAAAGGGACCAAGACCTTGTGGTGACTATCAAAATCGTCACGGCCCCTGATTGCTGAATTGTTCCTCACACTCATACTCGGAAGGGCGTCTCCTCCAAAACTGAATTGGTGCACGTCCACGATTAGGTCCTTGTGTCCTGATGACATTCTCAAAATCTCTGCAACTACTCCTTTCGGACTGTACGAATTTGCTCACAAACCTTTTGGTTTACTTACTACTGTTCAAACAATCGATCTTTCTCTATACGTTTGTATCTACATTGATGGCCTTATGGTTACTGTTCACCATGTCCCACAAAGCCTCATACATTTGCGTTTGATCTCTGATCGATTAACACGTTCTTGCCCCACCGTCCATATGTGTTTTTGATTTGACCAAATTGGGTTTTCTTGGCCACAGTATTGGTCATTATAGTATGAAGCCCATCCCCCAGGAAATTGATGCCGTTACAAGCTACCGTTTCCTAGTGTACGTCAAACGTTCACGACAATTTTCAGGTGTAGACAAATACTACTGCCGTTGTATTTCTCAAATGGTCAATTCTTCTGTAGTTGTTGACTGATCTGCTGCAATAAAAATCCAAGAGTCTGTCCCTAATCTCACCCATGTACCTCGTGCTGCCAACATCTCTGGGCTGGCGCACATCACTCATGATTAGGAATTCCAGCCAAGCCTATTACCGATGCCTGGCGCTGCAATTGGTCCCGTCCTGCAGCAAACGGACTGGACTAACAAACGAATACTTATCTTTATCTTCTGGAATCTAGTACCAGCAAAACACTTACAAAACCTTTGACCGTGAGCTATTGGCCATTTATCCGCTTTCAATAGATTATTTGGTGTTGCAAACCAGTTCTGTTCGTCTTCAAATCCAAACACAAAAGCCATTTTCTACGCTTATTGCGACATCTTTTTATTAACCGTCAACTTACACCGGATATCTGATTGGTGTAGTTGCATATGTCTTATCTTGTACCCATATACACACTACGTCTTTCATTTTTTTACCTAACTTCCCTCGTGGTTATGCAGCAAATTTCGGGTGAACGTAGTGATTTACATTCTGGCAATTTACTTCCATTTCTAACCGGTAATTCATCGATCACTTGTGGGTACAGCAGTAACCCTCTGACTTCATCGTCCAACTGATTTTGCAGATTTATTTTCCATAGTTCTCAGTTCCTATCTCATCCCACTAGCCATGAAAAAGGCAAGGTTAATGGCTGAACATTTCTCCAAGATAACATGCGTGAGAACATTCGGTCGTGGGCGAAACATCGTATTGTTTGCTAGCAAAGTAATTCTTCAGGACGTTTCACACATCCTGACCATCCTTTATACAGGCCCATATTACATTTGCAGGGCCCTTTTCCAATTGTTCTACCTAAATTCTAATCCCTATTGATTGTTCCACTTGTGAACCCCATGTGACAATTATACGTAATATCGCTGCTCGTTTGGTTCCAGAATGTTTGTGGAACCGCGGGTAATATTCTTCGGAACACCTGCAATCATCAACCCTCATCGTGGATTCCAGTCCACCTCGAATCTCTTCCGCGAACTACAACACCTTTTGGGAAGTGCCATACTGTATACCATTTCTTGTCAATCACCCCGTCAAACGTTTTCAACGTCAATTCAAAGCTAACATTGTGAAGGTGTTCTCCAATACACAGTGGTTGCAGCAGTTACCAGTTACGTTCCTTAGACTACACAACAACGGGAGATATGAAATGCTCAACTGCGGAACTCCTAGTTGCCACTATTCTCAGGTTACTCGGGGTAATGGTCCTAGACTCTGGTATATTAGGTCAGCAAAGTGCACCGTTTGAGCAGCACATTTGTCACCTTAGGTCAAATGACACACGTAAAGTACCTCGTTTAGCCCAAATACAAAGAGATCATTAACTATGCTTCTTCGTTTTGATTTGTGTTCCATGTTGGTGATGTTTGCCGACCCCTGTAACAACCATGCGACGACCTGTACACAGCTATCGTTTGTCACGACAAGGTCTATCTTATGAACTGTTAGCACTGACCGTTTATAAGCTGTATACGTTGAGAACCCACACACGCAGACACATTCCCTCTGGTATCTACCGTGACAACTGTGTCTAAAGTCTCACCTTAGGACATTTTTACGCAGTGTGCCATATCCTGGAGAACCTACCTCATAGTTTAAACATATCCAGTTTGGACGTGGTGCTGAGGCACCTATCAACTGAGTCTCCCAATGGCTACATGTCCATTCTGTTTAACGGATTCTCTTTGGTTTATCTGCATTCTGGGGGAGCCATGTGGCATTTCCGTAGCAGCATTGTTGATTTATGCCTTAACCCCTTTCTGTTTACTCTTCTCTGTTCACACTTAGTGGCCCTCCACACATACATTTTCGCGTCCAGCCATTTACTGTCAATGAGCTCAGTTCGATCATTGCTCATGTTTGAACCGTGTGACTAAACAACCATAGATCTCGTCTACTGTTCGACTGTGGCACTGAAATGAACGAAATAAGCATTGTCCTGGCGATTTGGTATTTTGTAAGGTTGAATTGTGGGGAATAGGTTGTGTGAAGCAGGTATGCGGTGGCACTACGATGCGATTGGAAATAGTGACCAATTTCCACAAGTCGGTTGATGCGTATAACCCACCCGACGGTCTGTACGCGCCTCCACAAAATCCGAGCGTTTCGCTCAGTCTTTTGCCCAGGCTTTCTACGCAAGCACAAAGTACCTCTCTCCCTTCGTTCTCGTCTGCATAGGTACCTGTTCACGTGACCGAATCGGGTGATCGTGGACGTCACTCACCCTGTGAGGTGGCTGGACTCGTGTAAAACCATCGATCGCAATCAGGGTGATTTAGCATCCGAGTAAGCATGTCTGAACTAGCGGTGGGTGAGACAGTGAATCTTACGCCACTTTGTCGGTTGCCACAGCAATGGAACAAGGGCAGGCACGTCTGATGGCTAAATCAGGCCAGTGGGCTATCCAGCAAGGCTTGAGTGCCGTTCCGCTTTACGGAGTGTGAATATAACACAGAAGCTATAGCACGGCGACTGAGCGCTGGTACTCGGTGTCGGGCCGGTACGTGCTGAGACTGTGAGATAAATTCCAGGGGACTTGAGTCAGGTGCGATGTCAGGATGACTGAAAGACTTCGCACTATTGATTTACTCGATTGTCCAGAGAGTCAAAGATAGATCAGAGGGTGATGTACGAAAAAACATTCAGTACAACTGGATCTCACCGTATGCGGTTCAAGCTTCAAAGAAAGTGGGTGCTGTAGTTTTGGTAAGCTCCACATATAGTATCCAGGGCGTAGTGATTAGAAAATACAACCTACTATTTTACGTGTTTTTGGGATCGTGTCGCTGTGGGTATGGACAAGGCAGTGTTTAACTAGCACACCATTTTTTGGTTAGGTCGAATTCGCGCTTCCCTCGTCCAACATAGCATAAAACTTATGACTTAGGAGGAATTCACTGGAACGAAAATAGCTGATCGTTTCTTGTTCTTGAGTGACTGGTAGGTAGTGCATCTGTATTAAATCCCAATATTTTCTGTTTTCTTCTGAAAACAGCTACTTGTAAACCACGTTATCTCATAGTTGTGGGTAGATGGTGCCCCATGTCACCGTGCCAGAGTTGTCTGTGTATATGTGGGCGAACAGTTCAGAATTTGGTGGTTTAGTTGAAATGAGCCGTTTGGGTGGCCAGTTAAATCACTCGATCTCAATCGACTGAACTTATTCTGTGGGAGTATCTGGGAAGTAGGATCGACAAGGACAGGCCTGAAACGCCTGACCAGCTCAAGAATAATAGCTTGGTCAAGATTCGTGATAATACGTAAGACGCTTCGATAATGTTTTACGGTTTTGCAGGGTAGGTATTTTGTCCATAGTCACATCACTCTCGTTTGAAGGGTCATCCTCCTCTTCTGGTATGATGATTCCGGTGAGTTCACACCAACGGGAAGCACTGGACTCGAGTTTTGCTCTTATTAGAGCTCATCAGCAGTGCATACCCAATGGTCGTGCCGGGATTTGAACCCCGGACATCTGACATGCGAGGCGAGCGTGTAACCACTACTCTGCCAACGCACGTTGGACGCGTAGGACGTGGTAACACGCTTGGTTGATATGTCACCTGCCCGGGGTTTAAACCAGGAAACGGTCAGGTACCGGCGCTGTTGATGAGCTCTCACACATGCGAAACTCGAGTCCAGTGCTTCCAGTGCTTATGTTGTGAACTTTCAGGATGGTTGCTCCTGGACAGAAGGACAAATGTCCAGACCCCAATGATGTGAACGTGTGCCCCTAATGTGTAAGTTTTGAAATTAGGGAAATTAGCGTTGACTACATAACAGCGCTTCCTGTTTCTGGATGCCCACTGATTTCACGAAACTATCCCTTGGAAATACATTACAAAACAGTCTGGAATTTTGTCAATGTTAGTGATGTCAAAAGGAGGAATTTTGAGCCCTTGCGCGAAACTTCTTACTGTAGGGTTCAACCATGCATACGTAATGATTCAACGAGGTGAACTGCTTTGGTCCTTTACCGCCTTTCATTATGTCCCACCAAGAGAGTCGTTGCTTACAGGTTTGTGGAAAACTAATGTTTACGTAGTGCAGTATTGAAATATTTCATCTAATAAAGATACTACAATAAACCATCTTGGAATGATCTGGACTGCAGTCACCCGATCTCAGAGTGAGGAGATATAAGTAAAGCCTGATTTTGTCGATGAGCGTACACACTCGTTGTACGATTGACCGGGAAGTACAAAAGGAAGCAGAGGTATAAATGAATAGTTTTCACTAATTATCTTTGACCTTTAAACCTAGGTTAATCGCCGGCTTTTCGTTGTTGGATTGTACTGCTGCAAAGGTGCGTCTCATTTCGCATTGTTGATCATGAACTCTGCGGGTTCCGTGCCACGAATGCATCGCTAAATTTAATGATGACATATGGTTGCAGTAAGAAAAGGCGCCGGCCTAAACCGTGTACTCAGCCCACTTTCAAGCATTATCCAGAGAGACTGTTTCTAGGCAGTTTTGTCTGGTACCGTGAAACTCGCGGACAGAGATGCACCCACAAATTACACCAGTCACTCTGGTTGGATTTTCGCCACTTGAAGTGTGTTTTCACTGCAATTTTCATGTTTTTTTCGAGCTTCAGACTGCTGCTTAGATTCTTTGTAGGTTAAAAGAAACCAGGCTATACTAAGCGGCCTGCTTCCATCAGTCTTCAACTGCACAAAGTTATCATTACCTGAAAACCGATCAATAATGTCGGAGTGACAATCCGGAAGAACCAAATGTGTGCAATCTGTATAATGTCTGATTTTTACTTCATCCGTAGTTTCATTCACATAAAAATTGCAAAGCAAGTGTCAAACCTTTCAGTGGATGACAATTAGAACTGAAATCGTGTGACGCTCAGGGAGGCTCCGAATAAAGTCAGTGGCACAACCACCAACCCACCGCTACGCACAACTGCGCTCCCCAATAACGCATTGATGATCTCACCTCGATTGGTCATGAAAAGTTTCCAATCAAAATACCCGGCTCAGCGAACAAGCCAACGACCATCTACGCTACTTGAGGTAACAACATTTTCCTCTGTTTGTGATCTCATTTGGGAGAAGGCACTTTCATCTCTGTGTGACAAGCAAATATCCCTCACTCATTAAGAAGCGTGGATCATCTTGTTACCGGTTTCATTGAAGAGATTCGCGTGTTGATGTTCAGATATATTCACTATAACTTATCTACATAAATCTAGGGATACGAACTGGATTTTGTTCCGGACTGTCAGAAGGCCCTGGCTCAACCGTTACGATTTCATGCTATTTAGCTAAGCGGACAGTTCAGAATCCAAATTCAGCTTAATATCAAGGGAAAATGGGCGTAGATATGTGTTCTGCACACGACTGTTCATAAGTCAATCAAATCCTAGTCACACCACCATCAGTTTCTTCAAATTACAGTTGGTGTCTAACGAAAAAGCGCGCTAAAGATACTTAATGCCTTTCATAGACTGTGGGCCTCCAAAAGTGATTTCTTTTCGTAACTCTCATTATACGGGCTCTGCAGTGATACGATAATCCTATCCATCTTAGTTTATTTGACCAAAGAAACCATGAATGTCGATAGGTTTTATTTTCAGGATGGCCGTGTTTCCCAAAAGATGCTTGCTTTCCAACCTCATCAACTTTTTTGTGGGCTCGGGAACCAGTATCAGGAAATACCCATATACGTAGCCAATGAATAATGAATCCCACATACTTAACAAAGATAACAAATCGTATAGATCATCCACATGATGTTCCTGAGGGATTTTACCAAATTCTGACGGTGTTGCTGTCTGTGAGAAGCCTAGCTAAATCGTACATGGTTAAAAAATAAACGAGGTCCGGCATGTATCTCCACAACGGACACTTTTCTATTACTAGCCATAGGAACTACAAGATACCGTTTAGAAGCTGTAGACTCACAGACAGAAGAGGAGGAATTCACCCATTCAACCCGGCACTGACGATGTCACCTCGATTGGTGATGAAACGTTTGCGATCCGACTGCTAAGCTCGGCGAGCGCACCAACAACCAAGCAGCGCACCCGAGCTACCTATATTCCACAACATTGCTAACAGCCATAGAAATATGGACATTGAGTTTCATTCAATAATATTCACCTTTCTTTTGTGTGTGACGTGTGGCAAGCTTCTGAGCGAAAGACGACAATTTTTTCACCATATTTAGCACATTGAATGGGTAGCTTTCAGAGTACCATGATTCACTTACGACTTTTCCACAAGCTTCACTAGAGTTTGATTACGGTCATATATGTTTGGTGGCTCTCCGTTCTCTTCTAACTAACCAATGCTTTCTCATTATACCGAAGAGTCTCGGGACTGGCGTTACCTGGATGGCCACACCAATATCGGTTTTCTTAAGGCTTTCGTCGCCCTACTGGATCAAGCAAAAGTCACACCTTTTCCTTGGTTTGCATTGGTTGTGGCATTATCTGCCGTATTTTTGTCAGCCTGGTGAATAAAGACAACAATTTCTCACAAACAGCTACTGACTGAGGCAGGAAAGTTGTTAGCGGAATCGAATGCAACAGCACATACCGGTACGGTAATCCAAAATCATACCGATTTGCCCATCGCTGCAAAAGAATTTGCCACCTTACATTCACAGGGATTGACGAAACCTGATTCAGCTGAATACTGACGAAACGGTAGCCCATAGGCGACGAGATGATTGACAGCGCACTGAAGCACGAAAACAAGTGAAGCAAGCTTGACAAGTCCAATGTAACTGATCACTAGGTACTTTAGAAAACAATCACTCTGACATCATGAATGTTCAGAGGATATGTGGAAAAACAGTCATGTGAACTAGCAAGTGCATCCTGTTGCTGAAAGTGATCGAAACCAAGCACATTACTTGCATGGCCACAGATAAAACACCGTACATGACAGTAACTTGGGTTCAACATTACAGCTGGGAATCAAATATACTGCCATAACACATAAATATGCTAATGTCATCCGAGCTCCTGTTCATTGACAGTACCTTGTTAGTCGAGATATTCATCCCCAATCCAATTCAGTTATAGAATTGTTGTTAATATTTTGGCCAGAAAGTATCTTCGGTTTGTGAATACCTGAACAGAGTAACTACTTCTTCTTAAAATATATCACTGGGTTTACCTTCTTAGCTATATGTGCAAGTCATGAGGCATACTTGGTTGGTCAAACAAGGTGAGTCGAAAGTGAGACTTTTCTGGGAACGGCGATTAACCACTCAAGATTTCGAGTGGTAAAGTCACGGATTCCTATTCAAATAGAAAGCCTTAATCATAAATGCCTATTTGTTTGGACTAACTTGGTTCAATCTTTTGAGTACTGTTACAAATGAGCATGAGCCTGCCTCTATGCGACGCATTCACTCACAAAAAAGATTCAACCAAGATTCATTAGAGTCTCCAATTCATATGTTCTTCATGTTCAAACGAATTTCCATCAAATCAACGTAGAGGACGTGCGCACACAAAATGCGCGGTTGGCTTTTGAACATACATTGTGATTGGAAGGTACACGTTAATTGTGGGACCAGTTGGAACTGTGACGTGCCATATTGATTTGGAAAGCCAACTGGCATTTATTTTGTACCACTTTCTAGTAGTGTGAAGGTGAAGGTTCGGTAGTTTGAAGTTTTTCCTAGGGGAAGATAACAACTTTTGTGTTGAATCATACCACGGCGTATTCTTTCCACAGATACCGTTTGTGCACCGCGTGCCACCATGCTTATGTGCCTGCGGTAGTGCGGCTCAGTATGCAAACCTACAACGAAATTCTAGTCGTTTCTAGTAGTTTCCAAAAATGCAACTGCACTTCGAGGTCTCCCAAAACTTTACATATTAAAGGTACCTCAACTGGATCTAAACGGCCTCAAAGACAGTCAGACTAAAACCTGAACGCAATGACAGGCGAGAACAACATCTGGATAAATTTTATTTCTGATTTCTTCTACCTGCTCTAGGTGTTGGTTGGGAACTGGTCATTGCGTTTCAACGTGTCTCTCCCGGTCTCCTACCTTGTCAAGCTTGAGAGAAAAATTTCCAGCGATGAGGATAAAAAGGGTGACCACATGTAATATTGCAGAATTGCGAAACGAACAGATTCGTTGACGTCAAAAACATGAAGGTGAGTTGCGAGATGTGCCGAGCGGAAATTATACTGACAAGAATATAGATGGAGTAAAAAGCTCAGATACGGTGAGCTCTGTATTCTTTCTCAAGTGTTCGCGTTCGAAATCACGAAAAGTATAGGTTTCTAAAAAGCGCCGCAAAATGATCGTATCATATGCAGCAGAATAGAAAGGATGAAAAATTGGAACGCAGACGTCGTTGTGACAAAAACTTCTTTTTACTCAGCTGGCTTCTTCATACAGCACCCCTGAAAATTGTGATCCAGCGAAGCTGGTGCAATCAAAAAGGCATTTGAGATTTTACATGAAATGCTTTCCGTTCAAACTTATAGACTGAAAACTTCTCATGCATGCTTTCACCTGTTCCTCGAAAAAGAAGAAGTCTCGGATCTCAGGGGGTCCAACGAGCACAAGTTGTTAGGTTCATGTTCCTGAAAGTTTGACTAAGCGTACATCCTAGATTAAATTAGTCAGGCAAAAGTTAACCGTAGCTCACCGTAGCTAAACATAAATGAATGTTACTTTTAGTCTGTTGCTCAAACAGGCGTTTCGAGTCAGAAAATGTCAAAGTGGAGTTAGTCTAATCTGTATCTGAGAGGGATAGAGAGAGAGGGAGAGATGGACTGAGAAATTCGGCCTAATTCACCTGAGATCAGATTGTGAAGAAAGACGGTAGGGATTCTAGCAGTGGCACATAGTCAGCAAAAGAAATCGGTCGTTCATGAGTCAGACTATCACAACGCCCATCATCCGTTCACATGTGATAGCCTAGCGTGAGTTTATGCAAGAGCAACAAGGTTGCCTCGTATAACAAATTTTCGGGACTCAAACTCCGGCATGGTCAAGACTACGCATTGATCATTGGCCTCATACAAACCGGAACAAGAGCTCGAAGCTTCTTTGTTTTGTTCTGATCAAACAAGAAGTACTGCACCAGAAAAAGGACCGCCCCAACGATGGTAATTAAGCTAACTATGCGTACGCGTCCCGCCTAAATACTTTTTATATCAGTGGTAGTGGGGTACGATCAAACGAGTAAGTAAATAACTTACAAACATGAGCCTCAATAACTTAGAGCTCTTACGTAAAGACGAATAAGTAAAGGGATTTGTCAAAAACCTTGTTGAACAAACATCAACAAAATTGGACGTAGTTAGAACACAGTTCACTTTTCACTCACAGTTTGTGACGTTTTAGACAGCCTGTTTTCCTTTTTCGCGGAGATCCTGCTCAATCATCTATGGGATCATAAGTCGGTGATCTGCTCACTGAAATACCCTACTTTTCCGGTTCGATAGGCCGTCGTCGACCGAAAAAAAACAACTGATCCCCGGGACAGGAAAAATTAAGCAACATGAGAATTTTAGAAAATTTTATTTGCAGTCAAATACCAAATGGTAAAAACTACATGGTTGTTTTGAACAAAAGAAATGCAATATCTCCAATGCGAAAGTCTGCGAAACAATTTTCCTCATGTGTGATGAAGCTAAAACAAAGAAATCAAAGAAAACCACTAAGATTTGTCAAAATACCTCAACAACTTGCATAAAACTCAACATATTCGTTGCTCAAGTAACTCACCTTCCAAAATCCTTCCCGCAAATGCACTGCCAAGACTGTTCGTATTTTTTATCAAAGGTCTTTTTCACGTATGCTGCAATATCCTTGTATTCACCCTCAAACCGGTCTATCGCTTCCGCCGCTACTTCAACCGCCTCGTTTATCATTTCTTCGGACATGGTTGATGATGGGCCAAGAAAAGCAGTGATTTGTGACATTATTACTGACTGCTGAAGTGGTATCTGTCGTGCGCTGGGCTGGAAATATTAGTTACCTTTGAAGTTGTTTGCGCGAAGCGTCCCTGCTTTCGTCAGTAGAATGGCTTCACACAGAAACACTTTACTCACAACCCTGGTATGCTTGTGTATGTCGCGGTTATATGCAAATCGCTAGTGTAACACTGTGCTGGTTCTGTTACTGCATAAGTGCACACATTTATGCACGCACAAGTTGTCTACAGCCGTGAGCCCTCCGAGTTCAGCCTGCTTGCTTGCCAGGGAAACAGCTGCAGACCCTCTCGACTCTGTTCTCAACTGCTTGTCACATGTTAGCGATTATGCTCCGGTTTTGGTTAGTTAGTGGGAGCTAGTATGGATCAGACAGCAGATCGATCGATATATGTGAGTCGAAACAGTTGGTACAATTCAAGTGGTAGATGTCGGTGGATTGGAAGTAAAATGATAAGGAAAAGGCATTTATAAGCATTTAGTTTACAAATTTTGGAAAGTGTGACGTGTGGCAAGCTTCTGAGCGAAAAACGACAATTCTTTCACCATATTTAGCAAATTGAATGCGTACATTGTATGAGTACTATGATTCACTTACGATTTTTTCACAAGCTTCACTAGAGTTTGATAACGGTCATATACGTTTGGTGGCTTTCCGTTCTCTTCTAACTAATCAATGCTTTCTCATTATATCGAAGAGTCTCGGGACTGGCGTTACCTGGATGGCCACACCAATATCGGTTTTCTCAAGGCTTTCGTCGCCCTACTGGATCAAGCAAAAGTCACACCTTTTCCTTGGTTTGCATTGGTTGTGGCATTATCTGCCGTATTTTTGTCAGCCTGGTGAATAAAGACAACAATTTCTCACAAACAGCTACTGACTGAGGCAGGAAAGTTGTTAGCGGAATCGAATGCAACAGCACATACCGGTACGGTAATCCAAAATCATACCGATTTGCCCATCGCTGCAAAAGAATTTGCCACCTTACATTCACAGGGATTGACGAAACCTGATTCAGCTGAATACTGACGAAACGGTAGCCCATAGGCGACGAGATGATTGACAGCGCACTGAAGCACGAAAACAAGTGAAGCAAGCTTGACAAGTCCAATGTAACTGATCACTAGGTACTTTAGAAAACAATCACTCTTACATCATGAATGTTCAGAGGATATGTGGAAAAACAGTCATGTGAACTAGCAAGTGCATCCTGTTGCTGAAAGTGATTGAAACCAAGCACATTACTTGCATGGCCACAGATAAAACACCGTACATGACAGTAACTTGGGTTCAACATTACAGCTGGGAATCAAATATACTGCCATAACACATAAATATGCTAATGTCATCCGAGCTCCTGTTCATTGACAGTACCTTGTTAGTCGAGATATTCATCCCCAATCCAATTCAGTTATAGAATTGTTGTTAATATTTTGGCCAGAAAGTATCTTCGGTTTGTGAATACCTGAACAGAGTAACTACTTCTTCTTAAAATATATCACTGGGTTTACCTTCTTAGCTATATGTGCAAGTCATGAGGCATACTTGGTTGGTCAAACAAGGTGAGTCGAAAGTGAGACTTTTCTGGGAACGGCGATTAACCACTCAAGATTTCGAGTGGTAAAGTCACGGATTCCTATTCAAATAGAAAGCCTTAATCATAAATGCCTATATGTTTGGACTAACTTGGTTCAATCTTTTGAGTACTGTTACAAATGAGCATGAGCCTGCCTCTATGCGACGCATTCACTCACAAAAAAGATTCAACCAAGATTCATTAGAGTCTCCAATTCATATGTTCTTCATGTTCAAACGAATTTCCATCAAATCAACGTAGAGGACGTGCGCACACAAAATGCGCGGTTGGCTTTTGAACATACATTGTGATTGGAAGGTACACGTTAATTGTGGGACCAGTTGGAACTGTGACGTGCCATATTGATTTGGAAAGCCAACTGGCATTTATTTTGTACCACTTTCTAGTAGTGTGAAGGTGAAGGTTCGGTAGTTTGAAGTTTTTCCTAGGGGAAGATAACAACTTTTGTGTTGAATCATACCACGGCGTATTCTTTCCACAGATACCGTTTGTGCACCGCGTCCCACCATGCTTATGTGCCTGCGGTAGTGCGGCTCAGTATGCAAACCTACAACGAAATTCTAGTCGTTTCTAGTAGTTTCCAAAAATGCAACTGCACTTCGAGGTCTCCCAAAACTTTACATATTAAAGGTACCTCAACTGGATCTAAACGGCCTCAAAGACAGTCAGACTAAAACCTAAACGCAATGACAGGCGAGAACAACATCTGGATAAATTTTATTTCTGATTTCTTCTACCTGCTCTAGGTGTTGGTTGGGAACTGGTCATTGCGTTTCAACGTGTCTCTCCCGGTCTCCTACCTTGTCAAGCTTGAGAGAAAAATTTCCAGCGATGAGGATAAAAAGGGTGACCACATGTAATATTGCAGAATTGCGAAACGAACAGATTCGTTGACGTCAAAAACATGAAGGTGAGTTGCGAGATGTGCCGAGCGGAAATTATACTGACAAGAATATAGATGGAGTAAAAAGCTCAGATACGGTGAGCTCTGTATTCTTTCTCAAGTGTTCGCGTTCGAAATCACGAAAAGTATAGGTTTCTAAAAAGCGCCGCAAAATGATCGTATCATATGCAGCAGAATAGAAAGGATGAAAAATTGGAACGCAGACGTCGTTGTGACAAAAACTTCTTTTTACTCAGCTGGCTTCTTCATACAGCACCCCTGAAAATTGTGATCCAGCGAAGCTGGTGCAATCAAAAAGGCATTTGAGATTTTACATGAAATGCTTTCCGTTCAAACTTATAGACTGAAAACTTCTCATGCATGCTTTCACCTGTTCCTCGAAAAAGAAGAAGTCTCGGATCTCAGGGGGTCCAACGAGCACAAGTTGTTAGGTTCATGTTCCTGAAAGTTTGACTAAGCGTACATCCTAGATTAAATTAGTCAGGCAAAAGTTAACCGTAGCTCACCGTAGCTAAACATAAATGAATGTTACTTTTAGTCTGTTGCTCAAACAGGCGTTTCGAGTCAGAAAATGTCAAAGTGGAGTTAGTCTAATCTGTATCTGAGAGGGATAGAGAGAGAGGGAGAGATGGACTGAGAAATTCGGCCTAATTCACCTGAGATCAGATTGTGAAGAAAGACGGTAGGGATTCTAGCAGTGGCACATAGTCAGCAAAAGAAATCGGTCGTTCATGAGTCAGACTATCACAACGCCCATCATCCGTTCACATGTGATAGCCTAGCGTGAGTTTATGCAAGAGCAACAAGCTTGCCTCGTATAACAAATTTCCGGGACTCAAACTCTGGCATGGTCAAGACTACGCATTGATCATGGGCCTCATACAAACCGGAACAAGAGCTCGAAGCTTCTTTGTTTTGTTCTGATCAAACAAGAAGTACTGCACCAGAAAAAGGACCGCCCCAACGATGGTAATTAAGCTAACTATGCGTACGCGTCCCGCCTAAATACTTTTTATATCAGTGGTAGTGGGGTACGATCAAACGAGTAAGTAAATAACTTACAAACATGAGCCTCAATAACTTAGAGCTCTTACGTAAAGACGAATAAGTAAAGGGATTTGTCAAAAACCTTGTTGAACAAACATCAACAAAATTGGACGTAGTTAGAACACAGTTCACTTTTCACTCACAGTTTGTGACGTTTTAGACAGCCTGTTTTCCTTTTTCGCGGAGATCCTGCTCAATCATCTATGGGATCATAAGTCGGTGATCTGCTCACTGAAATACCCTACTTTTCCGGTTCGATAGGCCGTCGTCGACCGAAAAAAAACAACTGATCCCCGGGACAGGAAAAATTAAGCAACATGAGAATTTTAGAAAATTTTATTTGCAGTCAAATACCAAATGGTAAAAACTACATGGTTGTTTTGAACAAAAGAAATGCAATATCTCCAATGCGAAAGTCTGCGAAACAATTTTCCTCATGTGTGATGAAGCTAAAACAAAGAAATCAAAGAAAACCACTAAGATTTGTCAAAATACCTCAACAACTTGCATAAAACTCAACATATTCGTTGCTCAAGTAACTCACCTTCCAAAATCCTTCCCGCAAATGCACTGCCAAGACTGTTCGTATTTTTTATCAAAGGTCTTTTTCACGTATGCTGCAATATCCTTGTATTCACCCTCAAACCGGTCTATCGCTTCCGCCGCTACTTCAACCGCCTCGTTTATCATTTCTTCGGACATGGTTGATGATGGGCCAAGAAAAGCAGTGATTTGTGACATTATTACTGACTGCTGAAGTGGTATCTGTCGTGCGCTGGGCTGGAAATATTAGTTACCTTTGAAGTTGTTTGCGCGAAGCGTCCCTGCTTTCGTCAGTAGAATGGCTTCACACAGAAACACTTTACTCACAACCCTGGTATGCTTGCGTATGTCGCGGTTATATGCAAATCGCTAGTGTAACACTGTGCTGGTTCTGTTACTGCATAAGTGCACACATTTATGCACGCACAAGTTGTCTACAGCCGTGAGCCCTCCGAGTTCAGCCTGCTTGCTTGCCAGGGAAACAGCTGCAGACCCTCTCGACTCTGTTCTCAACTGCTTGTCACATGTTAGCGATTATGCTCCGGTTTTGGTTAGTTAGTGGGAGCTAGTATGGATCAGACAGCAGATCGATCGATATATGTGAGTCGAAACAGTTGGTACAATTCAAGTGGTAGATGTCGGTGGATTGGAAGTAAAATGATAAGGAAAAGGCATTTATAAGCATTTAGTTTACAAATTTTGGAAAGCTCCTGCAAGGCACTATGCGTCAAGCTATCACATACGTCACACTGGTCTCCTCAAACGTAGAAATTACGAATCGGGTTCTTGCCGCTGGTTCCAGATAACATCTCGTTTATATTACTTTTTGAAGCTTGAAGGGTTCTCCAAAGTCTCGAAGCTTAATTGTCTACTTGATCACATACGTCACACTGGTCTCCTCAAACGTAGAAATTACGAATCGGTGTCTTGCCGCTGGTTCCAGATAACATCTCGTTTATATTACTTTTTGAAGCTTGAAGGTTTCTCCAAAGTCTCGAAGCTTAAATTGTCTACTTGCTTTCCAGAGGCACACGTTCCGTAAATCTGAAGTGAAGACTGCACCCCCGAGTAACCCAAATGTTGTATCACAGTCAGTGGAAAAAAACCTGTTCGCAGCTGTGCACGTTTTTAATCGTTCTTCTCATACGAATTATCAGGAACGGAGCCAACAAACATCCAAGTCCGTCAAAGGAATCATCAGTCAGCGGAACGCTAATTTCACAACTGCTTGGTAATGGTTTTACCATATTCGGTCGAATGCCGCAATGGAGGAATTCCTAAAGAAGGCTGACGCCGTTAGCCTTCATACGCCGAACTATAGACGTCCCTGCATAGTATTCTCTTTGGTAAAACAAATGGACTTGTGGTGAATAAAATTTCTGAATACACGAACACAAACCAAAGAAACAAGAAACCTAACGATATATAGTCAATTGGCGTTCAAAGTTTTTGGGATGACCACAATCCTGTTTTGATTATGCCTACACCCATTCATAAAATTTCATTTCATTGAAAGTTCCATCGTTATGAATTTGATATAATGAAACTCGTCAGCTTACAGACAAGTGAATTCCAGCCATGCGTTTACAACCAAGAAGTTTATAAGCTGGATTATTTGTGCCCAGCAAGTAGGTAACGGTAAAAAAACGTATATTCATTTGCAAACTATTTTGGTTTTTCGAGAGACTCACCTGAAATTCAGCTGAATCTCTCGTCTGTTCCCAGGCCACTGAATTTGCTGCACTAGGCCGCCTCATGCCTGAGAACATTATAAGCGAGAGATTCAGCTGGGTTCCATGTGAGTCTCTCGAGAAACCAAATATGTTTGCAGATGAATGTATTTTACCAATTTGGTGCAATTTGGTTTCAAGTAGATCATAAGGTTGACGGAAACCCGGGGACTGCGCCTAAGTGATGAGCCCCCAAAAAGGCGAAACCGGTCGTGGGCTGTCGACGGATTTTCAGCAACCTTATGAGTAGCACATTTCAAAGATAAAACTTATCTTCCTTTGAGGTGCCTAACTTATAAGACAGTTGGTCACGATGTGTTGTATCTACCGTAAAGTTGGAAACAGTTTTAAAGAAGTTGGTGCACAGGGTTCTACAATCCCGGTAACAATTGTTTACGGGAATTCGATTGTTTCCTTGGACGCCTAATCAACAGACCCCTAAGAGTTAGGCTAAACTTTTAGGTCAAAGCAATAAAGACTGTTGAGTGAGACCACTCGGCGCGAAGCCGATTGCTACCGGGTTTGAGAAGTGCGGCCCAACGGCCTAGGTTGTTTAGTGCACCAAGATAGCGTCCTGAGAGGTTTATTCGATCGGCGACACTGACCAGCCCAGCCGACTTCTCCGCTATTCCGGCAAATATGGTGCTACCATTTTGGCTCTGATATGGACCGAAATTTAGCTGGCCCCCTAATCTCTGTGTTCACTTTCCGATTAGGGGAGCTATGTTGGAGAAACTGTAACCTTTTCTCGTTTCAAAAGGTCCTTGGCTCTCCGTATATTAGATGGTTCTTTTAAATACGGTTTGTATTGTTCCTGTGAAGAATTTATCCTTTTCCCACAAATCGAATGCAAACCAGAAGGGTTTGGTTCAAAATTACGTCGCATCGTAAAAAGGGTGTAACTCAGAATGATATAAAAATACAATCAGAATCAGTTTCTAACTGTCAAATGTGAGCGACAGAGGACAAATCATGTGCTTCGATCAACCGGAAAACACTTACTACCCATCAAGGACATACTGTTTTGCAAAACTTTCGAGTTATTACCGGACACTTTTTCGCTTTTCGGATAATACTTCCACAAACCCAAGTGTTTAGAATACAAAATGGGTAGAGTTTTAAGAAGGGACAGTTGGCTAAACCAAATAACGCAAATTTTAACCGCGAAAAACCTAAGGATGAAGAATACATGTAAACAAACACTAAACTTTCCGCCGTCTCCATTTCTGGTCAGTACCGATCGAGGCAGTACAAAACTACAATAGGGCTGCCCATAGAGTTAAAAGGCTAAAACTGCAAATAAAATGGTGAGGATTGTTTGGCTCGCTTTCGATGGTCACATGAGCAGGTCACGTGGGCACACATTTTTTTGAGCGCGGGGACTCAGGTTACGTAGGTTAGCTGCAATCTGTAATGAACAGAAGAGCTCGAGAAAACCATAATCCCCATTGACTTGATTTTAAAATGACTTATGCATAAACTACTGTAAGCTACTTGCTCGAGGTTGGGTGTCACATTCATAAAGGAATCAAAAGTAAGGTATCAAATCGTGCGTGAATTATAAGACCATTATTTGTTAATCCATCACTTCTATATACAAGTTCTCTGTTGATTAAATGTTGAACACCACGTTCCAGTTTCATCCCATGGAACCGTACAAGAGTAGCTGCCTAAGTGACTCAAATGAGGTTCTTGATGAACCCAAGCGGTCATGCTGTGGGGAGGAATGGTCAGAAAACAATCAACTTAGCCGTTTTCACTGAAATGGGTCTTCTAGACATTTTGCAGTAAAGTACCATTAATATTTTCGCTCATTTTCATATCAAGGATTATGCGATATAATCGTTTGATGCTGGCGAGACACGCCTGGTCTATAAAAATATTTTTGCTTCTCAGTACGATAATTGAAGCACTGTCGAGGTCTCAGAATTAAAGTGAGAGTGCTGCCACTTAGAAAAAATTCGGCCACAAATTTGATAACAGCCGGAAATTCTGTCAGAGCTTACCAATCAGAAGTATGCCTTGTCCGACTTAATTCAATTAAGAAAAAAAGGGTTCACTTAGAAACACATGGTTGCACGTTTGAAGCAGTTAGGATATAGCAATCAATACCGCAGTTTCTTTAGTGTCATTGGGCCCGGTTTACTTCCACTAGACTTACTTAATTTTAAGTTATGTTTCTCCTCAAGAAGAGCCTAGATTGACTGTACGTGGCTCAGCTGTACAAGAAAGAGTCACGGTTGTAGCGTATCAACCAGGTTGTCTTCTCCCTTGATATGCCCGTTCACAACACAAAAGACTCACGATTCATCCCTTGTTTTGTCTACTGCTAACACAAAGCAATAAATGTTTAAGACAGCAATTTATACTAACTTGTCTCTTCTGCTCTTGTATTTTTCTGCTGATGGTGGCATCTGACACTTATTAGAACAAACTATAAAACCACATCAATGTGCTCCTCTGTAGTGTTTAATACTGCGCCAGCAATAATTTCATTTGACTGTTCGTCTTCCTGGGCACACCATGGGCGCTGTCCAAAGCAATGGCAAGGATTGCAACGGATATTAATAAACTGATACCTGCATTCATCAGTCAGTGATTGTTAGATAGCCACAAGTATATGAGTGCTATGGAAGTTTCGTTGGGGGTCGACGGTTGATTGCAAGTGGTGAGATTACGCGGAAAGTTCTTTTACCATTGCCCTTACCAGTCTCATACCAGCTTTTGGTACTCCTTTGATACTCCTTTGGTACTCCTTTTCTCGTAAAATAAATCTGTTGACGAGAACAAAACTGCATGTCCTCCTGTCCAAAATAAGCACTTCTTTAAAATTGAAATCTTATATCAGAATACTTTCTTGTGTGAACTTGGTGCAAAGTATGTGCTGACCTACTATTCTAGACAAGCGTCAATCATGATTCGTGGAAAACAAAATAAAATGTTTTGGAAAGTATCATGAAGGTCAGATTCCTGAAAGCAACCTCAGAACGCCCACAACCCACTGCCTTAGAAAAATTCCAACAGTAAAGCAGGCAAGCATCCAGGCCAGTCAATAATCCAATCAATTCAGCAATAGCCAATAAGTCCTCATGCATGCCACAGAAGCATGACCGAATGTGATCAGCGTTCAGACATTTCATAGAGGCACGATCGATGTTGACGAGTGTTCACAAACGCCCATCAGACAGCCTGGATCAATGTCAGAAAGTTTCCTTTAAACGGCGTGGGGCCGTTGTAACTTTTGCTGTCGCACTCGCTTGTTCCGAGTATGGCTGATGTGTTCCCTTCTGTCAGTCTTTTTTCAGGCACTAAGCACTGGAGCGGGTCAGCAGCAGATACCACAGATTGACGAATCAGCAGATATGACAGAAAGTATTCATTTGGCTAGTATGAATTCAAATGGTAGAAAGATCGACAACGAATGAGTGAAGGATACATTCTGTGGTCGTGCTGGCAGCCAAAGCAACTGTTTTCTTGTGTTAGACCAGGTGTAACGGCTACGTATTTTGTATTCGTACAAAAAAATGAACTACCTAGTGTAAGGGCGAATAACTTTCGGTGGTTTATATACGCTGCTCAACCAACGTCTACTGGTATACCTGAAGTTTTTGCATAAGTTTCCAGCTTTTAATATCCGTGTAATGGTTTGCTTCAGTTGAGTGGGTGACAAATTTACTTAAGCTCTTCTTAGTGCTGACATTGCGATGCAATAACTCTAGAGTAACGCGCGGTTCGTCAAAGCGCAGATGAAACAGCACACTGTCAGTAACGAATTTGTCCCTGTGAGTTACGTTAACGATATACTTTGGACTGAATCAGAATCAAAACCCAGCTGCCGGAAAGATTTGTTACTCAGGTTGGGGAACCGGTAGCAATAGGCTTCCTGAAGGAAAGCTGGGCGCTGATACATTTCTTTTCAGCACCCCTGCCTCCTGTCATTTGGCTCTGGCAGCGATGTACCTCTTTATGGTGCTGTTAGAGCGTTCGCAGTGCTACTCAGCTCGTCTTCTACAGTAGAAAGAATTCTACAGACACTCACCAGAACAGTTTTCGTGAAATCATTTTTCTGTTGTTGTGATACATAACTCTAAGGGTCAGGTGTTGATCTATCCGAGCACGCTACAGGTTGACCGACCATTACAATCAGCCGTACGAATGACTGGATAGGTTCACTTCAAGGCTATAGTTGGATTGAGGTATCTAGATAAGGCTTATATCATGAGCCAAAACAATGGCACTGTGTTGAGGTTCTTGTCTGTTACCAAAACATATTGACAGACTCACCGACACCAAGTCACGCCAAAAAGAGAGGTCTGTAACAGTCACTTATCCAAACTTTCAATAAAGATGTCCACCATCAGTTTGTCGGTAGATTGCTACATTGAAGATGAACGGTAAACTTGAGGTACACTGCCAAGTTCGCACCTAAGGACATACCAAGCCTTACTTTAACCACTCATGACAGTTGTATCGATAGGGCGTCGCCCATGACAAGATGACCTGAGTTACCGGAACCGTGAACGTTGATTGCTGATTGAAGTCAGTTAAACCCATCGATTTTCCGTTGAATTCCAACTTCTTTCTTCTTCTCAAAGTTGTACTCACACACAACTTCCAGTTTTGCTCTGCTCATTTGCATAGAAATGCTTCTGGTTTGGTTTACTACTAGCAACGATCTTCATCAGTGTAACGTAAATCTAACTTTCACATCTGTACGGCCTGGAATTCCGGGCAAGTCTCTGAACGACCTGCACACCACAACACGGAGAAACTAGAGTTCCGATTAGAAAAACTCCACCTACATGAAATTAACTGTGAAATGCGAACAGGTGCGTTCTCACTGAAGGTGTGCTTAACCTCAAAGACGTGGATAAGCGAGGCTGAAATGCCAGACGTAAACAAATACCCTGGAAACAGTCAATCTCGCTAAGTTGATGAAGTTTCCTGGAATGACATCAATGGCAGACGTCAGCAAAGCATACAAAAATATGGCACCATATGTGCTCGTGCGTTTTGTCATTTTCAGAAGCCAGGCTTACGTTGCGTGCTGGAATTCAATTTAGAGAAGCGATGCATTGTTGTGTGTGATAAAAATCAACTCTTGTTCTTGGGACGCACATTCCTGCAGAACGGATATCCTGAAAGCTTCGTACGGAAGACTATGGAAGCCGTTAAACCCAAACCTACGGAATTTTCTGTTAGAAAGAAGCCCGTATACATGAGGCTTCCATTCAAAGGTGACTCGGTTGCTGAACTAATCACCAGAAGGCTTAGAAACTCCGTTGATACGACATACTTGGCAGCTAATCTATGTTTGAGCTTCAACTCCAGCCCCACTATCAGATTCTGCTTGAAAGACAAATTGCCACCAGCTTTTGTGTGTACTCATTCGTATGCTCGTGCCGAGCATCATACGTTGGTATGTTGACCCGTTTGCCGCTGTCAGGGTAAGTGGGGAGGGTGCAACATTCGTATTCAAGAGGGTGACTGGAATTACGCTAATATCGGCGCCAGTGTCGATGAGAAATCGGAGACCTGAATTCTTATCCAATAG